>NC_044919.1:10782780-10794636 GCF_003576645.1 Ipomoea triloba | reverse complement strand
CCCCCCCCCCCCCTCCCCTCCCCTTTTGTGTCTCAATTTCATTTTACTATTTTTTACATTTATTTTTTTCCAAGTCTAAAAATAAATAAAGAACTAGGTTGCCACAGATGTTTTTCCTTATTATGTTTGCTGGTATAAGTATTATATTTTATTATCCGTTTTGCAAGACAAAAATCCTAAAGACCGTCTCTAAGTTTTTGTCTTCAAACATAAAAAAGATGAATAGAGTAACATATTGCTAGGTGCTCAGTGTAATAAAAGTCCCAAATAAGGTAAAATATTATATCTACAAAAGATACCCACAGAACTACAAAAGAAACTTCTCAGTTTGAAAGTGTGTTCTATAGCTTGTGCTTTTTAATGGGAAACAAATTTGCCCACCTAAAATTGTACTCTTATGTGAAGATGATAGAAACACCAGTTTAATGCATGGGTTCCACCTTTCTAATTCTCACATCAATTGTGTGTACGTGTATACTTTAATTAAATGATTTTTAAAAATCTAATTTTATTTAATTAGTCCATTCGATCTAGTACATAATTAAATAATTTCTAAAAACATCTTTTATCGGTTATTGAATCAAACAGAATTTTTGACTTAGTTCAATCAAAAGAATTTAATAATTTATTTTGTTTTTGTTATTTCTATTTTTAGCTTTTTCGAGCCGTGCAATAATAAATGCTATTGTGCAGTTTAATAATTTATTTTGTTTTTGTTATTTCTATTTTTAGCTTTTTCGAGCCGTGCAATAATAAATGCTATTGTGCAGTATAATAAATTTAAATGCGGTGGAGTAGCATTGGGCCTAACCTGGGCCCATGTTCTTGGTGACGTCTTCTCAGCTACAGAGTTCATGAACATGTTTGGAAAAGTTGTTGCCGGTACCAAACCAGCCCGGCCCATGAGCTTGGCCCAAACACTGACTAAGGCAACGGCCCATCAAGAACTACCGAAAGTTCTAGAAGATCCACTTTCCATCAAGAAAGTTGGCCCAGTTGGAGATCATTGGACGGTCACCAACAATTGCACAATGGAGCGTTTCACTTTCTTCGTGGGGCCGTCACAATTGGGCCAAATGAGGTCCACAATAGGAGACTACGGCCCATTTGAGTTACTCTCCGCAATCATTTGGCAGGCCGTAGCCCGGCATCGTAATGGGCCTGAGCCCAAAGTGGTGACGGTTTGCAGGAAAAGCCCACAGGCCCACATCAAAGCCGGCAATGTCGGCAACAGCCAAGCGGTTAGTACAGTGAAACTTGGCGGCGACTCCATCGGAGAATCCAATCTGGCGGAGCTCGCGAGGCTGCTGAAGCATGAAGGCGCCGACGAGCGCCGGAAAATCGATGAAGCGATGGAGAAAGAGCGCGGCGACGCAGACGTCGTGTTCTACGGAGCGAATTTAACATTCGTCGATATGGAAGACGCCGATTTCTACGGATTCGAATGGAGAGGACAGAAGCCGGTGAAAGTGAGCTACCAAATAGATGGAGTCGGCGACGATGGCTGCGTTTTGGTGCTTCCGGCGCCGAGACATGTCGGAGAAGACGGTGCGAAAGGAAGGCTTGTGACTGTGATTTTGCCGGAGAATGAGGTGAAGGAGCTGAAATCGGACCTCAAAAAGGAATGGTGCATTGCTTGATCGAACGAATTGAAGCTCGTTTCATGGCGCTGCAGATAAACTGAACACCAAAGGCCGCCATTGTTATGCACAGTTAATCCTTAGGTAAGTGAGCTTTACCGTTTTACCAAACTTATCTTGCACTTTGAACACTACAAATTTCACGTTTTCAATTCTCATAGAAAAAATTCTAAAAATGTGATATGTAAGGGATTTGAAAATCTCGAAATATCTAGTGTATTGCTGATCTTAAAAATTGTACTAGCGTGTTGTTTTCTTTGAACACTATTTGTATTCATGCTATGTTACCTTCTACAATGGTTTTGTTATAGAAGATATAAATTTTAGAAATTTTTTTTAATTAATATTCTAAGATATGCAAAAATTATGCTTCAATTAGCAAACTAATTGGTCTAATTCTAAAACTATGAACTAGGAAGAATATAATTAGACTATAAGGTATTACAATTATTAAAATATATGGTTCCTTTGCGCACCTAATATGTTTAATTGTATATTATGTCCATGCAATTAATATAATATGTGTATTTTCAATTTATTTATAGATATATACATAATTCGTTAACTGCAAACACATAATTAGAATGTTATTTTGGATCAATGTCTACCATGCAAGTGCACGTTAGAATAATTAAAAAAAAAAAAAAAAGTCTACAATTTTCATATTCTTCTTTTATATATGAAGTATAAGTGAAGGTAGGAATAAAAAAAATTACTTTTGGTCCATTGACTATTATACATGAATCACATTTGGTCATTAATTATTAAAATTTTTAACTTAGGTGCATGACTATGTAATTTGTATCACATTTAGTCTTGTCATTCAATTTCCGGTCAACTATTGCGGAAGTGCTCCTTTCAAAATAAATAAATGTTGTACTTCTTTCAGAAGTGCTCCTTACGAAAGAAGCGAATGCAATGTTTCTTCCGTTAAATAGTTATGCACCTATTAAAAATTTTTAATAGTCAATGACTAAATGTAATTCATGTATAATAGTCAAGAGATCAAAAGTGAAATAAACTCATAATAAAATATATAAATTATTCCTTAAAATACAAAATAAATTTAGTTAAGGTTAAACATTTTGAGAGAAATTTATTATTTTGGATAAATCTTTATCAATTATTAATTGATGAATTACGTTTAGACTACTCTAATTTTAATATGCCACGTAGATTCTGAAAGCAAAAGGAACCAGTATTTGACTCCATTTCTTCTTCTTCTCCATTTCTTTGAACGATTTAAGGACGTTAGCAAAGCCTCAACAATAGAGTGATGACTGCCACGCTTAGAATCAATAGCACAGTTGGAAAGCCTCCGGCATGGGTTTAACTTTTTGATTTAGTAAGTAGTGTTTGGATGATGAGATCAAAATTTAAAACTCGATATCAAAACAGTGTAAGACCATATCTGAGTTATTGTGATTTATATCATTTCACATGTTCGGTCATATTAAAGTGTGGAGAGCCATTAAGGTCAGGAATTCAGCCTTCTTGAATAAGAACATCACAGTTAGAAATAATATTGTGACAATGTCCATGTAATATGCTTGCGAAAATTTATTTCTCCAATCACCTCCAATGTTGGATTTTTTTTTTAGTACTACTGACTCGGTTACTGAAGCACAAAGAGTCAACAGTTGTCTCCACTAAAGCTCAAACCCACTCCCATTATCCATGTGGGAGTGTTAATCGGGACACCGGGTGCCACTAGACCACAAGGTCATTGGATATTTATATAACATCAAATTTCACTTTTAGTACTCAAATATTGTAGCATTGCTACATTTAATCATATTTTTTTAATTTTGCTATATTACATCCCTGACTTTAATAAGCAACTTTTAATTTTAGTCCTTGACTATATTGATATTGTCATATTTAGTCTTATTCTTTTAATTTTGCTATATTACATACATGACTTTGAGGAATTTTCACTTTTAGTCATCAACTACTGTGGTATTCACATTTAGTCTTATTCTTTTAATTTTGTCATATTACATCCATGACTTTCATTTGATTTCACCATTAATCTTCCGTTAAAAATTCAATTAATTTACTGTTAGAATTGACAAATAACGAAGAAAAATTCCTTACACATATTGTAATTCATATTTTGAACACATTAAAAATATCGTAAATATAAAATTAAAGAATGTAATATCGTAACTCATAGAAATATGTTCGAAATATGAGTAAATGATATTGAAACACAATGATATCATTAAATTGACATATAACAAAGGAAAAAATCATTACACTTATCGCAACTCATATTTTTGAGTTACGATATTACATCATTTGATATTTACGATATCTCTAATAATATGTTCGAAATATGAGTTAGGATATGTGTAACGATTTTTTCCTTTGTTATTTGTAAATTCTAAAAACGCCAATTAACAGGATTTTTAATAGAAAATTAATGGTGGCAATCAAATGAAAGTCACTGATGTAATATGGTAAAAAAATTTTAAATGTCACAATAGTTGGGGACTAAATGAAGAAGTTGCTCAAAGTCGATATCACCTCTACTGAGACTTGAACCCACAACCTCCATATAAAGTGCAACTTGATGCCACTAGACCACAAGATCTTGGGAAAGTTAAATAATATTTAGAAGTTGTGAAGTTGAAATATTATTTTAAGTTTAGAATAAATTCTATTAAGAATTATTTAATATTTGAGAAATGCGGACAAAAAAAGTGCTTGTATTCTGTAACATTTTTGCATCTCAAAAATGTTACAAAATACAAACATTTTTTCAACAATTTATAAGTCTTTAATTATTCAAGGATGTGATCATTATTCATTAGTCTTGTCTTGAGAGTTTTAAAGAAAAGATGTCATGCGTGAAAGAACAGTTTCTTGTTACGGTAATATTTTCAGAATGAGATTTCGAATCCGTGATGGGAGGATGATAGAAATTATTTTTGGCTTTGCCATTTGTAATGTACAAGAAGTTTTTCATGTGGATGTTTATATGGTGTTCATGGCATGTTGTGTACATATTGTACATGTGGATTTGATAAAAATATCAAGCAGCCCATATGGCCATATGTGACATGTAGTAGATATTTATTTATAAGATTATTTTAAGAAAATCACCTTTTTACTCCCCTACGGAGTATTTTATTTGGCATTTACATCACACAAATCCCTTAAAAACGTGACTTTGATTAGTTATTTGTGAATAACACGTCATCCTGTGTCCGAATTAACAAATCATCATTTCATGGGAGTAAAATGAAAGTCAACCATTTTTTTTAAGTCTTTGAAATGATTGAATTGTAATTCCTTTACACCTAAATTCATCCCAACTAAACATCTCATTAGTTAATTCATTGAGACACACAATGATGCGAAATCTCGGGATACATATCCTAGATACAATATGATGTTAATTGCCTGTAAGTGTAGACCAAGTGATAAGAGAGTTACATCTGTAGTCGAGAGGTTGTGAGTTCAAACCTCAAACTTTTGGGTTTGAGCCGGTCAGCTATGGGTAACCTAGGTTGGTTTACACAGTCAGAAGTGGGTTACGGTGTGGAACTTTTGTATCATACTATCGAATTTGATATTCATTATATACCATATTTATTAACTTACTTTTACTATTCTATTATTGGATTCAATCATAAAACTTGTGCGAATTATATTATGGATCAAGGTTCACCTTGCATTATAAACAGTGTTACAAAAATTTCATTTAGGCAACGATTAATCGACGCCTAAGTGCTAAGCACTGGCCGGCCGCCTAGCATATCACCATAATTGGTGGTCTAGGGGGCTGGCCGGCTAAACGGCCGACTAAGTGCCGCCTAGGCCGCTAAGGCGCTAACCGCCTAGGTCGCCTAGTCAACCGATTAGCTATTGTTCCATTCTTTTTAAAATGGGTTATATTTCACTCAAAATGATATCATTTTGAGCAAAATAACCCCAAATTGTTCAAACATTAGATTTTTTAGGTTAATATTTTAGTATTAACTATTAAAGTATTAAATAATTTATAATTATCAAGTTTTAAAAATTTTAAAATTTTAAACAAATTAACTACAATATCATTTTTTCCAGAGTTAATAACCAAAATGGTCCCTTGACTATAGCGAAATTACCAATTTGGTCCTCGACTATTATTCTTGCTTAATTAAGTCCCCAACTATGAAAATGTTAACCAATTTGGTCCTCCGTTATCATTACCGTAAACTGTCCGTGTATTTTGAGGGCAATAATGTAATTGCACACTTTTCTTACCTAAAATGGTCCAAAATGATCCTCTAGGCACCATGAATATAGTGGAACTGAGAATGAAGTATCAACTTTCAAAACTTAGAAGATTTCTCTCTCGATCGTCGAGTTTCTCTCTCCCTAAGCTCCTTTTTTCTGTATCTTCTCCCCCATTTTTAGGGTTCTAGCTGATTGCTTTCTGTCCAAATCTCTCATGGCGATGAACAATGAAGATGCGTCAACCTTGGCAGAACGCTGCGCAAACATAGCTCTTAGAGAGGAAGCGAATTGAAAGGGATTTCTTTTGCCCTTTCGGCCTTTCAACGCACCCTAGCAGATTCTGAACAACGAGTTTGGTCACACTGGTAGGGAAATTCTTGACTACATACCAAGATCATCATGTTTGATTACATGCAACACACAATGTCAAACATCTGGAAACCTGTTCGCGGTGTTCGTATCATCGAAGTCAGGCCAAATCTTTATGAATTTCAGTTCTGTCATCCTAAGGATGCTCAGCGTGTTATCGACGACAACCCATGGTCATTCGAAAACTGCATGTTAGTATGCAAACTGCTCCGTTCCGGCGAAAAGCAGTAAACATCTCTCTTAATGGGATTTCCGTGTGGGTTCAAGCTTACGATCTCCCCTTTGATCGGTTACTCATCAACGACAGTCCTAGAGATGATCGGTAACTTACTTGGCAAATTTATCAAACACGATTCCATCACCACAGGGGCAGTAAGTTCCTTGGCTCCGACTTCAAGCACAAGTGGCCCCTCAAGGATTACATCAAGGCATTCGAGAATATATAGCCACAGCACCTGCTTTGGAATCATTTGAGCATTCGTAAATGAAAGGATCATTGACAGGTACAGATCAAAATGTGCTAGAAATAATGGACATAGACAAGTTATGTATCATCGTGCCACTCCCTTTCCGACGCTGAATAAGTTTCATACTATTTCAATGCCTACTTCCAGACGAAAAACCAAGCCTATACTTCCATACGCAAAAAAGTTGCAGGGTGACAAGTAATGGGTCTGCTACTTTATCCTATACCATGCAATGTATTAAAAAAATTGGTGGAGTACAAATTGTACTTGATGGAGTGAAGTTTCATTCTAATTTTCTGCAATTTCCATGACTTAGAGACAGTTAGTTAGCACTCATGTTTAACAAGAGAAAGGATGTCCTTGCCGATAGTTCTTTGCGAAGGATTCCCAGGAGCTGTACAGTAAATTAAATGAGTGGAAAGGCGGGGAAGAAGAAAACTTTAATAAATAAGAGAAATGAAATTACCTTTTTGTCCTTAAATTTAACGGCTTGTGGATGAAATGTTAACAGAGGACCAAATTGGTTAACATTTTCATAGTTGGGGACTTAATTAAGCAAGAATAATAGTCGAGAACCAAATTGGTAATTTCGCTATAGTCAAGAGACCATTTTGGTTATTAACTCTTTTTTCCAATAGGTCATTCTATAGAAAGTAAAAACATACCCCCAATCAAACTAACTACAATCATTGTGAGATGATATATTCACATAACAAACCGGATTTGGTGAATTGTCAATTTTTAACCCCAAAACTGGTATAACGTTGTCTTTTTTTCTTTTTCTTTTTTTCTTTTTTTTTCCAACTTCAAAAATGAATATATTCCACGCTTTCACATTATTGATTATCCATTCATCCTCAAAAAGAAATTGTTGTACCTACAACTGGATAAGCTTTGCCATCACCCAACAATACTAATTCAAAACTGGGAAATAGAAACTAACAAAATTAATCTAAGGTGTAGACTTGACAATTCGTGTTCATTTTCATCATTTCGTGTCGAATAAACATAGGTTATTAACGAGTTTGGCCCACAAACGAAACGGGCCATTAAACAACATGTAACCTAACAAATTTCAAGTTAGTTACATTGATATGACATAAAATGACATGAATAAATCCGCTAACACATTATTATTATTATTATTATTTAATTGACAATTTATAAATTTATCTAGTATTTATTCTAAAAACTAATAAGTATTAATGAATGTACCTTTATTTATGTCCATTTTTCTGTTATATTTTTTTTTATACATTATACTATAAGAATTGTACTATACAATATTTTGGGCAAACATACCCCTAATGTTATAACTTCCATTATACACATTATATATTGGAGTATTTTTTTTCTAAATTATAAACATCAAATTTATAAAAATATTTTACATTATTATTATTATTATTATTTATAATAATATAAATATCTAAAATTTAAATAAATCTAAAATTTTAATATAAAGTATCTAAATATTAGGCACTTGTTTTTGCGCATCGCGCATAGAAAATACATATGTATTATAAATTACACAAAATAAATAATAATATTCAATTAATACAAATATAAATTCTAGTTTCATTTTAGTATTAATACTTAGTAGCAGTTGGTTTTGTTGTTGTTTAACAACTTAAAAGTACTAATTAAAAGTTATATATTATGAATTATCAAAAGTTTAAAAGATTAATTGGTAAATATAGAGTAACTATTTAAATTTTAATTTAATAATAATAATAATAATAATATAATAATAATAATAATAATAATAAAGTATGGGTATTTTGGACTTTATACTACTTATTCCTCTTCAAAAAAAAAAAGTCACTTTTTTTAGTCTTTGAAATGATTTTTTGTCAATTTATGGAGACATATAATGTTGTGATATTCCACGATACCTAATTTGAAATACAATATGATGTTAATTATTTTGTTGATATTCCTAACTCTTTAAAAAGTCAAAATTATCATTTGAAAAAATATATGGTGACTTTTATGCTTTATTATTGAATTTGATATTCATTATCATATTTGTCAGCTTATTTTTACTGTTTTATTATTAGATTCAAATCATTTAATAATCATAAAACACATTACCATTTGTTTCTCCTTCTTTTAAACAATATTAAAAAATAAAAAAAAATTAAAAAATTTGAGTACTATTGACTCTATTACAATGTAATAATAAAAAACAATATTGGCTCTTTGTGCTTCATTTGGTTGAAAAAGAAAAAAATTAAGAATAAAAAGATCATTATCCGTAAATTCAATATGAAACTTTTATGTGTGTGTGTGTCTGATATTTATTTAAAATTTTAATTAATTAATTATTTATTTATTTATTTTGATTCTAATTCTTATTTATTACCAAATAAAGAAACTTCTTTCTCTTAAACCCATTACAATTATCATTATTTGATTTCATTACAATTATCATTATTTGATTTCAATTACGACTCTGATCGCAATATTTGAACCAAATGCCCCTATGTATGCACAGTTGATGATATACAAGAACATAAGTTTGGTTAAGATGATGTTTGATGGCTTTGTGTGCGCATTGTTGCTCCCCAAGATGTATTGTGATGGGAATCCTTAGACATGCTCCTTCTCTTTAACTCTGAAAGCTGAGACTGCCATATGCTTTTCCATTCACTTTTATCCTCCATTGCCTGTATATATTAAGAAAAAATAAAATCAGTTGGTTGATAGTAGTTAGGTTTTAAAAAATAACTTGAATAACATCAGCCGAGTTAATCAGACAGTTGATTTGATAACCACAAGATTTCGAGTTTAACTCTCTAGAGAGGGAGTGATATTTCAACATGTCTTCCTAAAACTTGTTTTAGATATATTTGAAAACAGATCTAAACATAGTAATATTAAATTTTCTTTCATTTTCCAATGAAGAAATTCCATTTAAAAAGAAACACAAAGAAAGTGTTTTAGAGAGAGCATCATAACATAAAGATTTCGATTTAAATGTTAACTGTAATATCGAATTAAATAATGTGTTCCGTCTATCTAACATAGATGAACTACACATTTATATTTTATATATTATATGCTGACAAAGTAGGAACTAGATAGATTGTTGTTGATGTAAAAGGGGTAGCAAAAGGTTCCTTAAAAGTGGTAACTCAGATTGAACAATTTTTCCTTATTCAATGATAGGAAAGCAATATATAAACAGGGAGAGAGGATAGAAATAAGGTCAAATGAATAATCCCAAATTTATACTATTGTTTTGAAACAATCCCAAATTTATACTATTGTTTTATCAGATCGACATCCATATAAAAAATTGTATGTACAAAAAGTAAAAATCTCATTGATTTGTTCGGTAAATAATTAACATATCAATCAATTTTAACCTATTTGACAATTATTAGTTGTTTGACTTAGTTAAAAAATAACATAAACGTTTGGTTAATAAGTTTTTTGTAACTCTAAAATATAAAATTTTAAAAGGTTACTCAAAGTAACATTTTCAATTAACTTTTTGAAAAAAAGAAATTATACCAAACAACTATCAGCTAATTTAACAAAACATTTTTCTACAATAAACTAATATTATCAATTAATTCTACCTTCTAATTCAATCAGCTAACATCTATTTACAAAAAGGCTCGTATCTTTTGTCGCCAATTCAGAACTACCCAAGTAACAATAAAGAAAAATGAAGAACAAACCTGGTGTGTAGAGTAACGCGTAGGTGAGGAGAGGGGAAAGCGGAGGCCTTTAGCCCTATCTGTATCATACAGAGCTCTGGTTTTAGGATCGGAGAGTGTCTCGTACGCGCGCTGAACCCGAATGAATCTCTGGGTATACTCTTCAACCCGCTCGGGCGGCGAGACGTCGGGGTGGTACTTTCGGGCCAGCTGCTTGTACGCCCGTTTGATCTCCGGCAACGACCCCGTCTCGGATATCCCCAGGAGGTCGTACAAGGAAGCCTTGAGTTTGGATTGGACTATGAAGGGGCCGGGGCGGACGGGGTGGCATGTGTGGGAGGAGAAGCGTGGCCGTGGGGGATCGGTTCTTGATATCGTTAAACCAAAGGAGTTGCACCACAACATCTCTTCTTCTTCTAAATTGATGAGAAATGAGAATCTCTCTGTTTTCAATAAATTGTGAGTTAGGGGGGCATCCACAATATTTAATAGTTTTATCATATTTTTTTCCTCCGTCCTAGACTCCTACTCTATTATTATCCATAGTTTGTACCGAATGAAATACTTCTAGATCATTATTATTTTAACTATTTTTAATTATTAAATAATATGTTTTCCACGATAACTCTGACTCTCTCAGCATGCAACAAGTTAACCATTCAACTATAATTGGGCATTTAGTTAAAGAAATTACAATTACATTTCTACTTAATTTTTACATGATTTCGAAGATAAACAAATTCTTTCGTTTGGTTAGAGGAATTACAATTTCATGGAATTAAAATTTCTTCATATTCATGAAATTAGAATCCCAGACCCCCTTAGTATTTTAATTTCATGAATTTTAGGAAGAAAAAAATAACTTTGAGATAAAATTGTTCCTCTTTTTTTTTTAAACCTAAAATTGATGATTGGTCTCTCTCTTTCTCTTGTAGCTTGTCTTCTTCTTCACTTTCAACATAAAATGTCAATTAGTAAGCCAACATAAATCAAATATGTTTTCTCAAAACTCTCTTATCTATTGTATTGCTTTCGTTATGCAATTCTAATATCCATTTACAACGTGCTACATAAATTTTCAAAAGTAAAATTTGAATTTGGTCATTTAAGATTTATAATAATAATAAGTATGGGTATTTTAGACTTTATACTACTTATTCCCTTCAATTTTCATGTATACCAAACATTGAAATTGAAACCTCCAGTAATTCTATTCCTGCAAACCAAACACTGAAATTTAAATTACCATTTTATTCACACATTATTCATCTCCCATTTTCCCACCTAATTCCCTCACTCAAACCAAATGCCCCATCATAGTTTGATAGTCGGATTTGATCCATAATTCCTACTTAGGTAACAATTTTCACTTCATCCTATATATATATATATATATATATATATATATATATATATATATATATATATATATATATATATATATATATATATATATATATATATATATATATATATATATATATA
>NC_044919.1:10741965-10781953 GCF_003576645.1 Ipomoea triloba | reverse complement strand
TATATATATATATATATATATATATATATATATATATATATATATATATATATATATATATATATATATATATATATATATATATATATATATATATATATATATATATATATATATATATATATATATATTGGAAAAAGGTACATTCAATATTTATGCTCTTTTCCCAGCCAAAGGGTACTAGGCTAAGCAACATCATATCTTTAATTTTTCTAACAAACTAAGATATTTTCTAAAACAATGCAACTATGCAGGGAGGTATAGTCGTCAATGGTGGCTCTACGAACTGCAGACCAGTTTGTGGAGTTCACAATGATCTGAGAAAAACAATAACTAGTCTAAATTATACAAATATTTATTCTAAAAGTGATATGTTATTACATCATTCCAAAGTGGCATATATTTAGTAAATTCAAACTTGACTTCGAACTTAAATGTAGCAGTGGTAGTTGGAATAAGGGTTCTCCAATTAGCATACAGTCAAGTCCGAGTTAGAAATAATAGCAATGAATTGTCAAATAGATGTGATTATGAATGTGTAGATGTTATCCGTTTCTATGTCTGATTGCTTGAGTGGTTATCCAACCCTCCTATTATTAAATGGTCTTCTGATTATTGGGCTAGTAATCATTTTAGTCCTCGACTTTTAATTCAACCACAAATGGTCCTCTGACTTTCATTTTTGACCACAAATAGTCCTCCATTAAAAATTCTGTTAAATATGTGTTAAATCTAGGGGTATTATCGTCAAATTGATATATATAATTGTCATAAAATAAAATATTTACATTTTTTCACCAACAAACATAATTGAAAAATTAACAAATATAAATACTTCTAAATAAAAAGACAATACACATTATTCTTGTAATTATGCGTACAAAATGAAAATTTAATATTAGAGCTATCTATTTTTAATTTAACCAACATATTAAAATGAAAGAATTTTTTTTTAAACCTTGTTTCCATAATTTTCATGGTTGTTCATACATGGATGATTAATAGTTTTCACTCTTCATTAATCGATCAAATATTTTGTTTGGGACATAACTGAAGGTCGCCACCGTTGAATTAATATAATTAATCAAGTACAAATTGCGAACATTAATCATGGAATTTTTTTTATTTTGTTCATTTATGTGATTTGTCACGTCCATTTTGTTATTATATTTATTAACTTAATATTTATTAATGTTTGAAATTAATTATGGTGTCATATAATTCTCAAAAAGAAGTAATCATAATAATATTAATCAATTTGACGATATTACCCTTAGATTTAACACCTATTTAACAGAAATCTTAACGGAAGACTATTTATTGTCAAAAATGAAAGTCAGAGGACCATTTGTGGTTGAATTGAAAGTCGAGGACTAAAAGAAGTACTAGCCTAATAGTCAGAAGACCATTTGTGGTATTAACTCTATTTGTAATGTCTAGAATGAATTAATTTTCTCTTTCTTATAAAAAAATGAATGTTTAGATAATGTGAAATAAATAAACAAAAATACAAAGATTCTCTATGAAAATATAAAAAAGAAATTTAGTATTGGGAGCGAAGGAATTTAGTATTTAGAGAATTGCACTGAGAAGATTCCATGTATGATTGCAATTGATGCCCTACTCAATTAAATTGGAGAAACCATCTTCTTTGAGCCATTTTGTCCCCCAAATTCCAGCCTAGAAACTGATGTTTGCCATTTGCATAGGTATGTATCCCTTCACCAATTTGGCTACGCCTAAAAGTCTTTATTGTATATCATACTTTTCAAATTATAACTGTATAAGATATTTGTCTAATGATCGTTGATCATCTTAATATGCACCGCTCTATTTCTCTTGAAAGATAATCATTATTTTTATAACAATAATAATAATAATAATAATAATAATAATAATAATAATAATAATAATAATAATTTATTATTATTAAATATTCTTCTATGTGCAAATAATGTTCCAGATCTTCGCCTTAATTTGACTTTACACCTCTTGAAAGGTTATGTTTTTTTTTAATTTTCTTCTATTAGCTAATCTCTTCTTTAATAATGGATGGAGTTTTCTTTTTTCATGGGTCCTCCCTAAAAACAAAAATTAATAAAGAAAAATTGTGAAGTTTCTACGTGTAAAATTTAAAAGAGCTGTAATCTAACACTTCATAGTTTCACAATGATTATTGTGAGTGTTAGAAGTCCAACTTTCCTGTGTCCTTTACCTATGTGCTACACGTTTTGATTCGAAAGCATCGTCATAGACAAATCACATAATTATTATTAAAATATAAACTTTAAAATAAAAATAATAAAAATAATAATAAAATAAAAAAAGGCTAGGCCACATTCCTCATTTCATTACCCATCACAAGTCAACGGTAAAGTCACCCGATACTTTTTCACAAGCTATAGTGACATTCTTGTCCCACAATTTCAAACACTACAAAACAATAGTGTCTACACCCAAAACAATCACTTGCCTCCACTTCCCACTCACCACTCAACTTTTGTTTTGTAGAGAGAATTTTAAGAAACACAAATTTAAGGAAAAAAAAACAAAGAAATAACTTAAAGAAACAAAACAATATAATGGGGCAAAGGGACATACAAGAGTGGGGGGAGAGGTAGGGTAGAGCTATATATACATATATATAAACAAAAGACTACAAAGGCAAATGAAACAATGTACAACAACTGGTCGAACCACTTTTTAAATCAAGTACCAGGATAGAACTCCCGATCCTTTTACCCAGGACTACCCAGAAACCAAATGAGAGAACATGAACAGATGTTTAGGTGATGACTTGAGTTGAAGAAGAAATCAGTTTGAATTGTTACTAGTTTAAGTATTGAATCTAACAAAAATTACAAACTCGAGGATGACAAATAACAGTATAGTATGAGTCAACTTATCAAATAACTGGACTACTTTAACTGAAATTTGATGACTGAGGACTACAACTACTAAGCAACTAAAATTTATAATGACATACACATATACTAGAAATGTTAAGACTGAAAGGAGTAAAGCCGTAAAGGTTAGACCACAGTGCAAGAAGGGACTATTTCTATTTGAGTAAAACCTATTTAGTTGCACTATTACAGGGTAAGCCAGTTGTCTTGATATAATGCTCCATAATAGCTTAAGCATCTGGCAAGCTATACACTATGTCATTCTTTTTACATCAAATACAACTAAATGATTAAATCCAATGCTTTAATGAGAATTACCTGTTAGAAAATAGCAATTCACTTTCACCATAAATTTAAGAACAGAAACCTAGCAACTCGGGACATACTTGGATTCAAGGAGCATGGTGATGCTACCCGTCTCAGCAATACCTGGTTGCATTCACTACCTAACCAAACACTTGTAGATAAATAAAACAAAACAAAAAATAAAAAATAAAAAACAAAAAAAAAGGAAAAAAAAAAACAAAGAGAAAAAAGGGACCAAAAAAAAAAAGTAAAAGATTAGGAGAAGACCAAGGCCCATTATTATTAAAAATAATCAGAAGCTTAAAATTAATGCTTGTGATAAAAAAAAACTTTCAGCTCATGTCCAATATCAAATAATAGTGCAAGGCATAGCAAAAAGCCCTGAAGAGCCGACCACTGCAACAGCATACCTTCATATACAATCAGATAAACTGTTTGACTCATTTGACAAAGCGCCCACATAAGCCAGCATGAACCTGCATTTTTTTGGAATGTAACAGGCCAGCCAAGCTACTAAGCAGAAATAAAACTGAAGCCTACAATATTCTACTTAACACCCACACAAGTCTTCCAGTATCTATTTTCAAATGCATGCAGACCAAAGAAATAAAACAAAAGGCCCATCCAACACAAATGACATTTATGAAAAAATGCAATATGCTAACATACATATATATGTTTACAATGGCAGTAATATGTGAAAGGATATGTGATTAACTCAAAAACTCAGAACCCAACTGAAGATAATGGGTTCTCAAAAGGCAGTGAAATAAAAAGATGAAAAATGAAAATAACATTCTTAGCAAATTATAGAGATCAGTAGATCACATAATAAGATAAGCAGTCAGAATCCTTACATGGGCATACAATTAAGAAATTCACTACCTCTTGACAGAGGTAATAGTCCACCATACAGCAAACTCATAAAGTAGTTTGCTAAAAAAACATTGCACAGTTGATCCACAAGGGTTCAAAGACAATTGTTGAATATAATACCAACAATCATTGCTTCATCAGGTTCCAAATTGCCTCCACCACCTGCAATACAAAGCAAACACAGCGAAATTGTCACACGAACAGCGAGTAATCAAAAGTGACCACTACATCTCTTATGGGAGCCCTCTCTTGTACAAATTAGGATCTGGTTCCTCAAAACCTAAGCTTCAACACAATCTGCTGTCACATTGCTCGCAAAATTGGCCCTCACACAAATGGAATCAGAAAGCTTTGAATCAGTGTCCAATACTCCAATGGAAGAAACTCCTCTAATCACCAGTATCTCTATATTCAAATTACAGTATTTAAGGATGATATTGTTCCCTATTGCTGAACTCAGATCCTTCATTGTCACTGCCCTCTGGTTTCACACTTTTTTTATGATCCCCATGATGAAGATTATCATCATCCAAGTCCATTGAATCAGAACTATGCAGATTTGCTTCCAAGATGCCATCTAACTTTCCAGGCTTCTCATTGGCATGCCTTGTGAGTTCATCTTTTCCTCCATTTAGATCATTATTTTCAGATCCATGCTTGCTTTCCAGAGATTTAGACCTTGACCGTTTTCGATGCCTTGATCTGCGTTCATCTGAATGCCTTGGAGATTTCCTGCTACTTCTTTGCCGCTTAGCTTCAGTTGACCTTGATCTGGACCTCCTTCTATCATGGCGCTTTGACTTCTCTTCCCTACTCCTGTCCAGCTTACTACTTGAGTGGTGTTTCTCAGTGGGAGATCTAGACCTTGATCTGGAATGCTTTCTAGAATGATGCTTAGGTTTCTCTTCTTTGTTTCTATCAAATTTCTCACTTGTATAATGTTTTCCTTCAGGGGATCTAGACCGTGACCTAGAGAACCTTCTATCATCATTATATCTAGCTCTAGCTTTCTCTTCTCTGTTTCTATTAGAAGGGTGTTTTCCTTCTGGTGATCTGGACCTTGAGTCTCTCCTTTTCTTTGGTTTGCTTTCATTGTAGATTTTAGGGGACAATCTATTTTGTCCATCCGGCTCAACCTGTGGTGAGACTGACCTCGAGTGTCTCTCATTCTTGTTCTTGGATTTTCCTTGTTTTTCATCATCAACTTTATCACTGGAGGGATGATTGACTTCCACAGAGTTTGACCTTGATCGCCGTCTATGTCTTGATTTATTTCCATCACTCTTGAGGGATGATTTATTCCTTCGACGTTCTGGAGACCTAGATTCAGCACGAGAAGACCGTCTCCTGTGCGTTGGACTTTCCTGATGGCGTTTTGGTGAGTTTGAATCATCCCGATATGACTTTCTAGCTCGAGGGGTTAAACTCCTGCTCCTATTTCTCCTTGAAACGGGTGAACGGAGATCATATGATCTACCAGAATCCCTCCTTCTACTTCTGTCAATGGCATGCCTACTATCCCTATATGATAGGCGCTCGTCCTCATAGCTTGAATAATGGCGGGATCTTAGTGGTGACCTGGATCTATTCCCTCTTAACCGTCGTGGCAGGGGCGAGAAAGAGCGAGATCTTCGCCTTCGCCTATAACTAATGGGAGATCTTGACTTGGATTTGGATTTGGACCTGGATCTGGATCTTGACCTGGACCTGGCTTGAGTATCAGATTGTGACCTATGGAATTAGCAGTCACCACAGAAAAATACAGTAAATTCAGAAAATACCTTAAGAAATCCATGGAACAGAATCATAGTAGATAATTAACAATCACACTACAGGCATATTAATCACTTATGCAAAAATATATCACTTCCATAAATTGATTCTTTAAAGACATGCTCCTGCCCCCCATAATTTATTAATTGCATTAACATCAGGATTCACGTCGAAGGCCCCCATCCCATTTAAACGTGACTTTTTCAGTGTATAAAAGGAGTGAATATATTTAGTACACATGAGAAATCACAAATTTAAAGATCTACATAACCCAAACTATTCTTATCAACAAAAACATTACTTTGTTTCAATTAGATATGAGGATGTATAAAAGAGAAGTATAATATTCAGGGATAAAAATGAAAGTTGATTTATGTAGACTAGATGCTTTGGAGAAAACAAGCATGACATACTTGGATTTATCATCTTCTTCCTTGCTTTCAGTGACAAGTCCATCAGCCTTTAGTTTCTTACTAATTTCTGCAGCTCTAGCAGCTGCGAGTTCAGTAGCAGTCTTCATGGTTGCAGCTCGACTAGCTGCCTGTTGAGCAGTATATGCTTGTTGCATTAGCAGAGCCTGCTGGAATTGCATCTGTTGCATGGCAACAGCTTGCTGCATCATCAAAGGCAAAGAAGAAGAAGTGGTAGATGAATTTAAAATGGCTGGTTTTGGAGGAAGTTGTTTGGCCATTTCAACATTCAATGGGCGACCACCGACTTCCATATTGTTCAATGCCAAAGCAGCAGTTGCTTCTTCTGGTTTTGAGTATTCTATGTAAGCAAAGTGCTTTGAGTCAGTAATGCTACATTCAACAATTGTTCCCGAAAAACCAAACAGTTGCTTTAACTGATCCACTGTTAGCAGTGGGCTGAGGTTGCTAACTTGCACAGTTTTCTTAAGGGAATTGGCCTTTGTCTCTTTCTCAGCTGATCAACAGGAAACCAATAGTAAGTATGCAGTCATAATTGAACCATAACATGCAACAACAAATACTTAATAAGTAAAAGAATCAAGATAGAAAGACAGTTTTTAGTAGCAAAAAAATATGGCACTGTAGAAAAACAAAGAGGAAGTCTTGGAATCTACAGCTAGGTAGTACAACATGAGTGTGAATCTAGTAAAGGAAAAATGTAAGATATTACAGCACTTAGAACGAAAATAAATAATTAAAAAAAGCATTCTCTCTCCTCTTTACTTCTTATTGATAGGTGTCATAGAATATTTCCATTGAGTTGAAACATTGTGTAGGTGCAAAGTCCCTGAACAAATAAGAATAAACAGAGTAGACAATACCTGAAGAGTCTTTTGCAGAGTGAGTTTGGGCCTGTGCCTGAGCAGCATGGGCTTGAAGTGCTTGTGCAGCAACAATTGCCTGAGCGGCAGCCATTGCAGCAGCAGAAGGTGCCATAGGAACCTGACTAAGTGTTCCCATGCTGGTTGTGGCAGCTAAAGCAGTCATTAGAAGATTGTGAGGGGGGTGATTGAATTTACAATCAGTTTTTGCACATTGACCATAAAGATATTCACGACAAACTTCCCCAAGCGACAAGCCAACTCCAGGTAAAATGACCCCACCTGATGCTCCTGGAGTAATACCTGGAATCATCCCAAGCAATCCAGGAACTGCCCCAGACACAGAACCAGAGTAATTTGGCATATTTGGCATTGTCTGATTAACCATATTTGGAAATGTAGTTGATGGAGCTACACCCAATAGCCCTCCCGTAGATGTACCTGATATAATGAAAAAAGAAAATTCCTCAAGCAATACATGATGCCTAGTGAATAATTTACTATCAAACATTTTACAGTAAGTTATAGAAGTCCAAAATCATTATGAGTTGAAGGTGAAGCCATATTAACATGACAGAGTACTAATGGAATTACTGAGGACCTATTGAGTTACAGAAAATATTTTTCATTCTCCAATCTCCATCTCTAGTTTTCTAAAAGTTTTGAAGTTTATGTTTTCAATCGGAAAACTAGAGAACATTTCCAAATGCAATTATTTTCCAATTTATAAAATCTACTCCCTCCTCTCACTAATAACTGTTCTCCTTGCAATGGGGTGTCCAACAAAAGCTGTCACCTTTCATAATAATAAATTTAATAATATGTAAAGCCTCAATACCAAAAATATCCTTTTAAATTGAAATTGCAATAAAAAATAACTATGCTATCCATCAGTTATAATGGGCAAAATTGGAATTCTACCCACTTAATTGATTATTCAAACTACACTAAATATACTCACCTAAATCAGGCATTCTTTCCTAGATGACTATTATTTTTGGACAGAAGGAATAACATTAATTGAAATTCAGTTTCATTTTTCATATAAAAACACCACTGCAAGTGAAAAGTGGGAATAATCAATCAATGCAGCAATTAAAAAGACAAGGCCTCACACAGATCAGTGTATCCCTACCGACACATTACTAAAAGCCAACACTGAGCAAAATCTCCAGCATAATACTGGCAGAGAATATTTGTGGATTGGCTGACTGATGAAATTTGGATATGGATGTTTGCTAAGGATTCTTGTAGTCACCTACGGTGTAAATTGTAAAATGGCTTGGCTTTCCTACTGCTATTATTCGGGATCAAACTCTCAACAAAACTAAAAATTAGAAACCATAAGTAACATAGAGGAACTTCAAACTGCTGGTGTTCTCTGTAACTGCAACTCTTTTGCAGAGTTCACTACAGCGGCTTGGTGCAAGTCTAAGATTGCAACCCAGATATACCAAGAACAGAGAAGCTTAAGAAAGTTCCTAAACCATAAAAAACCACCCCAACATTACCCAATAAAACTTTTACTTATTAAAAGAATAGAAAAATTAGAAACCATAAGTATAAAGTCTATAAACAGATGGAAACCTATAGATATATTACAGTGTAGTAGCCACACATGAGAGACCCAAACTGCTACAAGGTCATAACAATAAAGCCAATTAAGGAGCATTTAGATTTAGCAATCTAGCAATATTCATCAAGAAAAAAAAATTAAATCAAGGTTTCAACTGCATTCCATCCCAAGTAAAAATTAAACTAACCTCTAACTTATATCTTACATTTTTAAATATAGAAACCAGTTGAAAATGCTCTCTAAATGTTGTATAGTAGTACTCAAGCTCAAACCCCCCATTGTCAGTACTAAACAATTAACCATCATCAATATGCTCAGAAGTACTTAAACATATTTGCATCTAAAGCTAATGATGAGAGACAATGTTGAGAAAAGTACCAGTGCTGAAGAAAACAGGGAATGGGCTACCCATAATTGGCTTCCCATTGCACTCCACATAAACCATATAATTTCCTCGGCTGGGAACCACATAGGTCACACTATAAGTCCCATCATTCATATCCTTAACAATCCCCTCCTGCTCGGAGCCGCCAACTCCCACTCCAGGAGCAACCTTAACCTTAACCTGCGCCCCACCGTGGAGCAATTTGCGACCGTCTGCGTCCTTGGTAACAACCGTGAACGTGGAGGGAGCGCAGGCCGTCCCGCCAGCGATGCCAGGGCCGGCCGCCGTGCACTTGTTGGGGTCCAAAGGGCCGATCGGCTTCTTGGCCAGCCTCTCTTCGTCCTCCTCTTCCTCGTCATCACTATCCGAAGCTGCGGCAGCAGCTACGGTTGAGGGGTCAACGTTTTTGAAAGTAGCCTCGAAGGCAGCCTTCGCGGCGGCAGCTTTCTCGGCTTCACTCTTCAACTTGGCCTCCTCGGCATGTTTCACCCATATCGGCTTCGCCGCCGCCGTCACCGCCGCCGAATTGCTGTTGCGATCTGCCATGAAGGACAAGCAATTCGCCGATGCCCAAACCCTAATGTTAGATTACCCAAAACGGGGGAACGAGGAGTGAATGAGCCAAGTTAATGAATGAATGGATAGCTAGCAAAGTTTATTCTAAGGGCAATTTCGTAATAACGCTATTGTCATGTTGATTGTTGGAAACACGTGAAGAAATACATTTGACCCCTATCAAATCCAATCACACGCCAAAATATTATTAGAGGCATTCTTAGTAGTGGAGATATTTTACGGGTTTTTAAAAATTGTTGTAAGTGTAATTAGGAAAGAGAAGGGAAGAAAAAAATATAGCAAAGTAATGGCTCTCCCATTTGGGAGTCTCAGTGGAGGCGATACTGACTCTTTATACTTCAATAGGTTGAGAAAGTATGTTTGAATAGATACTAAAAATTGTGGCATAAATTCTGACATAAACCCAATATTAATTACTGATAGGGATGCTCTTATGATGTAAAATTTTGGTGCAAAAGAGCTCCAATGAACGGTAAATGAGCATATATTTTATCGTTGATTAATAGTGTTGGGCCAAATATAGTGCAGTACTATTCATCAACGACAAAATAAAGATAAATTATTTTTTCATGTTTTGCCCTCACTCTTTTTTTTAATTTCTTTTGTATTTTTATTTTGTTTGTATATATTTATATTTTTTTAATACTTTAATGACCGTGCATATCAGTATAAAAAAAAGGGGGTCCCGGGATCATCCTAAAGCTATGTTATGGGGGTCTAGGGAAGTAGTAGAGTAGTGTAGGCTTGAGCATTTACTTACGGTGGACTATCCATTTACGTGGGGAAAGGGAAGGGGGATTCACATTGGGTTGAAAAATAACTTGATAGGGTCCTGGCCGATGGGGAGTAGTGTAACAACATGAGGTGGCTAGGGTTTTGACAAATGTGTGTTTGTGTGTCAAAGATTTAGGATCACTCCCGAGTATATAGTTCTTTCACGGATGGCAAATTTGGAAGTTAATAAGTTTTTACACTAAGGAATAGAAATCACACATGTCATGTACAATGTCACTAAGTGCAAGGTTGGAATTGAGCATGTTGTAGTAACAAGAGAGCAAAGCAAGTATTCAAAGACAAATGCAAGGAAAGTTTAGGAATATAATTTTTATCTAATACATGATGCTTCTAGTGTCTAAGACTTAGGCCATGTACATTGCAATGATGACATTCAAGTGAGGTTTTACTAGTACCTTTCACCTATCGGTCTACTAAGCATTCTCTTGGCATGGAGCATTTTTTAGGTGACCATTAACCAAAGAGGCATTTTATCAAACATGTTGTTTTCACCTCATTTCTCACTTAGGCCTTTCGGAACTTAAAGCAAGAAAACACCTATAATTGGGAGCTACAATGAAAAATCTAGCAAAACCTTGCCTAGATTCATTCCCTTACTACAATCTCTAGAGTTGGACATTCTCCAAAAGATGCAAACAAATCATCATAGATAACATGAACTTTCATCAATCAATTGCAATGCACAAACCTAATTGGAAATACAATTCACACTAGCATCATGCACTAGATTTACAATTCAATTCCTAATAACCTAGCCACTCATTCTAACAATTGAATTCAACATCATACCTAATTTCCTCAAATCAAAAGCAAGTAAAGCAATAATTAAAGTAAGAAAGTAAAATACCTAATTGATTGAAAGTATATTCAAAGCTTACAAAGTGAATTCAAGAAATAGAAAGGTTGTCAAGCTCCCTTCTCCAAGAAGATCTTCAAAAGTACAAGATTAAAGTTAGAGAGAGAAAGTAAAGTGAATCTAAGATTGTCTAGTTCTCTCCAAGTTGTCCTTCTAAAAATATCTAGATCTAACTTAAATATCCTTCCCTCCAAGCACTTCTTTCAAACTCCCTCGTTGAGCTCCGTCCACGAATCGATCCACAAGCGTGGATCGCGCCACTTACTCCAGTAACGTCCAATCCACGAATCGTGGTCCTGGCCGTGAAACCTACTATTCTGAATCCACGACCGTGGACAGCTCGTGGACTGCTTCCCTTCATGCTTCTTCCTTGAAATGCTCCCAGTTATGTCCATACGCCTTCCCTTAAGCTCAAAACCCTTCAAGACTACTAAAGTGCAACATATGATAGAGCTTTGCAACACATTAGCACATCTAAACACTTAAGACCATAAATTAACCATAAAGGATAGCATTTGAGCATAGAATGACCCCATAAAGACCCTTAGATATGAGTGTCTTTGGTACTTATCAGGTTTTCAACATTGAGACCCATAATTCATATCACTTGGTGCTATTTATAGACATTTATGAGTATGTAATGAGAGGGAAAAAACAATCGTTCAGGTTCAAGAATACTTGGTTATTGTAAGAAGGGTGTGAGGGGTGTGGGAGGAGACAAGTGGGTTGGAGTTGTAGCGTAGGCTTGAGCGCTGTGGCACGAGGTTGGCTAGGTGGGAAGGTGATAGATTTCATAAGTTTGGGAAGATGAGATATGAGATCAACAGGGAGCTTCATAATAGTAAGGGCCAAATTGATGAGGCTTCTTTGAGGATCTTTAATCGGCTAGATGGGGGATTGTAGGCCATAAACATCCAGGAAGATGTCTACTGGAGACAAATGGCCAAGTAACACTAGCTTAGGGAAGGGGATTCCAATACGCATTTCTTCCATCAGTACGCGTCTGGAAGGAAGAGGGAAAATTTGCTAGGTAAGCTGAGAGATAAGACATGAAACTGGGTTGAGGGGAATAGTATGAAACCGGTAGTGATGGCATATTTTGAGGACATTTTAATGACGAATGGAGCAAATGGGGGGGGGGGGACTATGTTTGACCTGATCAACTCTTGGATCTCAAACAGTAACAATGAGGAACTGAGGTGACCGTTCATAGGGGGTGATGAGGTGAGGAAGACATTGTTCTCTATGGGTATGGATAAGTCGCCAGGACATGACGGGACGACTCCAGGGTTTTACTAAAGTTGGGGGGGGGGAGGGGTTGGGCAGGACGCTACGGAGTTTATTTTGAAATGTATAAATGATAAAAGATTCCCTACAGATTTGAATGATGCATGATCACTCTTATTTTATAACATATTTTACCCCATACTTGACCCAATTTGAGCATAAAATGTCCAAAATCATGTGTGTATTGAGACTTATTTGTGTGATTTATGTTCTTAGGCACATTTATTCACGAAAAGTAAAGAAATGAAGCATTTCGATCAATTTTAGAGTCAAAAGAATCCGTTCAATAAGGATTGTATATCTTTTTTCATGCTAATTGAAAACTCAAATTACTTCAAGTTTACTTATTGTATATTACTTCAATCAATGTATGTTACTTATTGGATAATGAATTAATACAGATAATGAACTTGATGACACTTTCTTCTTGTACATTACTTGTTGGATAATGAACTAAAACAGGTTTAAACTACAACATCCATATGGCAACAAAAACAAACTTCATTCATGACCCAATACTTAGCTTAACTATATACATACATCCATATGGGAGCAAAAATAAACTAAACCAATATATTATTAAATTACAACAAAGTCATCATAGATCCATATGGTTTTGCCCTTTGCTGCAAACTTACAAACATGACTATTCCTACAACAATTACAAAACCAATTAGAATGTTTCTTTGCCTTTTTTTTTTTTTTGTTTTTGGTTTTGTTTCCTTTCAACTTCAGCTTGAAAACCCTTCTCAACATCATTTCGCAATTATCGAATTTCGTCCATAATTTTTTACTTCATATTTTTCAAAAATAATTCAACCTTCTTATTCGAATTAGATTCAACCTTGTCTTCTTTCCATACATATTTTTCCAGATAAAAAGATCCACATCCACCGTCCTAGATAAATACAAGGATTCAAAAAAAATCATAAATGTTTAAACACAAACTGATGTTGCAAACCAAAAAATAAATTTAAAACCATAACTCAAACCATAACATTTTTTAAAAATCTAAAATGTATACAATACATGTAATTTCCACCGTTAACACTCAAAAAATTGTTGCTCATTCTCTTGTGATACACATAGTGGTGATTTTAATCCACAACTACAATATAATGATGACTCATACTGTAAATTTGGTCTCGATTTTGAGAGAGATGAGAATGGTGAACCACTCTCTAAAGAATGTGAAATAAGAAGAAAAAGCAATCGCAACAGCAGTGAACTGAAAAGAAGAAGAAGAAGAAGAAGAAGATTAGAGCATAAGAAACATGTGAAGGACAAGAGAGAAAAGGGGTGAAGTGAAATTATTAGGGCTTATTTTAAATTATAATTTTCATTTTTTTTACCTATGCTTATTGATGAGCACAAATGATGAGTGTAAAAAGGGTGCAATGTCGTTCCGCTGAGGATTGAGCTATGGCACGTAATTGTGTGAATTACCAGACACTAGAGTATGTGAATTAATAGAATCCAAGCAACAAAGACTGAATGATGTAAAAGAAAGAAATTGATTAAGGTGTAAACTGTATGGTAAAGGTATGGGCCATATTAGGGGGATTGTAACCTTGATGTTCTAACAAACTCAGGATTAGGGAAAGAATAATTAACCAAGGGATATATGGGCAATGCACAAAAAGAATTCAACTCAACTACTTTCATAATTACTAAGAGAATTAGGCTAAGATTGCCCCACTGTCGTGATGCATCAATCATAACCTTAAGCACCTAAGCATTGTAAGCCCCCAAAATTACCTCTACTTTCATAGTAGGAAAATTAGGTTGAAATTGGTAAGGCTCGAGGTCTCCATCCAACTGTCGTTGTAATGAATCACTCTCCTAGACTAGCAATTAATTGTGGCCACAAACCAATAACTAGTGCAAAGAAATCCCCAATTCAACATAAACCCTAGGTAAAAGATTCAATCCCTTTATGCAATTAATCATAAATCGAACATCAAGATTAACAATGGATCCCTAACCCAAACCCATAAACGAATTACTCACACATGATTGAAGTAAACAAAGCAAAGTAATAATTAATAACCATAAACATTGCAAAAAAGTAATAAAGGAGTAAGAGAACTTAACTGATAAAGAACAAATCCAATCTTCAATCTTTGATTCCAATCTTGAAATTAAATAATCTAATGTGTAACTAATCTAAACTATGCTAGGGAAAATATAAACTAAAAGCTAGGGTTCAGAACTCTGTAAGGGAACCTCCAGAATATATAGAAGATAGATGGGCCTTGGGCTCATGAGGCAACTTCCAATTCTTTTCCAATTCATATTCTTGTTTCCTATTCTTCATGGATAATTTCATTTTCTTCCAAAACTTGTCCAAAATGTTCCAAAACTCTTCCTTTGCTGCTCCTTGTGAATAATTCAACTCTTGGGGTAATATAACACACAAACAATTCTCAATTTCATTAGGATAAAGAAAATAAGCACCAAAACAACTAAAATAAGGGGTGAATTATTGTACAAAATAGTAGATATCACTTATGTGGAGAGCGAAATATTAAGATTATTGTCAGTAATCTGTCACGGAGACTTTTATCGGAGGGTTAACCGGCTAATGGGGTGGGATGCACTAAAATCATCAATTTATATGTTTAATTGCACTTTTTGAAAGTTTAAGGGCTTGACTGTTCGTGCAAAGTTCAGTGGCTCGTTTGACAATTTTCCCCCCCTCTCTCTCTCTTTAAGAAGAAGAAGAAGAAAGATAACAAATATTGACAAATAATTACTACACAAGTGAAATGCAAGCAAGTTTAATGGTTAAAGCTAAAGATATAATATAATTATCCTCATGAGTGGATCTGGGGAGGGGAATGGGGCAGTTGCCCCCCTCCCCCACCCCTGTTATAATGCATGTGTGTGTGATGTGTATAATGGTGATGGTAAATATGAGAGTGAAAATGTCGTTTCGCTAAGGATTGGGGCTATGACACGTATTTGTGTGAACTAAGAAATTCTAGGCACTAAAGTAATTGAACTTACTAGAATCCAAGTAAATGATAGCTAAATAGGAAAATAAAAGAAAAACAAATTAACTAGTGAATAAACTGTATGATAATGAAATGGGTCAGATTAGGGGTATTGTAATCTTGATGCTCTGACAAACTTAGAATTAGGGAAGGAAGAATTAACCTGGGGATTTATGGGCAATGCACACAAGAATTCAATTCAGCTACTTTCGTAATCAATAAACAGAATTAGGCTAGGGTTCCCCACTTTCGTGATGCATCAATCATAGTCTTAAGCACTAAAGCATTGTAAGCCCCCAAATTACCTCTATTCTCATAGTAGGAAAAATCAGGTTGAAATTGGTAAGACTCGAAATCTTTACCCAACTTTCGTTGTAATGAATCCCTCTCCTAAACTAGCAATCAATTGTGGCCATCAATTAATAACAAGTAGAATTCAATCCCAATTCAACATAAACCCTAGGTGAATAATTCAATCCCTTTATGTAATAATCACAAATTGAACATCAAGATTAGCAATAGATCCCTAATCTAAACCCATAAACGAACTACTCACTAATCATTAAAGTAAACAAAACAAAGCAATAATGAAGTATTGAAATCATAGCAACGAATCTGAGAAATAAAAAAATAAAAAGAAGAACTTTACTAACAATCTCGAAGAGTAATTCCAATCCAATCCACGATTCCAATCTTGCAAACGAATTCAAGTATGTAAATCTGAGCTATTCTATGCTATGGAAAACTCTCAAGAGAAGGAAAAATGTGCTGAACTAAACTAGGGCTTGGAATACCCCAAAAAACAGCAAAATCGCGTCAATAAATGCTGGACAGCAGCAGGGTTCACGGCCGCGCTCACGGCCGTGAGCGTGGCCGCGAGGTGCACCCCTTCGCTGCTGTCCGCGATGATGCTCACGGGCATCCACACGGCCGTGTGGTGCCCTTTCCTTTTGCTTTTTGACTCTTTTTGTGCTCCGCGGCTCATTTCCGTCCTTGGGTAGATTCCTATGCTTTCGAAACTTGTCCAAGATGTCCAAAAATCTTTCTTTGCTCCCCATTCGTGAATAAACTAAGGTTAAGCAAATGTAACACACAAACGAGTCTCAAATTCAATAAGGTAAAGAAAATAAGCAACAAAATCAACTAAATTGTGGGGCAAATAACAGTATAAAATCAGAGGTATCAGTATGTGTATAGTATATACTTATACATAATTACGGAGTAATACATTACTATATTATACATAAAAGTCAATGAAAGTTAAAATAATTTAGTTGATTGATCGTGAATTTTTATTACAAAAGATTTAACCAGCATCACATTTAAATTAATATAAAAATGTTTAGTGTTAATTTAATTAAAATAAAAAGTATTTATAAATATTATATTAATAGAGATGATACGTGAGTTATTCCAACTATTTCATACTTATGATTGTATATAAAATAATTCATAGAGCAAGAGTCATGAGGTATTTTTTTATTTTTTTTTAGTAAAATCAATACTTAAATATTCCATAATGATGTGATACTATATAAAATTTTTAAAAATACTTGTCTTGATGGGAACAATTTTTTTTTTAAAGAATTAAAATAAATGGGTTTTTTTTTGTGAGAAAATAAATATTAGATATTAATTTTGTAAGAAACATATCAGTGCAACAACCACAAGATTTTAAGTGAGAACAATTTATTGATCTTTTTAATTTGAATTAATCAGCTATGTACAACTTATGCCCGATTTATTTTCTTATAATTTTTTATTAACTAAAATTACAAAACATAATTATTTAGTACACACTCTAAGTAGCTAGGTTCCTCGTCTAAAAAAAAAAAAAAAAAAACGTATCCGTGTACTAAAAACAACCCCATTATTGCCGACCTCTGAATTTCGTCTAACATTTTCCATCTCTGTCCCGAAAGAATCAAGAAAATCTCCTTCAAGTCCCTTCGAATTTCTCTCTACTTTCCATCATTTTCCCTAGAAAATCTTCCCCGGATCTCTTCGTCCCCATCGCAACACCATAATCAAATCTAGTCATCCGAATTCCTTGCTTCAAAGGTCAGTTCTTCCAATTTTTTCTTGATTTCTGTATGCATACCCATGCAAGTACAGAACATATAGTTGCTTATTACCTGTTAATACTATCTTATGGAGGTCAAGATTCTGAATTTATGTGTTATATAAAGAATTGGAATTTTGGGTTTTGTTGAAATGAAGCTGTTTATGTGAAATTTGGGCATTTAAGCAAGTAGAAAAGTTGCTGATTTAGTGGTTGGACATTTGGGGGTTGATGATGCCGCAGCCAAGAAGAAAGAAATGGACTGAGGTTGAGGAGAAAACCCTGATTGACAAGTATGGTGAGATGATCTGTGATGGGACTTTAGCTAAAATGAAAACTAGGGAGAAGAAGTATAAGCCCATTGCCTTACATGTGAACTCTGTGCACAATTTGAGTGATCCCATTGCATTTCCATGGCAGTGGACTTGGAAGGATGTGTCGACTAAAGTGCAAAATATGAGACACCAATATGCGCTCGTAAAGCAGAAGATTAAGAAAGAAGGGGATGGTGGTGTGGAGGAGTTTGATTGGATAGAGGGGCTCACGCATTGGTCGAATTTCCTTAGGTACAAGGAGGTGTTTGGGGATGTGGTGCTTGTGTATAACGGTGGTGGTGAATCGATGGCGGTTGTGGGGGATAGGAACGAGAATAGCGGGGGGTTTGATGGGAGTGGTCACGGGATAGAGCTCGTGCAATTCGGGCATTTGAGTCATTCCGGGGATGGTGATTTTGGAGGAGGGGGTATTGATGCGGTCGAGAATGGGGCTATAGGATTGGGGTTCGATTACGATGGAGAAGAAGGCGAGGAGAACTATAATGGTAGTAATAATAAGAGTAACAACCCTATGAAAGAGGATGGGGATGATGGTTTTGTTTATGAAGATATCGAGCCAACCGGGTTCGATACCAGGAAGAAAAGAAAGGTATTGAAGGGGCTAGAGAAGAAGGCATGGGGTTTTCTTGCCAGCCAGTTAGCTCAGTTAAGGGACATGGAGACTCGATTTGAGCAGCGTGAGGTTGAGAGAGAGCGGGAGAGGCAGAGAAGAGAGCATCTCCGTATGGAAATGGAACAAGAACGCGAACGGAAATGGGAAGAAAAGGAACGAGAGAGGCAGGAGAGGGAGAGAGCGATCGAGAAGTTGCGGAGACAGAGGCTTCAAGAATGGGAAGCAATGGAGAAAGAGAGCGAGGAAAGAGAAAGACGAAGAAGAGAGGAAGAGTTGATATTCGAGAGAGAACGGGAGGAAAGAACGAATAGGAGGAGATTGGACTCGAAGAAGAGGATCGATGAAATGATAAATCACCACAGAGCGGAAATGACCCAGATTCAGACAAGGATACTTCACGAACAGCAGAACCTTACTAGTCAGCTGCTCGGTATTCTTTCCCAATGGACCGGGCATCCAACCACGCTTTCTGATCATACTGGAGCTAGCAGTCACTATCTTTCGCAAATGATGCAGAATTTGCACCACGAAAACACTATGGTGCACGGCGATGCTAGGGTCGAGGGAGACAATCAAGAAGATCACTTCATAGTCGATGGATGAATAGCAAAGCCGCAAAGGTCATTTATTTCTCACAAGATTCTTGTCAGTATGTATTACGTGAAAATCTATTTAATGTAGTTACCTGCTCTTTTCTGTAAGTCCTTCCTGTTTTTTATTGAGTACTCACAGTACATAAGGATTCAATCTGTGAAATGAAATTGGCAACGTTTATCAACATAATATCATATTCCTTGTTTATAGATTTTTTTTTTATTATATATCTTCTATGCTCTTCCTCCATTGGCATTGTTTACAGAAAGTATACCTTAAGTACTAAGTAAATTATGATCAATTAAGACCATCTTGATTAAGGAATTGGATTATGCAGGCACAAATCAAATATTGATTGTCTTAACTGACCTATACATTTTGAGAGATTTATTTATTTTTGTTTTATGATGAGTAGATACTTTGTGTATTATGCAGTGTATCTTTAATATTGCCAACTATTTAATTAATTTTCTAATCCACTCAACAGCAATTTCAGTTCTGATATGGGTGGCTCGGATAAGTTTCTTTTTATCCCAATTGAAGCATGCGCCACATCTCAACTAAAAGTCTAAGGTGATAGTTGGACTGCACATTTATGTTTATATATATTATATATGCTCAACACATCCTCTCATGTGTGCAAGCTGACCTCTTGGCATGGGGTTGACTCTGATACTAAATTGAATACTGAATTGAATGATGTGTTCTATCTCAATTAAAAGCCTCAATTTATTCTGGGACTGAAATATATAATTTGGGCATTGCTTTGTATACTTGTGTGGAACTGTAGCTACTAGCTGGATATAGGAGCAATTAATACCTATTTACCTTGTATAGGGATTTTCTATAACCTGAAAATGAGTTTTTCTTGCATATATTTGGTGTTCTGGGTTTTTTTGGACTGATTGTGCAGAATTTCATATGGACTTGGCAGTTTACAGAGTGCTATACATTGTTGAGGAGAGATTCAAAATGAGTGAAAGTAGAAAGGAGATGTGTTAATTGAAGTTAATTAATGAGTTTGTAATATGTTTTTCATTCTTTTGAACTCCTAATGTTTTGGTATTTGGTGCTCCAAAGATGAGAGACTTGCTAGTATTTGTAACTGATCTTTTTCACAAGGAAATATTCATATACTTGCAATCTTCACAGTTTCATTTGTTACTTGTACAGGAAATGGATCCAGCTTATTTGATCTCTGAAATGACTCTCTTATGTACATATATTTTTTACAAGAATTATTTTAGTTCGTTATAGTCAGTTTCGAAAATATTCATATATTGTAAATCATAGCTACAATACATTTGTTGGTAGCCTTGCCCTTAACAATTAATATTGTGGTTTAAGTCTCAATGAAAATTAAACAATATACTTAATCACAAGTAATCACATAAAACCCTTGAATAGTAGGACAAAAATTTATTCCCAATGAAGAATTCAACCTCTTATTAATGAGTTGGGATTTATTAAACTAGTACTAATGTAACTGCATGCCATAGTTATAATATTTCTCTGGTTGAATTACAACACATATAATTATAATACATGTTTTGGTTTTACCACCCTAGACCTTAACATTGTGGTTAAGTCAAATTCACATGACTAAGTTAATATTGAAATGGTGAAAGTTATGTACAACACATTACATTTAAGGTTACGTTGGTTCATATTACGGAGTATCATATTTTCAACTTTACATTCTTAAAAGTCTCATTTTACTTAAGAATTTGGTTCATATTACGGAGTATCATATTTTCAACTTTACATTCTTAAAAGTCTCATTTTACTTAAGAATTTAATATTGCCAAAATAAATCACAAAATCATTTTCTAAAATCACTCTCCAGAGATCCAAATAAAAATATATAACACTCATTTAAGTAACATAAATTTGAGAATGAACTTGCTAGTATAGCCAAGCAACATGACTGGCATTTCCAGGTCACAAGTTTTATTAGACAACATAATGAGTGTGCATACCATAAACAAAGGCATGTCAAACGAGCACTTAAGCAGAGTGACGAATCCAATTACACAATACCTAAAGCAGTTTCAATGATGCACAAGAAATGCATCTCTGATGGATAAACTAGCATTGCTTAGGGAAAATATCTTCTTGTACCTGACAACAAGCATGTTAGCAGTAAAAATGAGCGTTTGATATTGGATAAACTATTAGCTGCTAATGACCAACCATTGAAGATGAAGAAAAGGGAGGTGCTAGTTTTTTCCATGTCGCTGATCTGCACTAATTTGTTGCATAAGTATTTCTTCGACTCTATCCATAAAGCCGGAGATAGACTGTCGTGACTGTGTATCCAACGAGTTCGCCATGTCCTGAAACAAGAGCATACAGGTTTATATGAGCAACATTGATACTTATAATTTTTCTTGAAATGATTATTACAGTATAACTCACTAATGAATGTATCCAACAAGTACTGCACGTTGACATGTTGCGTTGCAAGATATTCTCAATACCAGTGAAGTTGTTTACATAACATAGCAACAAAAATCTAATTCCACAAATCTAAAGGAAAAGCTTTCTCTATTATGCCAGCATATTGTAGAAATTGAAGGGGAGCAGCTCCAGTTACCATTTAGTTTAGATTATATTTTTCTGTTTTTATTTTCCAGACAACCTCAATTTTCTAATATTGCTCAAATTAGCCAAGCAACTTAAAAATGCCAACTAAGTTCGACTAGATACCAAAGGTACATAGCATATTAGCATAGAAGACAGCAAAGAATAACACTGACCATAATGTTAACCACTGCAACTTAAAAGGGAAAAAGAAATGATATACAGAGTAATTCTTTTGGAAGGTAGCTATAAAATTTGAGAGTGAAGTCACCTACTAAATACAAGATCCATGTGCCTACTAAACCAGTGCAATCATAATAAAAACCAGAACTATAGTCTATATAAGGAAACAGCTCACCACAACTTTGCAGAGAACGCTCAAGGAGATTTCTTTTAAGTACTGGCTTGAACTCTTTAGTGATATAAGGTTTAATGCAGCTATGTATATTGGCCATCCTTGAGGCACCTTTATGAAAGCATCTATTCCACCAACCAAGTGAGCTACAATTATCTCGTCTCTGTCCAAGTATTCAAATGAGTGCCTGCATTTACAAAGAACAAAGATATAGAGATTACTTAAGTACAAGGAGCACTAACACACATCCTTCAAGACAAAAAATTGCCAAGTATTCAAATGATATGATTTGTCTGGCTATCAATGTTGATCCAACATAAAGAAGAGGAAAAATATTATTAGGCTTATTCCAGTTTAATATGCCTAAAAGCTATTACATTGGAATACGAAGTTGCTGTCTTTGTAACTCCTAGTTCCATGAACTTGTAATCCCATTCCTTATTCATAAAGATTAATGCTCTGTACAACCAAAACTGAAGTTGATTTCTTTATCTAAAGGCAACAGCCCACTCCAAAAACTAACCAAGATTGTCATCTTTCTAATAATTTTTTTCAAGTGTCTATAAACATTACAACTATGTCATTTGCAATGCATTAATTCATTCTAAAAACCAGTCCAAAATCACCATTCAATTATAGGTTGCTGCTGCCTATACAAGGACATTGTTGTCCCATATTGTTCAACAGTATATGTTCCTGCAAGTAGCAGGCCCACACTTATTTTTAGAATAAAGGTTCTCTTGCAAAGTAAGACCTACTCTGGTGCATGCTAAACTTAGATCTCTGCCACGGTCCCCATACACCTTAAAACTGTAAAATGCTCATGTGTATCAAGGATCTGTACAACTATGGAAAAAGACTATTAACATTGACCAACAAAATTGAGTATCAAGAAATGAGTGACCTTGACTTGTTGGCGCTTTTCACCAGAATCTGCCTTAATTTGCATAGAACAATTCGATCTTGTACTCTTCTAACAAACCATTCCAGATAAGCTCTGATCTCATGCACTGGCATTGGTGAATAAAGCTGCCTGGAAGAACAGTTACTAAGTTATCACAAGGGTAAAAGTAGTAATCACGGATAATGAACTAGATAGCATAAGTAGCAAACAAGGAGAACTAGTTACTAAGTTATCACAGTGGTACAAGAACAGTCTCACTGAAAATTTGATAAGTAAAAAAGGAGTCTAATCTAAACTCAACATAATAAACGCATAACAAAAACATCAGAAGAATTATTCCAGCTTCTAATCTGCCCCGTCTTTATCTCAAAAGTTTCAAATTGGAGCTTGAGCCTCAGTGCCAAGTTTCCCATTATTTTGGTAAAAATACTGAGAACCTCATATTAGTATTTTTCTCCAAATTAGTATCTCATAAAATACAATATGCCAGCCATACACTGTTTGATTTCAATACAATCAAGCCAGAATCGTGTGCTACTTGTTCATTCAAACTGTACAGGAACTGACAGGGCCTTGTCAGCAAATACCAAAAGCTATAAAGTATAAACAACTACATATACAAATAATAAATTGTATACTACACATTTTTTTTAAAGGATGGAATATGGTGGAATGATAATTGAAAGGGAGACAGACCTGAGGGATTTTGCAGCATCAATAATTTCACTTATGTACACATCATTGGGGAATATCTGAGCAGAATGCAAACAATGAGAATGAAGTTACATGTTATAATTATAAAAAATTCCACTTACAAATAATTTTTAGAAAAATGAGAATAAGAATCTAAATCAGTGCGCCGGAGCAAAGGAAACTGCAATTATGTTAGCAATTCAAGAACATTAGTCCAGGCATTCATCACAAATTCACAATTAGAGAAACCTGGTGCAGCTGTACTCTTATGTGCATTTAAGCACACTCAACTCATAGTTTAGATTCCCATTACTTTTCAGCTCATTTATATCCTTTTAGTTCTTAATTCTATCCATTTAAGTGCAGGAGATAAAGAGGATTGAGAAGAACTGGTTGTGATACTTCAAGTGAAGGAAGTTGTTACGGAGGTACTTAGTGAGGTTGGGGGAAGAAAAAAGTTCCAACTATGAGAACAAAAGTTCCAAAACTGTTTCAATCCAGATTCATTTTATCTCAATTTGGGTTAACAGAAAACACAAAATTACCATTGATGTGAGGTTATAAGCATATTGCTATTTTGAGTTTCTTTTCTCAACATGGAGACTATACTTCCTCACATGTAGAGTCGCAAAAGGTTTAGTCATCAGGATAATAAAACTATGAAGGCACCATTAGAAAAGCAAACAATTGCTATTAAAAGTGGGCCTCAAGTGCTATTAAGGATGTGCCCCATCAATATCTTCAATTACAAACCTCCAAATTATTTACACTTTCATTCACTACTTTACTAGCTGAATGACAGTCTTAGCTATACTACATCTTAATATGCTATCAAAAACCAATACACCAGTAATGGATTTCCAGAAGGAAATGAGTGAGCTCTTCTGAGATACCTGTAGTGTATATGACTGCCCATAGTCACTAGTCATTTAAAGAATTAAATTGGAACTGGTTTCTTCTACAGAGTAGAATTTTAGCAACAGCAACTGAAATTCTTAAATATTAACAATTTTTTAGAACCTTTTCCCAGCATTATGTTGTTATTGATAATGGGGAAGTTAACCCTCTTTCTGGGGCTCTCTGCATGAATCCAGTTTTCAAGTTCCATCCCCAATCAGATGTACCCAAGAAGCATATCAGCCAGGATAAACATCATTCTAGTGTTTATTATATTTCTCCATCATTTGATAAATCCATACCTCAGCCCGCTTGAGCTCCATTGTACCATCCATGAATTCTATTAACAATTCATGGTCTTGCTCTAATAACCCAGAAGAATCATCAACTTTCTCCTGGCATGCTAAGCTCTCAGAGTCTGGGATGTATGTTCTTAGAGATAACCTAATGTGATTCCCATCAAATTCAATTACTCTTAGACCACTCAGAACATCCTCAACTTTTTCAATAGCATCAAACCTGAATAGAAGGCAAATTAGAACAAGCAATACCATGCAAAAGCAAGCACATCCAATAAGAGCATTTATATACTGTTAAACAATTACCTCTTGAAAGTACCTTCAAGATCTTGCAGTGTCTTCAAAGTTGTTTTGCTCTTCTCAAGCTGATTGCTAAGGTCTAAAATCTTCAAGACAAAATCACAAATTCATTAGGAAGGAGCATTCTTATTACAATGGAGCTGATTCTATCTCTCTTATGTCATGTGCTCTCCAACCAATTAAGGTACTCTCTTGGCATTTTTCTAAAGTTCAAAAAATTTCTTATGGATAACACTTATTCCTGTTCACCTATATTAATAATAACAAAAAAGCACAATGTGCAACACAAACTCAGATGTCAAGTGAACCTTAAAATTAGATTCTTCTGGTGCACTTATTAAGTTCTCTTGATCTTCTCCTCTGGAGCAACTTGCATGGCCATTCCTAAGCTTCATACTCTAAGACAACAAATTTAGAAAAGAAAATAAGCATTCAAATAAAAACTTCTGAACCAATGTGTCAATGTGACAGAAACTATCATTAGATAATAAATATAAAACAAGCAACAGATGGATAATTAGAAAATAATAGAGTTAATCCCAATTTCAGTCCCTTGACTATTTGGATGATTTTAAACTTGAGAACCGAAAGTAGAAAAATGCAATAGTTGAAATACAGAAAGTAGAATTAACTCAAAATAATACGATGGTTAGAAATACCACCACTTGTCAAAATAGATTTTAGATTTTGATGAAATACTTCATCTTGTCTAAGGTTTCTGCTGTGGAGGCCCTAATGGAATCCCAAAGGACCCAAACAAATGATAGCAGTCCCTATATCTGAGAAAGGCACTCCAATATTGCATCCAGATCTTACATCTATCAACTGCTAAGAATAGCCTCCTTAATCTGAGGCATTGCAAAAACTCTTCCTTAAAACAATAAAACATTTATGTTCTGCAAGAAAATACTTCAGATACCTAAATGTTTGCATTACATTACTAAGAGACATACTTGTGATAGCCTGAATAAGGGAGTATATGCCCCTATATGGCAATTTTCCTAATTCCCTATAGAGCATATTGGATTAAACAAAATTGGACTTTTTTCCTTTTGCCTTTAAATTTGTCACCTCCATGCACTGTAAAATTTGTACAGATTGAAGTTTCTCATCCACCCATTTATTTTGGATACATGAAATGTCTTCACTTCCGAAATGGCAATTAGATATTTAGATATACAGAGACAATTAGCTTATTAGCAAAAAAAACCTGTGATTCCAAAAGGTCTAGTGAACAACATAAACCTTCTATCTCACTGTCCAATCTTCCAGATTCTGCAAGCATGATAAAATCATATCAGAAGTATTAGAAGCTATTGGAGTAAGGAACTCATGATAACATATGCATTATAATGTTTGAATCATAAACTGTCTGCAGCACCTTCCAAATATCTTCTTGAAAGTTCCTCTATTTCATCAGATATTTTTTCATTTTCACCTTCCACAGAGCTTAGCTCCTTTTTCAAATGTCCGACAAATTCATCTGGAATTACCAAATCACCACATCAATATGAATAAGCACGATATCCCTGACAGACTTGTATAAGAGGCTGAAAAGGCTGCCATTTACCTAAATCTTGATCTGCTAAGAAGTTTAAATCTGATGCATCGGATAACATTTGATTTATTTTGCTCTGTGAAATAAATTCAGGAAAGAAAAGAAGAAAAAACAGTTGAATATGAGAAGACAAAAATATTTATCTACCAATATACACATATATAGACAATATACTATATAAGAGTTTCGAGCGTGGAACTTATGCTATACTGAATAACAGACCTCAAGCTGAACAGCACAATCATTTACTAATTTCTCCGAATCTGTAGAGGAAATTTCAGGAGCATCCTCGGACTTTTTTAGAACATCTCTAAGCTCCCCGATTCGACTGTAATGGTTTGAAGATTCAATGTTAACAAAGAAATAATTAAAATTAATTTTCGCATAAGTTCATATATGAGTTTTTTTGTTGTGAGACAAACCTGCGAAGATAATCGAGTTCGAGAGGTGGGGAAGAAGTGGTAACAAGGGTTTGGTCGGCCATTGTTCTTCGATTTCTCAAGTTTTTCCCTTATATTCTAGCCATTTTCTTGTAAAATTTCGTTAATTCCTCTCTGCCGGTAGCGACTACAGTAGTGTTGTATATCAGTACTCAGTACACGCTTTTGTTTTTTGAACTCCCGCCATTGCTACTTCGTATCGGTAAAGTGAATAAGATAGCGGAACAGATCTGAAATGAAAGATGTACGGCCCAAGTTTATTCGGTGCGGCCCAAAAGTGTAGTGATTGGAGTGAAGACGCAAATTTTACTGTAGACCGTGGTCCACAATAGATTGTGGATCATGCATCAAAATGACGTCGTTTTGATTGATGAAAACAGACGGTTGAAACGACATACGTTTCGCGCCATTAACTTTCAGTTTATATAAATTGCAGTTACTTTTCAACACAAATGCAGTTCCTTTTCGATATTATATACTCAAATATGTGAAACTGTTATTTAGTTTCCTTTCAACACAACTACAATTTCTTTTATAATACACTGCAGTTTCCTTTCAGTACAACTACAATATCATTTTGATATAACTACAGTTTCATTGGACAATATGCACCCAAAAACATGAAACTGTTATTTAGTTTCATTTTATATACACTACAGTTTTCTTTCAACACAACTACAGTTACATTTCGATATAACTACAGTTTAATTTGATAATATAAAAACAAATGTGAGGCAGTACCTTTTGAGATGAATTGTAGACTGTAGTATCCTTTACGGAGCTCCGCCGCAACTGTTTCTTTTACTTAATGAAATGGCAACGTTTTGTGACCATGGTCCACCGTATAACAACTGGAGTGAAGAAGAAAGTTATCAATCATTGTACGGTGGACCATGGTCCCAAAACGCCGTCGTTTGATTAAGTAAAGAAATGGTTGCCGTCAAGTCTTAACGGAACTCCGTAAATGAAATTACAGTTCATATGAAAAGATATTGCTTCACATTTGTTTTTATATTATCAAATGAAATTGTAGTTGTGTTGAAATGAAACTGTAGTGTATATAAAATGAAAATGAATAACAGTATATATTTGAGTGTATATTGTCCAATGAAACTAAAGTTATATTGAAATGATATTGTAGTTGTGTTGAAAGAAAACTGCAGTGTATTATAAAAGAAATTATAGTTGTGTTGAAAGGAAACTGAATAACAGTTTCACATATTTGAGCTAGTACTGTCAAAATGGGCCAAGGCCCGCACCCACCCCACCGTGGGGGTGGGGGGGTAGGATCATGAAAAAATAGGCCCGCAAAAATGCGAGCCTAATGGGACGGGCTAGAATTGACCCGCAACCCACGCGGGTTAGCCCGCGGGCCAAGCCCTTTAAAAATATATATATATATATATATATATATATAATATAAAAAATAATATATATATATATATATATATATATAATATTATAATATATATTTAATTTTTAATTTTTATTTATATTTTTAAAAAGTCTGCGGGGCCCGTCAACCCGCGTGGGGCGGGCTAGGGTTGTAGTAATCCTAGCCCGCGGGCCTGGTGGGTCGGCCCGCAAAAGCCCGCCAAAATTTAGGCCCGCGGTGGGGCGGGCCTAATGGGGCTGCCCGGTCCACTTTGACAGTCCTAATTTAAGCATATAATGTCGAATGAAACTGTAGTTATATCGAAAAGGAATTGTAGTTATGTTGAAAGGGAGCTGCAGTGTATATAAAATGAAACTGAATATGTTATACACACAGAGTTAATGGCGCAGAACGGAGCTGTTTTAGTAGTTTCTTTTCATTAATCAAAACGATGTCGTTTTGATGCATGGACCACAATCCATTGTGGACAACGGTCCATAGTAAAATTTGCGAAAAGTTATTGCGCGGACTGTGGTATGGATCACGATTTAAAACGATGTCGTCTTTTAAAACGGTGTTGTTAAATTATTTTTATTTAAGCAACTTGCATTTTCTTCTCTAATGCTTCTTCTTTAACTCCACTTAACTGCAGTATACATTGTTATAATTCATAAAGTACATTATTCTAAAGCATACAATAAATCATTTTAACCAATAAAATACATTATCTTACCCAAAAAGGTTCATTATTTTTATATTTTAACACATAAAGTACATTATTCTAGCTTATAATATCTATAGAGTATTATCTAAACACATTATAGTCAGTTCATCAACGCCTGAAAGCTTACTAAATATACATTTTTATAACTCATAGAGTACATTCTTTTAAAGCATACAATAGTTTTTTACGTACCATTATCCACATAGCTGTGTATAAAAGGAAATTGAATAACAGGTCACACATATTTAAGTGTATATTAACCAATGAAACCGTAGTTGAATTGTAATTATACTCATTATTGGACAATATACATTAAGATATGTGTGATTTGTTATTCAGTTTCATTTTATACATACGGTAGTTTCATTACAATTCCACTAAAATATCATTATAATTCAATTACAATTTCATTTGACAATATATATTCAATATGTGTATATGTGATACATGATATTATTGTATATACATTGTAGTTTCATTGCATCACAACTAAAGTATCGTTATAATTTAACTACAGTTTAATTTGACAATATACATTCAATATTCGATACTTGTTATTCAGTTTCATTTTATATATACTATAGTTTCGTTACAACACAGCTACAATATCTTTTGAATTTAACAACAGTTTCATTTGATAATATACCCTCAATATACAATAATTTACTTATCTTTCTGTATTGTTTATTAGTTACAAAATGTAAAAAGAATTTACGTTTACGTAGTATTACATCTGAAGAAGAAATTGAAAAGGTAGAAACTCTTGTAAAGTGGATGCTGATTTAGGTGATGAAAATTTTGAGTTCAAAAGTTCAACATAATTATTAAATAATAAAACTTTATAAATAAATAAATTTGATATTTCCTTTTTTTATATATGAAATTTAATAACATTAATATTTTTTAATAACATAGCATAATTATAATATTTTAAATCTTTAGTCCGTGCGTCGCACGGGTAACATACTAGTTGAATCAAAGTAGTTTGGAGTTTACATACTAAACCAAAGAACCCGAAGGAGTAGGGACCATTACCTAAGAGCCATTTTCTTAGGTTCAGCTTCTTCTTGCATCTTCATAGTTGCCCTAACCCTACACTCGGTAAGCGTATATATCTGTATATAACATAACTAAAAATATATCCAAACCAATAACCTCATATTAAGTTCATCTAAAATTTAGTTTAAATAATACGTAGTATTAATATTTTTAACTAATATTTATAATATTTTTTGATCATATGAATGAAATGTATATATATACATTTTCTTTTGAAGTATAATATATGTGAAATTTCAGTATTCAATCTCTAGACCAAAATTGTATTACGATATAACACAACTAAAAATATATGAACCAATAATATATTGAGTTCAATCAAAATCTAAAACATGGTGTAGAGTTCAATATTTGATTGTGAGAAACAGTTGAGGGACAAAATGGTATTTTTCCCTAAAAATTATATATGTATAAAGGGAATGTCAACAAAGAAAAAAATGAGAAGTGATAAGAAAGAGAGTGAGTAGGAAAGGATGAAGAACATGAAGGTATAAAGAGAGGAAAGAATGATGAGCATGGTTGCAAAAATGGCGCCTAGGCGTCGATTAATCGGCGCCCGACCGCATCGAGGAAGGCCGAAATCGACCTCCTCCGCGGCCGGGCGCCTAGGCCGCCTAGCCCGCCTGGGCGGCCGGAAGGCTAGCGTTTTTTTTTTTTTTTTTAAATTGCAAATCTTAAACATTTAAGCTATTAATGTTATAATGTATTAACTAATACTCTAATGGTCTAATAAGTAATAACTAATAATTAAACTAAAAAATACTACGTAATAACTAAATTAAACTAATAAGTAATACACTAATAATTAATACTACCTCCGTCCCAAAATGGTTGTCTGGTTCGTTTAACGAGACTTGACTGAAGTAATTTTTAATCCCATTTTTCATATTATTAAGTTTATCATTAATCATTAATATATAAAATTTATATATTTAGAAACTACATTAAAAGTACTATTAAACACAAAAAATTAAATTTAAAAATAATAAAAAATTACTAAAGAAAATAAGCAAAGAAGGAAGAGTTGGTTTGACCAATGAATAGTAAATATGACAGGTAAAATGGGATAGAGGGAGTAAATAATAACTAATAACTTAATGAGTGTTAACTATTTAACTATTAAAGTGTAAAGACTTACAATTATTAACACTTAAAATATTTTTTTAAATTTTTTTTAAAAATTCAAAATTAAAAAAAAAAAAATCAAAATCGGCGCCTAGGCGGGCTAGGCGCTAGGCGCCCTTTTCAACCTTGATGATGAGGATAATAATAAAATGAGAATCATAAAAATTATAAGGGTAATGAAGGGAAAAAGTATGGGAATTATTTTAGGAAAGGATGGAGAACATGAAGGAAAAAGAAGGGAAAAAAAAGTGAGAGAAAGATGAGAAAGAGGGGGGTTAAAAAAAGAGAGAATAAATATGAGGACAAGAAGGAGATGAAACATAGAGTAGCAGTAGATTATAAAATGATAAGAAAGAGCAAGAAGAAAAATAGGACAAATGACAAGGTAAAAAGAGAAAATGAAAAAATATGGATAAATGAAGAATGCAGATCAAAATGGAGAGAAAGATGAACATACACTTTAATGAAAAGAATAAGGAGAAGAAAAGAAGAAGGCATATGAGGAAAAGGGAGAGAAACTGAAAGGAGGATAAGAGAAGGAGAAGGAAGAAGAAAAGAAATAAAAAATACAAGAGAGTGAGAAGTAAGAGAGTTTGGACAATAAAAAGGAAAAGAGATGATAAAAATTTATATATTATAGAGGGAAGGTCAACAAAGAAAAAACAAGGGGTGGGAATGAGAGTGAGTAGGAAAGGATGGAGAACATGAAGGGTAAAAGAAATGAAAGAAAGAAGTGGGAATGAGAGTGAGTAGGAAAGGAGGGAGAACATGAAGGGTAAAAGAAATGAAAGAAAGAAGAGAAACGAAAAGGAAGATGTGAAAGAAGAAGAAGAAAAATAAGAAGAGACGATGATGTAGAATAAAAAGAAAGAACATAATGTATATGAGAACGAAAAGAACAAGGAAAAATTTGAAGTAAAAGACAACGAAAAAAAGAGATGATGAAGAAAAATAAAAAAGACAAGGAAAAGGGATATAAAGCAGAAAAAATAAAAAGACGAATAAGAGATAAAAGGAGAATGAAGGGGAAGAGAAAAAATGTGAAGAGGATAAGAATAAAACGAATTTGGAGAATGAAAAGGAAAGGTGAGGATAATAACTAAAAATATATAAAAGGGAAAAAGGTGAAAAAAGAAAATTAGAAGGGGAAAAAGAAAATAAAAAATAGGAGAAAAAACGAGAGAAAAAGGATAGAATAATGCAAAAGAAAAAGAGAAAGAGGATAAGAAGAAAGAGGAGTAGATAAAGAAGAATGAAATGGACGGATGAGCCTGAAACCCTAAGGAAACCCTAAAGCTCTCCTCCCTTCTCTCTTGTCTCTGGTCAGCACAAGCTCCACCGCCCGGAGGAGGCCGGAGCTCTTATAGAGCTTTGAGCCGGTGGTATTGCGTCACTTCTTCCGTCCACCGCATCAGCCTTCCATCTCCTCCGCCACTGCTCTCTTCTTCATCCTCTTCCATGAAGCCGTGAAGCCGCAGCCGCCACCTTTGCACTCTCCCTCCTTCGCCTCTTCCTCCCAGGACCGAATCGCCCAGCACCGCCGCGACCTCGCACCTCCAGCGCACCGCGACCACACAGAGCACCCGCCACCGCCCTTATCCGACAAACTGTTGCTAATTTCCAGCTCCGTATAGTATCTCCTCCTTCTCCACTGCTTTCTCTCCCGCCATTGCCTGCCACCTCTCACCACCCCGCCGCTGCCTTCTCCTCCCTCGCCAACTTCTAGCAGTTATTGTGTTTTTCCTTCTCGTTATTTTACGAGGTTCGTTTTGGAGTGCTTCAAGATATTTATGGTCAAGATTCGTGTGATACTCATCCTGGGCGGAGTAGATGACAATAAAATGCCTCTCCTGAACATCAGTTCAGTTGCAAGGATACCGTACCTTCAGTTGGGAAAAATGTCAATGGACTTTACTAAAAAGATAAAGACTTAGGTGGTTTGCAAGTTGTTCTATCCAAAGGTCGACTTGTACACATTCTGCAAGGCCATCAATCATTTGACTAAAGTTTTAAGGTTCTATAAGGATCAAAACTCTCTTGTAACACAATCTGCGAATCTAAGTTTTATTAGCTTAGCTAGAAAATTTAGTTATATGTCAGATTGTATGGAATGGCTTTACATTCCATTGAACCTTGTATTTGTTTCTAATGTTTATTAATGAAGCTTTATTGATCCAAAAAAAAAGGAAACTAGGAAGGAGAAAGAAAAAAAGGGGTGAAATGAAGAAAATGATGAGTAGATAACAATAAGGAATGAACTAAAAGAAGATAAAGAATAATGATGAGGATAATAATAAAAAGAGTTTACATAAGAATTATAAGAGTAATGAAGGGAAAAAACAAGTCGGTTTATTACTAGATCAGAGAATAAGTATGCTCATGTGTTAGCTAGAGCGGCTCATTCACAATCTGGACCTTCTTGTTGGTTTTCTAATATTCCTTCGTGTATTGCTCATTTGATTAAATGAAATTTCGCATTTTCCTTTCAAAAAAAAATGTTGGTCTTGATAGGGTGGAAAAGTCTAGAAGAAGGGGGGAGGGGGATAGACTTTTCAACAATTTAAAAACTTTGGTAAATTCAACTCTAGGTAACAAGATTAATCAATCTAAGCAACATAGAGTGCACAACGGAAAATAGATACGATAAAGTGCTATAAATTAAACCACGTAAATATGAAGAGATAATTTACATGCAATACGTAGGAGTTACTTGAAATAGCTTAAATAATAAGTGTATGAATTTTGGTTCACATGTATACGTGGCAACAAGCAAACCCAAATAAATAAATTCAATCAATATGAGTTTCTAGATAATTAGAAAGATGATATAGTAAAAAACAACAACAACAAAAAAAAAAAAAAAAAAAAAAAAAAAAAACAAGAAAGATGATATAGTATAAGTCATATAAGAATTCTATCTTGCATGCACATGTGATTTCACGTGAATCTAGATGATAAAGTCTAGATAGATAAAGATAAAATAGTAAATGGGTTAGCTTAATATAGTGGTGTAATCCTCCTGATCCACTCTTCTCATGTCACTCCCCAAGTATCTCGCACAAAGCTACACTCAACTTCGAGTATCTCGCACAAAGCTATACTCTTACACCAATTAAGTGTCTCGCACAAAGCTACACTCACTAAGGTTTTCACAAGCTCATTGCTACTCTCCATCTTTCTACACTCAATAGAGATATTGTTGACAAAGAAAATAATTTTTCTCTCTCAGACTTGAATTCTATTGTGTTTAGCTCAATACTTGCACTTTATAAACTTAATCTTTCTTGCTTTCGTAATTCCAATCATCACTGGTTTGATGTGCAAGTTGTCCATATTTTTCTTCAAGTCTGCTTGGGCATTTATAGCTTGAAAAAATTATTTGCCCGTTGTGGATTTTTCACATCTTCCATCCACTTTATCTGCAACATTTAATGACTTTGGTAGCCTTTACCAGATGATTTTGAATTTTGCTTCCTTATCTAAAGTATTCTAGATTCTGACAAGTATATGTCTTGTAACTTGTAACCACCAATCTTGACTTTCTTACATCAATTTCAAACTGTTGATTCTTGCTTGAGCTTTAAATAATTCTATCGAAAAAAATCCATGACTTTTTCGCAATTTAATTGAGGCTTCCTTTCCTTTTTTTTTTTTTTTCATTCTTAAGTAGTCAAGGAAAGTCACTTCATGCCGCTTGATCATAAGGTCTTTGGCATCAACTTCTTCCTTAAAATTGATTTGTGATAGAACTTATTCCTTGTTGATTTCTTGGATTTTGACTTGAATTAGTCAGCCTCATCCACCTCCTTGATAAACCCGTGACCTTCGCTCCGAGGATTGCTACGGTGCTGAACCATCTTCCACTTATTCTTTTCTTATTTAGTGGAAGCAAACAATTTACAAGTATAAAATAAATTTATACACTTGTATATTTCACAGCATTTTCGCAATTTTAACTAGGCTTGACTTAGGAAAATAATTCTGAAAGCCAAGGTCACGGGATCAAACCTCAAATTAATGCTTTTGAAGAATTAATTTATCAAGGAAGAGGAAGAAGATGATTAGTACAAAGTCAAAATTGAAAAAGTCAACATGGAATAAGTTCTCTCACAAATCAATTTTAAGGAAGAAGTTGATAGTTCAAATCAGGATGACCTTGAGCAGAATCACATTGATCAAGATGACTTCAATTAATTGCAATCACGATGAATTCAATTAATCAAGAAGATGATGATTCTTGAATCATTTTGAAGATGGTGACATTAAAATCGAGAGGATGAGATTGACATTGCAAAATTCGAGAAGATGACGACGACTACAATTAATTGAAGGAGATGAAGCTAACTTTCCAAAATTGAAAAGAAAATTAGGATGAGGATGGCCTCAATCCAATTTAGAATAACGACGACTTCTAAATTGCAAGAAGAAATTCGAAGGAGCAAAATCAAATATTTTCTACTTGGAGCTGATTTTAAATTGCGAAATGAATTTTTTTTTTTTTTTTTGTGGAATTATTTAAGCTCAAGCAAGAATCACTAGGGTGAATTATTTGAAAGAAATGTTTGATTTGTCTTATAAAATTGTGAATAAGTCAAATATTAACACTACTAGAATGTGCAAGAAAGTCAAAATTGGAGGCTACAAGTTACACAACGTACATTCTTGTCAGATTGCTAAAAAACTTTTGAGGAGATAAGCAACAAAAATTCAAATTCATCTTACAAAGACTACCAAGGACATTAAATGTTGTAAATCAAGCTAGTATGAGCTATCAGATCAAGTGAACGTTCGAAATTTGAATTTTTATAACGGGCAAATAACTTTTTTAAGTTATAAAAGCCTAAGCATACTTGAAGACAAGGGATATACGGATAAGCACTACCTACGATTACGAAATAGGTATTATGAAAAGTTAGAAAAGTGCAACTCTTGAGCTAAAATTCGAAAGAATCAAGTCTAAGAGAGAAAATTATTTTCTTTGTACACAAAATCTCTACTGAGTGTAGAAAGAAGGGAGAGTAGCAAGAAGCTTGTGAAAATATTAGGCAATGTAGCTTTGTGCAAGATACTCGGATGAGTGTAGCTTTGTGCGAAACACTCGGTGAAGTGTTTGGGTAGCACTTGGAGAATTAATATTTGTATTGGGTGAATGAGATAGTGAATTTCCTCCTTGGAGTGAAAGGAGAAAAGTAGACTAGAGGAATTACACCACATTTGAACCACTATAAATCTCTATCAGATACTTTACTTGCAGTACTTTTATTTTTGCAAAACTTATTTGAAGTTAACCCATTTACTATCATCATATATTTATCTTATCTTATATCATTTAGGTTTGTGTGAAATCACATGCATGCAAGATATATTCATCATCTAACTTATCCTTTACTATCTTGCTAATTATCTAAAAACTCATTTCATACGGTGTAAAATAATTTGTTTGAGTTTGCATATTCTCACGTATGCATGTACACCATATTTCATACACTTATTATTTGAATTATTTCTAGTGTTTCCTACGTGTTGTATGTGAATTATCTCTTCATATTTTTGTAAACTAATTTATAGCACTCTACCATACTATTATTTCCGTTGTGCATATCAATTCGAATTTATTCACTTGAAATATATTTGTTCAAGTGTTATACTCCTTGTGTCCCATTTTATCTGTCCTACTTACTCAAACCAACTCTTTATTCTTTATTTATTTTCTTTATTATTTTTTAATTGTTTGTGTAGTTTCTAAATATATAAAATTTTGCATATTAATATTAAACTTAACATTATGAAAAATTGAATTAAAAATAACTCCAATCAAGCATCATTAAAAGAACCAGACACATAAAATGGGACGGAGGGAGTAATATTTTAAATTGTTAGAAAAGTCTATTTACCACCCCCACCTCTAGACTTTTCCACCATATCAGGACCAACAATGGAGTTGTTCGATCCTTGCAAGATGTGTTTCCTTGATCTTCTGGACGAACATGAGGAAAATTCTAGGAATTTTTCCTCATAAATTTCTTGAATTTTCTAACTAACTTTGATGTGGACCAACTGTCACGGACTCGTTCCAACTAACGACGTCACGTGCGGCCTTAGCTATTCTTTCCCTCACAATAGCTAAGTCAGGATCGCTCAACCCTCAAAAGAGGTGCTAAGTACACGATGAGATTGCTAAGAAAATAAGTTGGGCAAGAAGTTAAAGGAAATACTTGAATTTTGTAGGGAACTAGTATTACTTCCACTCTTTGATTCCACTCCTAGATTCCTGCACTTTTCGTTAGATAATTCATTACTTTTTACTAACCTTGATGTGGACGGTTGTTCGACGATAAGTGCGGTATTTCTTTTGTTACGCTCTTCTTCCTCCGTCCTTGAGATCATTAAAAAGCTTATCTATTTATAGCGTTTTTAGATCTTTATGATCTCGCATAACCATGACTTTCATATCACAATTTGACGGTAGTAAATGTAGTATCTTGAGTGAAATTTCTTTTTGATTAATGGTCTTTCCAAGATCATTAATCTCTCCCAAAATTTTGACAAATCTTGCTTCCATTTCGGTAATATTCTCACCATCTTATCATTTTGAAATCCTCAAATTTCTTTAATGCTATAGTGAGTTTGCTATCTTTCACATACTCATGTTCATCTCATTTGCCTATTATGTGTATAGAGAATGGGAGTGAGTAAGAAAGGATGAGAGAAAAAGAGAAAGAAGCAGAAAATTAAGAATAAAAAGGAAGGTGGGGGGGGGGGGNGGGGGGGGGGGTAGAGTATATGAACATAATGTATATGAGAAGGAAAAGAAGAAGAAGAAAAAAAAAAAAAAGAGAAGTAGTAGAATATTAAGAAAAGTGAAGAGAAAGGTGAAAAGATGAAGAAGGAAATATGTTTAGTAAAAGACAACAAAAAAAAACGACGATGAAGATTTAGTAAAAGACAACAAAAAAAAGGGATAAAGACGAATAAGAGATGAAAGATAAAGAATGGGAAGGACAAAAAAAAAAAGACAGAGATGATGAGAATTAAGTGAATTTAGAGAATAGAAAGGGAGAGGATAAAAATTAAAGGTATATAAAAGGGAAAAAGGTGGAAAAAGAATAGGAGAAATGATAAAAGAAGAAAAAATAGGAAGAAAATAAAAAAACAAAAAGGATAGAGTATAATGCGAAAGAAAAAGAGAGAGAGGATAAGAAGAAAGAGTAGTAGATAAAGAACAAAGAAATAGAAGATAGGCGAGAATAAGAAAAATAGGGTGAGAAATAATTAAAAGGATAAGTAGATAACAATAAGGAATGAATTAAAGGGTGATAAAGAAGAATGACGAGGATAATAATAAAAAGAGTTTACATAAGAATTGGGAAAAAGTGTCAAATAAGCCACTGAACTTATCACTTTTGTGCAATTGGGTCATTGAACTTAAAAAGTGTGCAATACAACCATCAAACAAGCAAAATTTGTGCAATTGGACCATTTTTACAAAATTTTTTAATTCAATTTGAGTTAAAAACATTTCAATATTGACTCCCAGCTAGTATGGTAGAAGAAAATGCCACTCTCAATACATATATGTTAGTAATATAATTGGATTTTACCAGAAAATTTTTGTAAAAATGGTCCAATTTCACAAATTTTGTTGGTTTGATGGTTGAATTGCACACTTTTTTAAGTTCAATGACCCAATTGCACAAAAGCAATAAGTTCAGTGACCTATTTGACACTTTTTCCTAAGAATTATAAGAGTGATGAAAGGAAAAAAAAAAGTATGAGAATTATTTTAGGAAAAGATGGAGTACATGAAGGGAAAATAATAGGAAAAAGAAGAAAAAGTGAGAAACAGAAGAAAAGGAAGAAGAGAAAGGGGGGGGGGGGTATATAAAAAGAAGATAGAGAATGAATATTAGGACAAGAAGGAGAAGAAACAAAGAGTAACAATAGATTAAAAAAATGAGGAAAGAGATCAAGAAGAAAAATATGAAGAAAAAGACAAGAAAATGATGGATAATATAAAGGGAAAAAAGAAAGGAAAGAAAGAAAGAAGAGACAGAATGAGAGAAAATGAGAAAGGAGATGGGAAAGAAGAAGAAGAACATGATGTATATGAGAACGAAAATGAGAAGAAAAAGAGAGTAATAGTAAATTAAGAAAAATGAGGACAAATGCAAAAAGTGGAAAATGGAAAATTTTGAAGTAAATGACAACAAAAAGTAAGAGGCGATGAAGAAGAAAGACAAAAAGATGAATAAAGGTCAAAATGAAGAAAAAGATAAACGCACACAAATGAGAAGGTATTTTAGATGAGGAAAATGGGATAGAAGGGAAAAAGAAAGGAAAGAAAGAAAGAAAAAAAAATGAGAGAAAAAGGAGAAGGAAGATGGGAAAAAAGAAGAAAATTTAGAAGAGAGGGGGAGGGGGAGGGGGAGGGGGAGGGGGGGGGGGG
>NC_044919.1:10662442-10741951 GCF_003576645.1 Ipomoea triloba | reverse complement strand
GGGAGGGTGGGGGGGATAAAAAGAAAGAGCATGATGAATACGAGCACGACAAGGAGAAGAAAAAGAGAGTAGTAGTAGATTAAGAAAAATGAGGAGAAAGGCGAAATAAGGAATAAGGAAAAAATTGAAGTAAAAGACATCAGGACAAAAAAAAGACATGAAGAAAAAAAGGAAAAAGAGAAATGAGGGTCAAAATGAAGAAGATGAGAATGAAGTGAATTTGGAGAATGAGAAGAAAGGAGAAGATAAACATGGAGAGAAAATGAAGGAATATAAAAAAATGAAGAATCTATATCAAAATGGAGAGATAGATAATAACACACTTTAATGAAAATAATAAGGAGAAGGCAGATGAGGAAAAGAGAGAAAGCAAAAGAAGGAGGATAAGAGAAGGGGAAGGAATGGGAAGACAAATAAAAAGACTAGAGAGTTAGAAAAAAGAGAATTTAGAGAATAAGAAGGCAAAAGATAATAAAAATTTTAATATAAAGAGAGAGAGAGAGAGGGGGGAAAGGTCAACAAAGAAAAAACGAGAAGGGATAGTAATCAATTAGAATCATGCATGAAGGCAAGACTCACAAGTAAGATACAAGAGAGAGATAAAGGAGATAGTTGTGAGGAAAGAAGGCTTGAGAGTGCATTGTTTATCAATTAGCATATTGTAATCAAATACACTTCGTTTCAGATTTCTAATATGGCATTTTTTATGTGAAATAAGTATTCATATTCCATAAATAGCACACATCTTCATATAAAACAAATAATATAAATAAATAAAGATTTGAGCAAAAGCAAAGTAGTACTAACCAAATAACTGTAATTTATCAAAATCTTGAAGATCATCAATCCCTCCCCTTTCAGATTATTAAAACACAATCTCTGCAAATTTAATATGACAGATTAAGCCTTTTGGCATATGCAGATATCAAATATATAGCTATTGCTAGATTGCTAGTAATATATTATCAACAATCCTTCACATGGCTCAAAAAGGCCAAGACTTATTATGCAAATTCTAATGCATTGGTGCCCGGATTACAGAATTTAGAAGCAGACAATTGCAAAATCCTATATATACAGCCAGACATTCAAGATTTATTCCAAGGCATAAAAAAAACAAAGACAAATTCATAAAGGTAAACAGAAAGCTGAAATTAATAAAATAATCTTTTCTTCATCAACAAGCTTTTCAAAAAAAACAATAATAATGAGTGGCTCCACATACTGTAACAGGCTAGTTATACTATTTGTGTCAAAAGAATAAATTCCTGAACCAGTTATATTTATAGCAGTAAGTTTAAATCCATGCAGAAGTGCAATGGTTTTATACCAAAAGGACTTTTGGTATAAAAATCAAAAGGACACCAATGCACTTTTGACTACATGGTTTTATTCCAGCTAATAACATCGAACAAAAGTCAAAAGGACACCATGAAATCAAAAGTAAAAAGGCCATAACTCCACATGACATTTAATTAAATGGTTTAAGGAGGGGAAAACATCAAGTTCTACAGTGATTTATAATATTAGAGCAATTTATCTTCAAAGAATCTATTAAAAAGGGCAATGGAAGAAGAGAAAGAAAGGCATGTCTAAGAACAAACACTTTGCACATCTAGATTATTATCTATGTTGCATGGGCTCTCCAAAGCACCCTTATCTAAAGGATCCAACAAGGGTGTGGGTGTATGATCCTTGTCAAATCTTTCCAGGGATATGGAGGCCTTTTATTTTTTAAGATATTAAACAAACTATGCACAAGAGAATTGGGATAAGCCAAAGAGGTTGGAAGTTGGAACACTAATCTCTTTAAAAAAACAACATGCCTAAAAAGACATTGATTTTGGGCATTTTTATTCAGCCAGTTATCTTTTTTTTTTTTTTTTCTTGTTTAATTTGATCAGCGACTTCTCCAATTACAACATTGACTACTACTCTACTAGATTTTGATAAATTAATAAATATAATAGTTATTATGGAATTCATTAGAGTTTCACTTGCGTGTTCTAGTGTCCTTCCATTTTAATTTTGACAAATTTGACCACTATTATCCATACACATACCCAACACACTCGCCCACACACTCACCCAAGTCCATGTAGCAAGATTATCATGTTATAAGAGCATTCTTAACCAATCCCACGTGTTATTAACTTGATAGCAAATGATATTACATAATTGTACATAATAATTAGTCAAATGTGATGGGAAAATTAACTTTTATAGCTATAAAATGTAACGAGTATAACATGCTTTAATTGTGTTAGAGCTAATCTTTAATCTTTTTATTACTAACAACTGCATGTGGTCACTTGAGTCAATGACACCTCCATGTCTCTATTCTATGTTTTTCAATAGAGCATCAACCAGAAGTATCAGTATCTTACAAGGACAATGAAGGTACTACTGTACTAGAAGGGTAGTTAGAGACAAGTGATAAAGGAGAACCAATGGATGAGACAAGATTAGCTCCTCATAACAGAATGCTGCTTGCTTGTACCTACCTATGAATCACAAGCAAAAAACTAATATAAACTATCACTAAAGCATGTATTAAGGAAACATCTCACATTGATAAGGAAATATATACTTCAGCAAGTTCTCTCCACGCATCATGGTCTGCCGTAATTCTAGCCAATAAAAAAGGGTGCCATTAACAAGACACCTACATTTTATAGCTCATTAAAGGTTGATGCTTTGAAATACTTCTTACATTTCAAGATACTTATTGAGCCACTCAATGGCCCCTAACATGTCACCTTGTGTCTTTGCCATGGCTACCGTCCTCTTATATGCAACCTGTTCATGACTCAGATATGATTTAAAAAAAAAAAAAGGTTCAAAAAGGCTTAGTGTGGTAATTTTTAGTTCAACTAGGTTAATTATATGGCAATGGAATTATGTAGTAAACTGATATTGTGGAAAAATAATGGAATAGCTTCATTTAGTGCATCTACTATTCCACTTACTGAAATTGAGAAATTAAAGGTTTGACAGGTAACTAATAGCCATCACACACATGTGAGGCAAAAGCTAATATATAAAAAAAAAAAAACAAAGAATGTATGAGTTTAATGATTATATTAAATTATGTTATGATGTATAGATTTTGATACTGATCCGCATGTTTATATAGGTAATTAGGTATGCTATGCATAATGGGCTAGTGCTATAATAGGGTTATGCTAGGGTTTTATATGTACAACACTCTCCCTCAAGCTAGAATATATAGATGTTCTAAGGTTGAAAATTTAACAAAACTATGGCCAAAAAATCAGTCAGCATAACCAGAACCCCCCCTTGGAACTTGAAAATAATCATGATATAGCTAATTGAATTGACTCCAGAAATAAACACTGTAGTTACAGATGCGAGCATCATCTAAAAATAAACATGGCAAAAGAGTCAATGGCCTTGGGAAATAAATACAGCAGTGCTGGAACCAAAAGTATTCAGTTAGCATATTGTAATCAAAACAAACTTCATTTCAGATTCCTAGTATGGCCTTTTTTTATGTGAAAAAAGTATTCATATTCCATAAATAGCACACATCTTCACATACAACAAATATATAAATAAAATTTAAAAAAAAAAAACAAAAAGATTTGAGCAAAAGTAAAGCAGTACTAACCAGATACTGCAGTTTATCAAGACCTTGAAGATCATCAAACCCTCCTTCCAGATTATTAAAACTCAATCTCTGCAAGTTTAATATGACAATAAAACAATAAAGCAGAGTATATTTCACTAATAGTAAAGAAAAAGCAATGTTAGGCTAATATATGATATTAATAAGTTGAAGAGAAGGCTTGGGACCTTGGGTCCTGCGCATCTGACCCGTTTACCCGTTTTCTCTCTCTCCCTGGTTTTCTCCTTGGTTAAAGTGGGACTCTTAACGGTCCCTAAGGAGGGAACACAAAAATTATTTTAAAAGTTGAGTTAAAATAGCAAGCATGTCAAAGAAGATGAAAACAAGAAGATAAATCTAATAATTATAAATTATATTAAGCAATGCATACCAAGAGTTATTGATAGGAATTTAAATAATATATATTATGCTGATTACCTCCATGAACACTGCTGAAGTCATCATCATCACCATCTGAGTCAGATTCAAAAATGCTGGCTGTATTCAACCATGCTTCGTCTTGGCAACTTACTACAAGCTGCATGTGAATCTCTCATTAGTTTCAAATTTATAGTTCTGAAGTTCTATGGCATTGAGGAAAGATGCTTAATAATAACAACTCCCATTTGCCCTAGTGATAGAAGAGCAACCCCATCCATATCTTTAATTCTTGTACATTATTATACCCGACCTCAGCATAAATACAGACACAATAAACAAGGAATGAAAAGCACCTATCTGGCTATGGTGCCATTGTAGCTGAGTTAGATGAAATGTGGAGTTAGAAACCTCGGATATTTTGCGTGTTGTGGTTGTGTGAACAAACTTGATCACTAACAGCAATATCTGTCACTCTAGCCGCTGCATCGCTATTCTTTTTCTTATTTCCTCCATTAACAGCACTCTAAACCTTTCCGCGATGTCTCTTGTGGCGGTGACAATGGTGGTGTTTCTTCTTCACCTGGATTGTCTGTGACGGTGTTGATGCACAATTCAAGAACCCATTATTCTGACTCGGCTTACAAATCTCGCAAGCTGATGCTGTCCTCATACGAGATCCAACTTCACCAGTAACACTAGAAATTAGATTATGCTAAAGACAGACAGTCTGAAATACATTTCATGCTCAACTTGGAAAGGAAATTTAAAACAATACAAAGAAGTCAACTAATGAGAAATCATATGAACTGATGAAGAATAATTGATCAAATTTCCAGTACTCCGAATCACATAATTTGAAAATATCAAACTCTGAAGATAGTTAATTAATTATAGATATACTACCTTAACACAATGCAAACATAGGAAGCCAAAAAAAAAAAAAAAAAGATGCGCTACAGTCTTTTCAGGTATGAAGTGTCAGTATGCTTCTAGTCATCACTGACCAGGACTTGCAGAGTAGAAACACAGACAAATGGGATATGATTAATATGGATATATCAACTATATATTCTAAAATAAATCTCTGACTAAGTGACAACACAACAAAACTCACAAGGTAAAGAAATTTTAAAAGAAAAAGAAAAGAAAAGAAAAAGGTGGTCTTTTCACTTGTTTTTCTTCTCTAGCCCTGTTGAGAATATCAGGCTATGCAAATATAGAACAAGAATGATTGTGGAAAATGCCATGACCTTTATGGAATCGCTTTTGAAGACTAAATGGAAGAAAAATATGTCTGATGGATATATTAGGAACGGACCAAGCCGACCCGAGGGAGCAAGGCAAGGGTCACGAGAAGGTCCGGGACCCGGGGTGGAGCCCGGTGCTTGACCCGGGCCCGGGCTAATTCATTTAGCATCTCGGCCCAAGGCCTCGGCTAAGAGGCCTCGGCCCGGAGCCTCGGCTAGGAGGTCTCGACCCAGGGCCTCGGCTGAGAGGGCTCGGCCACGGGCCCGGTCGTGGGGCGGGCGCGGTCAAATTGGATCTATAACCGTTCCCCCATCTTAGGGGGCGCGGTTAGGGGTTTTGGAGGGTATAAGTAGGCGTGTTAGTGTCTCATTAAGACATGTTCTATATTCTTTGTCCTAAACTACACTTGTAATAGCTTATTAACTACAATCTAATACAATACTTGGCCCACGCGACCTTGTCACATTCATTTCGCCTATTATTCCTTGTTCGTTCGTGCTATCATTCATTTAACGGGTTTATTAGTCCGGTCCCCCGGGTTAATTAAATCCATCATTGGTGCTTTCATTGAGAGCCGACGTCAGGCTCAAGCGTGCTAGTTTACCCTAGCTATGGCAAGATCGAGATTCAACTCTCGTAACACCAACGGCTCCCAGAGCGCCCACGTCCCACCGAGCGGGAACGGCCGTAATGGGGCCGCTAGTCGCCCGCGGGCCCCCTCCGTAAGGTCAGCGGGGGACTTGAGGGATCATCTCACCAACAACCGCAATGGAGGGCCGGCGGCGCTTGCCGCCCCTCTTCCCGCCCCCCACCCCCTCAGGAGGGGTGGGCCGCCATTCAACAAGCCGCTACCGCGCTGACCCGTCTCGTAGAAGGACTCCAGGGGGGTCCTCAGGCCACCCAACTTGGTCCCGAGGCCCCCCGCGGAGTACCAACCCCAGCACCAACGCACCCGAGAGAGCGCGGTAAGCCTAGCAACGGGCATCCCCGAGCAGACTCAAGTTGAAGGGGAGGTCAACTCACCCCGGCCGTCGGAGAGGCGGGGGGAAGGGGATGTCCCCCAAAACATACAGGAATGTCGGGAGCCTGGTAAGGAGCATTCGGCCATATCCAAGTCCGCCTTGGCTCGGTTGAGTACCCACGTACCGGCCCGAGACAGGTTATCGATGAGGCCCCCGGCAGAGGAGTCAGCTGCGCCCAAGTCGACGAGTCGTCGGCCCCGACACCAGCCGCGACAAGAGCAAGCCTCCCGAGCCGAACGGTCCGGGGAGACTAACGGTGGGGCCCCGAGCCCACACCGAGATGAGGTCGAGCAGCTCCGACAGAGGATGGACGAGCTTCAAAAAAAGATTGACGAGAAGGACGGGTCTCCGGAGCCACAAGACGTGCTGACCACCCCGTTCACGGGGGCAGTCATGGAAGAGCCATTCCCCAAGGACTTCCGTTTCCCAACAATCAAGACGTACTCAGGGACTTCCGACCCACGAGCGCATCTCAACAGGTACCGGGCCGCCATGTTAATGACGGGGGCTAGTGACGCTATCATGTGCCGGGGTTTCTTTTCGGCCCTGGATGGTCAGGCCCAGGACTGGTTCGGATCCCTCCCGGAGGGCTCCATCTCTACCTTCGCGGCTCTTACCAAACAATTCATGTCTTATTTTGCCAGCAACGTACAAAAGAGGAAGGAGTTTGCAGACCTATATCACGCAAAGCAGCGGCCCACAGATTCACTACCGGAGTTCCTCAACAAATGGAAGCGTGAAGTATTGGGGGTCGCCAACTTCGACGACAGGACAGCCCTGATAATCTTCAGGAATAACTTGCGGTCCGGCCCGTTTTACCGGGACCTCATCCGGTACCCTCCCAAGACCTACAACGAGCTGATGGACCGGGCAACAAGGTTCGCAGAAGCAGAAGTAGCTGAGAAGCGGAAGAAGGAGGAGGAGGAGGGGAGGAGTCGGAAAGACAAAGCACCCCAAGAGGAGGCGTTGGGCGCCAAGGCCACCCCGCCGCGAGTTTGCCGAGGGGCCTCGGTTAACCCCTACGCGTTTCCTCACCCCCTTAACACAGCCCGTAAGCACTATCCTCGAACACGCGGAAGGCCAAGGGATTGTGCAGTACCCAGGGGAGTGCATGAAGATATCCCCCAAGGTGGACCCGAATAAGTATTGCAGGTTCCACCGCCAGACAGGGCATGACACAGACGAATGCATCCACCTCAAACGTCAAATCGAGGACCTCATCCAAAGGGGGTACCTCGGCCAGTTTGTCAAGAGGCCGGGGGGCCAGGGCCAGAACCAAGGCAACGTATGGAAGAAATGGGGTGGCTTCGTGCCATCCACATCAGCACACCGTAAACGAGAACTGGGTCAGCTCACTGAGGAGGAGGAGGTGGAACTCGACAACCCCGTACCCCAGAAGAAACAAGCCATCCACGTTATCTTTGGGGGGCCAGAAGGGGGGGACACACCGGCGGAACGAAAGAAGTGGGCGAGAAGCCTATATGTTCGAGAGGTCGTGCGACCCCTGCACGAGAAGAAGCCGAGGCGTGAACCCATCGTGTTCACAGAGGCTCACCTACCTGATGGCCCCCTCCCCCATCGTGACGCCCTAGTCATCAAGGTGGAAACCAGTGATGTGATAGTGCACCGGGTGCTTGTGGACACAGGCAGCTCGGTAAATGTCATGTACTACGACACGTTCACCCAGCTGGGCCTATGGAGAAAGCAGTTGGGGCAAGTGCGGACCCCTTTATCGGGCTTCACAGGGGACTCCATTGAGACGGAGGGGTCCATAAACCTGGAGGTGGGGATAGGCACCCCTCCCCATGTCAAGAGGTGGGAGGTCGAGTTTGTGGTTGTCAAGATCAATTGCGCTCATAACATAATACTCGGTCGGCCTGCCCTAGAAGATCTTAGGTGCTTAATCTCCATGGAGCACCTGTGCCTCAAATTCCCGACCCCTGCTGGGGTCGGGACCGCCCGGGGGAATCAAAAGGACAGCCGTAGCTATTAGGAGGTGGTCAATCTTATGCATTTTAATAAACGTAGCCAGCGATCCATTTCGTTAGGAGGTGGTCCGTCCCCTTCGTTTTAATAAACTCAAGAAAAATAACCTCACCATGGATGTTTCATTTTCATGTTTTGTTTTCCTTTGAGGAGGGGGAGGGGGTACTTACCCGACCTTTCCAATCATACCCTAAGGGGGCACGAGGCCCGACCTCGCGTACTAACCCCGACGGAAGAGCCTAACGACCCATTGTCAAGCGACCCGGGTCGAAAAGCTATCACCCTAAGGGGGCACGAGGAGACGTCCTCGCGTACTAACCCCGACGGAAGAGCCCAACGGCCCGTTGTCAAGCGACCCGGGTAAAAAAACTATCACCACCCTAAGGGGGCACGAGGTCCGTCCTCACGTACTAACCCCGACGGAAGAGCCCAACGGCCCGTTGTCAAGCGACCCGGGTCAAAAAGCTATCACCCTAAGGGGGCACGAGGTCCGTCCTCGCGTACGAACCCCGACAGAAGAGTGTTTGGTCCGAGAGTACCCTCGGCCAAATGACTATGAAAAAAAAAACAATCCAAGGTGTTAACTACCCCAAGCCGACTCCGAGTTTGGGACGAAGGGCGTACAGATGAAGCTAAGAAAGAGACCAAGTGCCCCCGGCCGAGAGGCTTGACCCATAATGCCAACATAGCCGAGGGCGGGGCGTAGGCCGAGCTCTTCAAAAGGGGCTGAGGCCTGTCAAAATCATGAGATACCAACCCCACGCAGGCAGCCGGGTTCGGTAAGGCAAAGTGTGACATCACGCAACACAAGCAGTAGCAAAAGATGTGAAATATTCATTCAAACATAATATCCGAGTGCATTGCAAAAAGAAGGAAATAAACTAAACAAGCCTACGCCTATGCATTCAAGTCTGGAGTAGTAGTAGAGGCATGGTAGGCCGCGATCTCATCACCCAAGGTCGTCATGCTCTCTGGTAGGTGAGTATTCTCCAAGGTGGGCGAAACGGGTCCGAGCTGAGAGCTTGAGAAGAAATCTAGAGGGAGAAGTGGTGGTGGTGGCCGAAGTAGGGGGTTGAGGGGGGATTAGATAGGTGGGGAATGGAAGAAAGGGGGGAAAAAGGGGGGGAAAAGGGGACATTTTCAAAAAACTGGAAGGAGTGTTGGGAAAGGGAAAAAATGATGGAGATGGGTCTTGGGAAGAAGAATGCGCGCTCGGGGACTCACTTGTGACGCCTGCTCGGCTGTATGGTGTTGTGCGCGATTGGTTATAAATACATGAGGACGTACGAGGACGGGCCGGAGTGTCTACTCTCCTTCGCTGACGACTTCTCGCAGCTCGGAGAGTGGGGGACTGATGATGGATATATTAGGAACGGACCAAGCCGACCCGAGGGAGCAAGACAAGGGTCACGAGAAGGTCCGGGACTCGGGGTGGAGCCCCGTGCTTGACCCGGGCCCGGGCTAATTCATTTAGCATCTCGGCCCAAGGCCTCGGCTAAGAGGCCTCGGCCCGGAGCCTCGGCTAGGAGGCCTCGGCCCAGGGCCTCGGCTAGGAGGTCTCGACCAGAGGCCTCGGCCCAGGGCCTCGGCTAGGAGGTCTCGGCCCAGGGCCTCGGCTGAGAGGGCTCGGCCACGGGCCCGGTCGTGGGGCGGGCGCGGTCAAATCGGATCTATAACCGTTCCCCCATCTTAGGGGGGCGGTTAGGGGTTTTGGAGGGTATAAGTAGGCGTGTTAGTGTCTCATTAAGACATGTTCTATATTCTTTGTCCTAAACTACACTTGTAATAGCTTATTAACTACAATCTAATACAATACTTGGCCCACGCGACCTTGTCACATTCATTTCGCCTATTATTCCTTGTTCGTTCGTGCTATCATTCATTTAACGGGTTTATTAGTCCGGACCCCCGGGTTAATTAAATCCATCAATGTCAAATAAGACAGCAGAAGTGAAAATACTGCATGAGAGAAAATGGACCAATGTCAAAAGGGAAATCACGAACAAATTCCAAAAGAATAAAATGGGTGGTAGTGTATCACAATCAAGAATAAGGAAAAAATTTCATTTTTGGTCATATTTTTATTAAGGTATCACAATCAAGAATAACAAAAAATTTTCAGGAGTTCGCAAATTATCGGACAAATTACAATACAGATTTGAACATCAATATTTGTCCATTAATGTTTTGCTTAAAGATCTAAACGGTGAATAATGAGGAAAAAAAATGGGAAAATTGAAATATTCTGTAGATTATAGTGTAGCTTACAGAGCTTCCATTGTTAACGGCGAATGCGCTCCCATTGTACACAACACCACCGTCTACACATGGTCCAACACCTACACTCGGCGCCGCCGTCTCGCTTCCTCCATCTCCTCCCTCATTGGCCCGGGGAGAGACCATGTACGAACTCCTCGCCAAGTACGAACTCCAATTCGTCGTCCCTACCGCCGGTGTTGGTGCCGTCTCGACCTCCGTTCTCCTCTCCCACCACCGTGAATCGAAATCGGTTTTTGTGGATTTTGTGAATTTCTTGGTTTGACTTGTCGGTGGTGAGAACTGAGAAGTATGGGCAGAGTTTTTTTTGTTAGACGAGATTCGAGAGTGATCGTTTAAATAAGAAATAAACAACTCATTAACGGTAACTTGAGGTTTGAATTTTTAATTTTTTTAATTTTTTATTTTACTTTAAATACATGTTGAAGGTTTTTTTTTGGTCTTTTTTCCATTAAAGAGTATTTTTTTTTTAATTTGACCGTAAGAATTCTGAGTTAAAATTATTTTTAAAATGTTTAATTATATTAATGGTTGGTATATTAAGAATTTTGAGTTATTTTTTAAAAATTGTTTTAATTATTGGTATATTTTGATGATTTTAAATGCAAATTTTTAATATTTTTTATTTGAAATTATAATTACAAAGTTGAAATTATTAATTAGAGTTAATTTCATTTTTGGTCATATTTTTATTAGGGCATTTTCATAAAAGTAATAAGGATAAAATTGTCCAATCATGTAATAAAATAAAATGAAATATCACCCTTCTGCTTGGAAAACTTTTTCAAACTAAAGAATACATTTTTCTATGGAAAAAATTTCTATGAACCAAATAGAAAATTTTCCTCAAATTTAATGAATTTTTTTCATCCAACCAAACATGTTCTCTAAGAAAAGATATTATATGGTTATGTGAAGGACTTGAACTCTAAAATAGGGAGATAAACCACAAATGTCAGTGTTAAAGGAAAAATTTTAATATTTAATAAATATTACATTTTATTTTTAAAAAAAAAAAAAAAAGCGGTCAAATGGATATAACACTTTCCGTGACGAGGGTAGTAAAAACACAATTTCGTCGCAATCGGGCAATCCGTCCTTTGAGACTTGTATTGCAGTGGGCATTCACTCTTTCACACAGGACATCGTAACAGGACCACGTCTTAGGATATGTGGTCGACTTGTTTATCATTCTAAACATGTTGTACACCTCTTCACTGCCTCCCAGCCAATTGTCTATGACACCATAACGCCGGAGAATCTCCACGTCTCTGGGGGAATCAATGAGGCCACTAAAGAACTTGACGTAGTTTGTGACAAAGTACTGGGGAAGATCCTTGGAGTACTGCTCGTACGCCATGAGATTCCTCAACACACACTCCGTCCTGTCCTCGATTGTTAACGTTGGAATCCACAAAACCCCACGTTTGAATTCTATGTTGAATTGGCTGATTTGTTTTGGCATTTCGCTTCTTCGGAGCTTCACTCCGTTCTCTGTTAGCTGTGAAGCAGAACAGAACGACCTTTGTCTTTGTCTTTGTTCTCTACCCGGCTCGGGCCGTGGTGGCATGATTGGCATCCACCATTTGTGGATCAATTCAAGTAAATGCTTAACGTTTTCATCACCTGATATTATTTGATTTGTTTTCTGGCCATGGCCATATCCAAAACCCGGGAATAAATCACTTACAAAGCCACAGAGGAGGTAAATTAGCCTGTCGTGTTGGTTGGGGGCCTCAATCAAGTCAAACAACTTGCACAAAATCGAAAAAGGGAGCTGATTCTCGAACAGAATTAAGTCACGTTGCAAGCTACTCAATACCCAATCCATCTTGAAAATTGGGTCATCTTTGTCTCTCAGCTCGGCCATATTGAATTTGCGGACCAATTCTATTACAAAGCAACCATCTAGGACAACCATCTCGGTGAACTTTACTTGGTCGAGGTTTATGGTTTCTGCATAGTACTCCCGCAGGTGGCTCTCGTGCTCCATTACGGCGTTTACGAGTTTTTCTAAGGAGACTCTCTTCCATTGAAGAAGTGAGTTCATGGAACGCAATTTGTGTGGCTCTATCCATTGGAGGCTTTGCTGGCCATGATGATAAGGTCCAATGGACATAATCTCTGGTAGGTAACACTTTTCATTTACGTTGCGTAATTGGTCGTGAACTTTGAATATACAATGTCGGTCATTTTGGGTTGTAGCCACTACTACATCTTTAAGCCTCTCTTTCATGCATCTGCAAACTGCTTCTGTGTTGGACTGCATGTTTCTTCTTTGCTGAAAAATTATTGCCACGTTTTAAGTTCAACAAAAATACACTCCCTAATAAAGCTTTTCAATTAATATTAGTTTTATTTTCAATGCTTTTAAAATTTGTATTTAATTTCCAAAAATCTTGTGCTCAGCATAATTGGCTCTTCTTAGATAGTACTAAAAAAAAGTTGTATTTAATTAATTAATTTTTTTAGAAAATATAGGATTTAGTTTCTAAATAGAAGGTTTATTTGTTGCTTTTTAAATTAAATTAAATTATTAATTCAAAAAAGCAATTGGAAGGGATGCATGTGTTTGTTGGGAAACAATTTGATACAAAACTTAGGGTACATTTAAAAACATGAAAAATAATTTTTTAAAAATGATTCATTTTATGGAAAAACCTTTTATTTTTCTGTTTGCCTTTTTTTTTTTAAAAAAAAAATTCTATTTTGGTTGGTCCATTTTTAAAAACATTAATATTAATTAATCTATTACTAAGTTATCTCTTAGGAAATATTAAATATTTTAATAATGATAATAATAATTATTTATATTAAAATAAAATTATAATTAACACTTATAATAGTTATAAAGATGAATAATAATTATAAATAATTTTTAGCTTGTAACTTATATTATAATAAAAACAAATACATAATTGATTAATATATTTCGTTCGTATAGAACACAGGGAGAATCAGAGAAGTATGTCTGTATAGAGCTAACCAATTTTCTTAACAACTCAATGGTAAAACTTCAAGTGACAAATATTAATCAATCATTTGATCAGTTTTGGTATGGATCAAACTAAAAATCCAAGAAAGTAAAGTGCTATTATATTCTATAGTACTTGTTGGGTGGAGGTTGATAAAGGGTTTAAAATAATGTCAAGTTCATCACCCAACATTTCGAAAATATGTGATCGTATAAGGAAATAACGTTACTCCTTCACTACTAGTTATAATTTTTAGCATAAATAGTAAGCAATTGATTCTAACAAGTGGTATAAGAGCTAAGTCACGGATTCAATCCCATCAATAATATTTAAGATTGATTGGTGTTGGGAGGTGGAAACCGGTAAAGCTCAGCCTTACTTAAAGGGCTAAATCCAACACCCAACGTCTTAAAAATATGTGTACGCTAGCTTCAAGTTTCTGCTCACCTCCAAATGACTCACTCATTTATACTTGGTCTAAACATCCATCCTTACTATAAGTTATAGTTCATATCCCAATTTGTTTAGTAATTTATACTAAAATCATCTTCTTTCAATCACAAGTTATGACCACATCTATACTTGGTCTACTAAACATCTCTTTACTAGAAGGGTGTGTTTGGTTCGCACATGAACATCAGAATCGAAATAGTTATTAAATACTTAGTAATATCGTAATGATAGTGGGTTTTGGTGAAAGTATTTTGTATGATTGGTAGTAGGGTAGAATAAGAGTGATTGTTAATAGTTGGGGAAGCAGCTGAAGAGGAAGATAATGAAACGTAACCATTATTTTATTAGGGAATGAGTTTTGCAATTAAGGGATAATCAAAACCCATAGTAGTAGTGTTCTAAAAACCTGTCAATTAACCAAACAATAATAACAAAAACTTTGATACCCATTCCTGATTGTTAAACTTGTAAACCAAACACACTCTAAGTCATATAGTCCATATCCCAATTTGTTTAGTAATTTATACTAAGACCATCTTCTTTCAATTCAATCACAAGTTATGACCACATGCATGCATCTATATAAAAGTTACTTTGAGTTAATTAATTTCATCACGAGTTAATTAAATAAAGTTTAAATATTATATACAACAATATAAACCCACCAATTGATTATGCATGTTTTGTAATTGAAGTAAGAAAATGGACTAAGAACAAAAGAAGATGAGAGGAGAAATAAAACTCACAAGATCATGAAAGGTGCCGTGGGATCTCCGGCCACCCTCTGCAACTAGGCGAAATGGTGAAAGGTGCAACTTCCAAGCTGCACAATTAAATTACGAACTAGTACTTAAATAATAATAAAATAATTAGGCCTTTATTCTTTATTAATTAATAATAAATAGTTAATAAATCAATGGAAATTTCCTAGTCAACTTCTTGACAAGTACATGGAAGCTATCCCGTTATTTGTTTATTGTTTATAGTGCTCTAATTCTAAATACGACGATTGAATGAGAACGATGTGGAATCTGAAAACTCGGCAATCGTCGCCCTACACGACACATTTCAGCACAAAGGTTACGTGATCCTACGGCTAATTGTTTGACACTCTTCTGTTTGGAATAAGCTAGAATTTCAAAATTGAGCGCCTGGCCTGTTCTATAAGTTGATAAAGCATTTTCCAGAAGATAAATATAAAATGTGTTAATATTTTTCCAAAGGTTGTTCCCTCAAATTTGAAAAAAGTAGATAAACAGTACTCTGGTTGTGGTTTTTTGAAAACCAAAATATAAAATTATATTTGAGATGGAAAAAAGCGTAAAATGGTGTTGGAAAATTGAAAACAACTGGGTAAACTGAACAGGATAAATTATGATTCAATTCTTCTCAAAAAAAAAATTATAATTCAATTAAAAATTATTTATTTGGAAAAGAGTCAAATACACTCCCGAATTTTATACGAGAAGTCAATTAGGTTCCCGAACTTTTAAAATTTACAATTAAGCATATCAACATGTCGTTTTAGTTTATCATCAAAGCACAAAAATCGATTAGAGACCGGTGATAACAAGTCGTTAGGGTTTAAACGAAGTTCCGGCTACTTCCTTTAAAAAAACTGACAACTGATGAACGGTCGTTGGATGCCTTCTTTGAATAAAGAAACTAGCTGGTTACCTTCTCCGTGAAGAAGGCAACCCCACTAGTCTTTTTCAGAGAAGGCGATGTTCTAATAACTTTTTTTCAAAGAAGGCGATAGGCAACCATTCGTTGATCGATGGTCTTTGAAATTTTCCCCAGAGGTAGTTAGAGCATTGCCGAAACCTTAACGACATGCTATCTTGGTCTTCATTAATCGATTTTTCAACTTCGATAAACTAAAATGACATGTTGATGTGCTTAGTTGTATCTTTTATTCTTTTATAAATTCGAGAGCCTATTTGGCTTCTCATATAAAGTTCAAAAGTCTATTTGACCATTTTCCTTTATTTATTTGATGAATAAAAAGTTGAGCAAATACCAATTTTTGTCCCACGACTATTATCAAAAATGACAATTTTGGTCTACATGTTTAATTTCTACCAATTTTGGTCTGACGACTATTGTTTTAGTACTAATTTTGGTCCCACGACTATTATTTTAGTGCCAAAATTCATTGCGTTGGTCACCCATCTGTTTAAAGCGTGCTGAAATCTAAAATTTTTAAAAGTATTTTCGTCATTTTCAATTCAATATCTCAATTTGAGCATGAATAAAGAGATTTAAACCCTAAGATCGATCACAATTCACAGTTCTCCTCCTCAAATTAAGGTGGAATGAGGAGGAAAACTGTAAATCTTGATCGATCTTAGGACTTAAATTCATTTATTCATGCTCAAATTGGGATATTAAGTTAAAAATGACAAAAATACCCTTAATAATTTTAGATTTTTGCATGTTTTAAGTGGATTTGTGAGCGGCGCGATGAATTTTAGCACTAAAACAATAATCATGAATAAAAATTTGTATTAAAATAATAATCGTGGAACCAAAATTGGTAAAAATTAAACATGTGGATCAAAATTGTCATTTTGGTAATAGTCGTAGGATATTTGCTCATAAAATGTTTTATTAAAAGTTTCACTAAATATTGACATAGCGTATTGTTAGTACTTAATTCAGAAGGATTTTTTTTAAAAAAATAATTAACTCATATATTTCCACTTTATCACTTCTTTATCTAACTAATTCATTATAAAGAATGGTTAAATATCATTATAAAATAAAGATTTGAAGAAAATTTTAGTTGTTTCTCGGAAATTCCCAAGAAATTACTCAAGCTGTAAGATGCCCTGAATTGAAGGGCGGAAATTTTTGAACGCTTTATTTAGTCGCCTTTTGTTAAGTTGTATATGAAATTTGTGTGATGCTGAATAATTAAAAAATGTCAGTCATTCGTTAGTACACTGTTGTGTAGTGTATGCTTTATTGGATGGCAGCTCGAAAAATTAATAAGTGTAAGATCATGTCATCGAAACGTGACATTACATGCTCGAAAAATTAAGTCTAAGATTATATTATCGAAACGTAGTGTTAATTGCTATGTAAGTATATGAAAAAAACTTGTGCATTCACTGTTAATTATAACTTTTGGTTGATAAGCCATTAATCATGACAATTGTTGCATATTATGCATAAATTGACAATTGTTGCATATTATGCATAAATTGACAATTGTTGAGAGGGGATTGTGGAAGTTGTGCCTTAATATCACAAGTAATGGAGTTGTCTATAGTCTATAGATACAATGTTTATAGCGTTAGTGTACTCTTTGCACTGGATTTACTGCCTACTTTGTAATATTAGTGTTGATCTTGGCTAGCTTAGTGTAATAAAAAAAATTAAGAATTTTATCAATTGACGGATCAAAGGAATATGTAAAAATAAAAATACATGTCATAATTTCGGGAGAACTCTGGTTCGATTCCCACAAGTGACGATTCTCCCTGGCCAGCTCCCGTGCCTCTCGGAGCAAACGTGGGTGGACTTGGACCGTTAAACGGACAGAGAAAGACTCCGTGAATTTACCAAAAAAAAAAAATACATGTCATATAATTAAACCAAACAAACAATTATAATCAATCATAAATATATATCACCATTTGCCAAGCACATTGTGCTCAGATATGACATGTAGTGACTTTCTTATATGGGAGGTCATGAGATCGAGCCTCAGTGGAGGCGGTATTGACTCATTGCTATAATGTAATAGAGTCCGTAATATTCAAAAATAAATATCACCATTTTGGCTAAATAATAAACTTAACACACATGATGTTTTCACATATAATATATTTTCAATAGCTTTTTTTTTGCACAAATTTTAAGATGTCAAGTAGGAGAGGAATAGAGTCCGTAATATTCAAAAATAAATATCACCATTTTGGCTAAATAATAAACTTAACACACATGATGTTTTCACATATAATATATCTTCAATAGCTTGGTTTTTGCACAAATTTTAAGATGTCAAGTAGGAGAGGAAGGAGGGAGAAAAACAAGAAAAATCAATTTTCAAAAAATAATAATAAAAAAAAGCCGTGTTAACACGTTCGTGCACACACCTAACTGGGTGCTTCACGCACATCAAAGGAGTCTGTTGTTTTTTTGAGTGTGGCTCACTTTTCTTCTAAAAACCAGATTGTCCTGCAACAACTCAATACCTTGTTCTTCCTTTCTCTTCCACATAAGCATTACAAATTATAAGAGGAGCCGCACTTTTAATTTTTCTTGTAGTACTTGAGAATGGCAAAAACAAGCTGTGCAATTGACAAACAAATTATAAGAAAAGCCGCACATATTGATGTGATCCCCCAAGGATTACAATAGTTGCTCCACATCTTTGCCTTCCATCTGTTACCTCTTTTGTTGCAATGGGTGTTCAATTTTTCAAAAACCATACTATATCTGGATTCTTCTAGGCTCTCAACTGTAATGCATTCATTTATCTTTCTAAATATATCCGAAATTGCTTTTGTGTCACCCATCCAATTATCAATGATGCTATATTCACAAAGCAAATCCACATCTTTCTCAGAACCAATAAGTCTGCCCAAAAAATTTATGTAATCCGTCACAAAACGTTCTTGGGGTTTCTTTGAATATTGCTCGTATGCTATGAAGTTTCTAAATATAGTCTCTGTCCTATCTTCAAATGTGAGCTGTGGGATTCTTAGTTTTCCCTTTTGAAACTCAATAGCAAATAAGCTTGGATTCTCACCCTTCTTAAACACTACACCAGCCTCTTTAAGTGTTGATGCACAAACAAACTTCCGATCTCTTTTTATATTTCTTGATCTCACTTTTGCATCATTTTGTTGTTGGCTCCCTAGATGCCATCGACTATGTATTAACCCAAGTAAATGTCCAACATCTTTGGTTGTTGTTTCAACTTTGTCTTCTTCTTCATCTATTGTCATTCCTGGGAAGAGATTTTTAAAGAAACAACATACGAGATAAGCAAGCCTGGAATGTTGGTTTGGGGCTTCAACCAAGTCAAACAACTTACACAAAACCTTGAAGGGCATTTGGTTTTCCAACAAAAGCAAATCCCTTTGCAAAGAACTCAACATCCAATCAAATTTGAAGATGATATCGTCCTTCTCCCTCAATTCACTCATGTTGTTCTTGCGCAACAGTTCTATTATGAAGCACCCATCTAGAATCATCATGTCTACAAATTTCTCTTTGTCGTTGAGACCAATGGGTTCAACGTAATATTCATGAGCCTCGTTTTCTAGTTCCGACATAGCAGCTCTATATTTTTGGAGGGGTTTTGAATTAATAAGGTTTTTCAAGTAGCGATGTTTGTGTTCCTCCATCATCTTTGTACTCTCTTTGGTTCGATGATAAGGACCAATTGCTACAATCTCCGGCTCATAGGCCCTTTCATTGACTTGTCGAAGAAGCCCATGAATACGATGAATAGGACGTTCAAATTGTCGGATGCAAATGTCAGCAAGACCTTGCTCTATGTTAATGAAAATATCGCCACTGATTTTATCTGAAAAGAACAACAATTCAAGAAAGTAAATCTATAATAATGTCACATTGTGTGAGACCGTCTTATGGATCCTTATTTGTGCGCAAATTATACTGTGGACCATGGTCATGACTGATATTGTAGTTGTGTTGAAAGCGAATTACAGTAAGTTGCACGGAACAGAGGCCTTTCATCCGTCAGCACAATTGCAATATCAGTTCAACACAACTGGAGTTCCAGACGGATGAAACGGCCTCTGTTCCACGCAACCGCCGTTCCCTTTCAACACAACTGCAGTATCAATTCAACACAACTGCAGTATCAGCCATGACCATGGTCCACGATATAACGACTGTTGTTTGTGAGAGGGTTTTGGTTGGGTCGTATCAATATGGAATGTAATACTTAGATTATATTGAAATTAGTAATACTAATCAAAAATAAAATATGTTTTTTATCTATAAGGGAAAATGTAATATATTGTAGTGTAAGCTTTCGGAATAAAATGAATTTATGACAAAATAGTTGAATACTCAAACTAAATTGTCACGGACAAAGTAGAACAAGGGTAGAACACTGAATTAAATTTATAAATTTATATTTTATTTCGTAATTTATTGAATTATATTTATAATCGAAATTATAAATTATAATTATAAAGTTGAAATTATTATTATAGAAAAGCAAATAAAATAAAGTTAGTTGGAATTATTAATTATAGAAAATTATATAAAATAATAGATGATGTGTAGGAGTGCAAAGGGGTATGTGAGAAAATGGGAGAAGGATTGAAGAGAAAATATGAGAGAAGATACACTGATGTAGAGGAGTTCGGCTCACAATTTGGAGAGAAAATGAGAGAACCATTGTACGTAGATGCCTTTATGCGCGAGAGAACCTCATTATTTAAACATTTTTGTTAGTTACTTCCTTGTAGTTGATATACTTTTTTTTTTTATTGTCTAATTACTGTGTTTTAATTATTTTTAGTTGTATTGTAATTTTTAACAAAATAATAAAAAAATAAAATGATACCTGGCCAGAAACCCTACCTATATTATTGGTTAGGGATGTTTTCTACAAAGATTTATAATAGGTGGTGACTATTATATATACATTATGCAATATCATCATCATGTCATCACAAATTTTACTCGCTCGTGATATATAATACTATACCCTTACCTCGTCCCACCAACTCAGCCAATTCTGTGTTTGGGATATCGGGATCCGAAGCATGTCGAACAACTATACATAAATCAATAAATTTAGAAACTTGGATTAATAAAGTATGGACTACGGAGTAAGCATCAAATATATGAAACATGTAATAAACATAATATTGTTATATATCCATTTAAGTAAATGTCTAACAGCTAGCAATTTTTTTTTCAGTGCTTCTAACAATCTATTTTTATTATTATATTCAAATCAATCTTATTTAGCATATCATTTTGGTCATCTTATTAGTACTCTAATTTATTTGTTAGTACGAAGGATCACCACGTACTATACGCATATACCTTAGAAAATTGCAAAATAAAATTGAATAAAGGGAAATTAAAACCAGCACATATATAGTATGCAGACAGAAAACATAGCAAGAGCAGAAGAGAGGGATCAGAGCGCACCTACTGAAGAGGAAGCCATATTAAACATAATGAGAGAAATTATGCTAAGCTAAGCTAGCTAGATGATGAAATATACAATTAAGATGATATATGATGATAGTTGATAAATGTGTGCGTGAGTGCCGGCAACGTCTTATGTTATGTCCATAAGTCCATTTTTAAAATGTGTACGAGAATTTAAAAATTGAGGTGAATTGAAGAAGATTCGTTGCTTAATGTTGTTTTGTTAAAACATACATGACTTCTTGTTGAAATGCAATAGACTGTCCACACAAGACCACATACACAGCTATGTGAACCACGGTCCAATATACATTTTTATAATTCATAATGCACATTATTCTAACACATAAAGTACATTATTTTAACTTTTGTCAAAAAAAAGTACACTATTTTAACACATAATGTACATTATCTTACTCCAGAAGTTTCATTATTCAACTCATAATGTACATTATTCTAATGCATAAAGTACATTATTCTAACCCATAATGTATATTATTCTAACTCATAAAATTCAACGATGTTGTTTTGGACCGTGAGGATCAGCAATAATTTGCCGTTGAAATGATTCGTGGTTGATATCTCAAAGGATTTTATTCTCATTAAGAACAAATTTTATTTAGGGTGCGTTTGGTTCGCAAATGGGAATCGGAATTAGAATGGGTATCAAATACTTGGTTAGGGTAATGGGTTTTGGTGAAAGTATTTAGCATGTTTGGTAGTTGGGTGTAATGGAAATGACTATTAATAATTGGAGAAAAAATGATGAAGGGAAATGAAATCCTTATTTAATAAGGGTATGAGTTTTCTCATTAATGAGGTATTCCAAACCCATAGTAGCATTATCAAAACCTATCAACCAAACACTAACAATTACTTTTATACTCATTCCTTATGCCTAAACCCACCAACCAAACACACCTTTAGATTATTAAGGTTGTAGTGTATGTAGGGTGGGTGGTACCAATCACATTGCGGTCAATCTTCCTAACCATGTTCGAGTTAGGCTTAGAGCACATGAAACTAATCGCTACCTCGTATATACATTGAGAGTAATGAATTTCACTTCTCATATATAAATACCTGTGGTTGGTAAGAATGATTTTACTACTGAAAATCTTGTTTTCATTCTCGTACACTCTCAAAAATTCCTAAAATAAAGCACTCTGCCAATGTCTTGAAAACCTTAAGTACTACTCACTTTGTTCACGTTCACCGATAGCAATATAGCTTTAGTGCTCAACTATATTGTTGTAAATTCATTTTATCTTAGGAGTCTAACGCTACAACACTCCTACTGGCTGCCACTCTTGAGAGGTATACGTAGCTAATTAGTTTTAAGAAAAATGCATGTTATACATGACTTGAATTTTCCTTAATGGCATGTTTGGTAGAGAGGATTTGGAATTCCTTTCTCACTTAATTCTAAGAAGTGGAAAATTTCAGAATTCGGTTGGGAGGAATTGCAATTCTATGAAATTACCAGGGCCGAATTTTGAGCTGTGCAAGCTGCCAAACAGCACAATGCCTCAAATTTTAGAGGGCCCAATATTTAATATTTACTTAGCTAGTTAAGAAATTAAAAAATAAGTTTGCAATTAATCTTAAAAGACTCCAATGAGAAAATTGTAGAAATGTGTGTCTATAGTATTTCATATTAGATATCAAGGGTTCGAATCCAGCCCCCCTCCTCCCTTTTTTTTAAAATCCTTTTGCCTTTCTCTTTGCGCACAACAGCATTTTACCACATTATTATTATTATTATTATTATTATTATTATTATTGATATCTAATATTTTGTACAATATAATAATTCACCCCTTATTTTAGTTGTTTTGATTCTTATTTTCTTTATCCTAGTGAAATTGAGAATTGTTTGTGTGTTATATTGTCCCAAGGGTTGAATTATCCACAAGGAGCAGCGAATGAAGAATTTTAATTTGGAACATTTTGGACAAGTTTTGAAAGAAAAGGAAATTACCTAAGGAAAGAAAGGAAACAATAATAAGAATTGGAAGTTGCCTCATGGGTCCAATGCCCATCTATCTCCTATATATTCTATATATTCTTTACAATTTAAGTAGTTCCAACCCTAGTTAGCTTTAGGTTATTTTTCTCTCTTCTCTTTAGATTTCCCTAGTATAGTTTAGATTAGTTTTACATTAGATTATTTAGTTTCAAGCTTGGAATATCGAATTGGAGTTAGATTTGTTCTTCATTACTAGTAAAGTTCTCTTCTTCCTTTATTTACTTTCTTTTCAGATTTCTTGCAATATTTATGATGATTTATTATTGCGTTGCTTTGTTTACTTTTATGATGCGTGAGTAGTTAGCTTTTGGGTTTGAATTAGAGTTCTATTGCTATTCTTGATGCTAGATTTATGCTTATTGCATAAAGGAGATAATTTATTAACCTAGGGTTTTTATGTTTGAATTGGATTATAAATTCCTCTTATTGATAATTGATGCGCAGCTTTTATTGATTTGGAGATGATTTCATCACAACGAATGTTGGGTGAAACACTGAGTCTAACCAATTTCAACTCAATTTTTCCTACTATGAGAATAGGGGTAATTTGGGGGCTTATAATGCTTTTGTGTTTTAAGGTTAAGATTGATGCATCACAAAAGTGGGGCAATCCTAGCCTAATTCTAGTTTATTGATTACGAAAGTATCTGAACTGAATTCTTGAGTGCATTGCCAATAAATTCCTTGGTTAATTGTTTTTTTCTCTAATTTTGAGATTATTAGAGCATCAAGATTGCAATACCCCTAATCTGACTCATTCTTTTATCATATAGTTTATCCCTTATTTAATTTGCATTATTTTATTTCCGTTCTTTAAGTCTTAGTTTGCTTGGATTCTAGTGAATTCCAATACTTTAGTACCTAGAAGTATACATATCATACAAGTACGTGCCATAGTCCCAATCCTCATCGGAACGACATTTACACCCTCTTTTTACGATCGCCATTTTACTCATCAATTATTATTGTTATTGTTATTGTTATTGTTATTGTTATTATTATTATTATTATTATTATTATTATTATTATTATTAGAAAAAATTACGGTATTGATTTTAAAAATTGCGCTTTTGGGAGGGTCTCATTTATTTACAAGAACGGGACCACCATAATCTAAAACCGGCCATGGGAATTACAATTCCTCAAATTTGAGGAATTGCAAATCCCACCTCCCCCCAAAAATTGCAAGTCCATAATACATGGGAAGAAAATTTGGAGTGTGATGACCCAATTTCTTTCCCTAATAATCCTACATCTTTCCCTAAGAATTGCAATTGCATGGGCATTATGGTCTTTATATTGCTTATTCCCTTCTAATTCTCATATATACCAAACACAATGTAATTGATGAAATTCTCAGTAATTCTATTCTTACATACCAAATAATAGAATTCTTTATTCTCACCTTATTCTTTCCCACCGATTTACAATTTCTTTTCCACCTAATTCCATCATTGCAATCAAAATACGTGTATATGTTTCCATATTTCTTGGACTTATTTTTATATCACACATAATTCAAGAACATTTGATGAATGGCGAAGAGTGTGATTTTCCCTTGAATATTTGTTAACTTAAAAATTAGATGTAAAACAATAATCTATGCAATTTCAATTCATATATTTTATCTTGAGCCAATTTTCTTTTCCATTTACTTTCAACTATTTAATATGGTATAAAAGAAAATATTGGGGTTTGCTAGTGGTAAGTTGCTGATAATTATTTTTAAAATTTGTAAGTGTGATAAGCCGTGAGTTAGCCTATAAGTATGCTTCAATTGTACTAACTTCTAAGTGAATGCTAGGTATTTGTGTAAGAACGAAGCTTATTTCATGTGTTTATGTCTCAAGGATTAGAAACCAGGACCTAGGCATGTTGAAGCGTAAAATGAAGGCAAATTGAGATGATTTAGAGGCAAAATGGTTCGAGAATGAAGTGTCAAAACCATATCAAAGTTCAAAGGAGTTAGCCAATTCGTGCCACCAGAGGGTGTCACACTGCTGGTCACCAGCAGAGTGACATTTTTGACAGCTTTCTGATGGTCAGTTGTAAAGTGAACAACAACTTAACAACCTTCATCAAAAAGTAGTAAGGGGTGTCAACTCCCTGACTACTTTGCAGATTCCGGCTGTTACTTTGCTTGTCACACCATGACCAGCAGAGTGAAATCCTGAAATCCGCAAGGCTGTTGCATGGTCACAACGTGACCAGGCAATCTGGTGGTGGTTACTTGGCACGATTCTTTGAGGTATAAATAGCAAGATGCGTTATTTTCATTTTATCTTTGAATTTTCTAAGTCTTTTTTTTTTTAAGTTTTCTCTCTACAAACCACTTTAGAACATCTATCTATTGTAAATCTATTAGTTTTTGAAAGATTTGGAGAAGATTTATCAGTTGTAATTGTAATTCCTTTACAATTTCATATTCAAACATTACAAATTCATTCAAGTAAGAGTTTTACTTTCTTTCCCTTATATTTTACAAATTGCTTTAGAACTTGAATTCATTGCATATTATTCCAATTGTTTTTAATTTCCTATCCCATTATGAGTAGTTAAATCTTTAAGAGATTTAGATTGAATTGCTTTGTATGAATGCTTACCTGCGTTGAATTGCTTTTTCTACGGTTTGCAATGCATCTAGGATGAATGTGATTGTGAAAATTGGGAAATTGTTTAACTCTTGTTTGGTTAGAGCCCAAATTTGCAAGAGATGTATGGATTGGTGTTTCACCTATGAGAATAGGGATTCACCATAGCCAAACCTTTTACATTTTTCATTTGCCCTTGAGAGAGGGGAATTGGAAGGGATGATACACTCAAGGTGCTTAATTAAGTGCCTCACCGAGTCTAATTGCTATGAGAATGAGATTAGCACTTTGGTGATAGTCCATTGTCCACGAGAGTGGCATTGATAGTGACTTTATTATCCCCTCACTTCATTATTGAGCATTGTTTAGCCTAGAATCTTAGAACATTAAAGAAGTATTTGTGCATTGCTATTTGATTTAAATCATTTTCTTCGTCATTCTTCATTACCTAATTAATTATTTGTTTCATAATTGTATGCATGCAAACAAAAATATCAATTTGGTTAGATTTCAAACACTTGATGAACTCGTGTTCAACCCCTTGCTACTCGAGGCATTCTTAGCTATTCCTAGAAGACGACACTCACTAATTTAACCACTAAAAACACAACTTTCAAAGTGTAATTTGGATAAATAAATTTAGTGTTTAATAAAAATGTATTTACATAAATAAATAATAATGAGTACTATATCCCAAATAGTAAACTAAAAACAATAATATAATGCTGTAGTAGTTAGGAATCTAACCTTGGTGTACCTATTGGAAGTTAGGAATACATACTACTAGACTAGGAGAGATGCAATGATCAAATAATGATGTCTAAAGGGGAGAATTGAAGCCCCTTATATAGTGTCTAGATCCCATCCGTACGTTGACAAGCTTATGACCTTGGTTATTTTCGATTCTTGGCTATACATGTGTCTCATTTTCACTCCCACTATTTTGCTGCCAGCGCCCAAAGTCAGAATGAATATAGACTGTCGCGCTTTTATACACAAGATATAGAGTATGTAGCTTGGTAGGTTGGGGCTTGTGTCACCATGCTTCTTCTTCAACCATATGTACAGAATTTTCCCTCCCTCCTTCAACCATGTGCGCAGAGGTAGCACTTGGTGTGACGGGGCTGGCTGCGCCCCCGCACAGCGGTCCTCTCCGGCAAATTATACCGTGCACCACGTATCTAAACGACGTCGTTTTAAGCATTGTAAACTAATCGTCCGTTTTTTTTAGAAATCACGTTTCCCGTTTCGGCCGATCTCTGTATTTATGTTAATATTCTGTGTATTCCAGGCAATCATTCTGTGTATTCTAGGCAACCGTTTTGTGTATTCTAGGCAACCGTTATGTGTATTCATGTTAGTAACACNTGTGTATTCTAGGCAACCGTTATGTGTATTCATGTTAGTAACACATGTTGTGATGTGTTTGTGCATTCGAATGTTTAGGAGGATGAGTTCTGTGTATTTGGTGTCAATATTCTGTGTATTCATGTTATTAACACAGGTTGTGATGTGTTTGTGCATTTGAATGTTAGGAGGATGAGTTCTATGTATTGTGTGTCAATATTCTGTGTATTCTAGGCAAACATTCTGTGTATTCTAGGCAAACGTTCTGTGTATTCTAGATAATGATTATGTGTATTATAGATAATGAATTCCCTGGAGTCATTCGCTTCCGCGTCCACTAACACCAAAACGACATCGTTTTACGTACGTGATGCACATTGCTATGTGCACCGTGATGCAGGGTATAACGATTGGTCCTCTCCCTTCCCCTTTCCATGGGCAATCATGTCTTCTTCTTTGCTAGCCCAACAAGCCCCTACGACTTCATTTATGCTAGTCTCCTGACTCCCTTCTTGTCCAATAAGACTTCCCTTCTCCTTTTGGGTCACCATGCAATGTCTTCTCTACCCCCGGCCCATTAAGACCTTCATTTTTCTTGAGCCAAAATAAATGGAATAAGGTTTAAATTGGTAACTGAACGTAACCTGAAAGTGCAATTAGGCCATTGAACAAAAAAAAAGTGCAATTAGGCCACTAAACACTCTAAATGCATGCAATTTCACCTGATAGTAGGTTACCTTCCATTTCATCAAGTTGCCTAATTACCTGGATGGTGATGTGACATTTTAAAATAATTTTTTAATAATAAATATAAAAAATTAAAAATTAAAAAAAAAACATTTTTTAAATATTTTTAAAAATATTTTAAATATTAATTTTTTAATATTTTTAATTAAATTTTTTTAAAGTTTATTATTTAATAAATATTAAAATTTAAAATTAAAATTTTACAAAATATTAATTTTTTAATATTTTAATTAATTTTTTAATATTTTTAATTTTTAATTTTAAAGTTTATTATTAAAAAATATTTTAAAATGTCAACCCACCATCGATGTAAGCAGGCAACCTGATAAAATGGAAGGTAACCTGTTATCAGGTGAAATTGCATGCATTTGGAGTGTTCATTAGCCTAATTGCACGCTTTTTTTGTTCAGTGGCCTAATTGCACTTTCAGGTTACGTTCAGTGGCCAATTTGAACCTTATTCCAAAATAAATCAGTGGAAATTTCCTAGTCAACTTCTTGACAAGTACATGAAAGCTATCCCGTTATTTGTTTATTGTTTATAGTGCTTTAATTCTAAATACGAGGATTAAATGAGAACGATGTGGAGTCGGAAAACTCGGCAATCGTCGCCCTACACGACACATTTCATCACAAAGTTGAGCCATAGTATCACAAGTGCTAGAGTTGTCTATACATACAATGTTTATATCGTTAGATATTTATCATATTAGAATTAGTAAAAAATCTATTTTTCCCTTGTGGAGGACATAACCATATAAACTCATCTTTTTATTTGTTCTCATTTTCTCTATTCTTAATTTCTTGATCTTGTTTTTCCCAATATACACATTATAAATTTCTATTGTAATAAGATTATTGGACCATATAAATTAAAACTCTTTTCAGCCAAAAAGAAGAATTAAAAAGCAAAAAAAAAAAAAAAAAAAAAAAAACATGTATAGTAATCAGCTTAATTAGCGTGAGTGATCGTGCACTTTCATCTCTTAAAAGAGGTCGGAAGTTCTAACAAAAAAAAAACAGGTGCACTACTTTCATTCATCTATTTATACACTGGTTTTGGTTCTTCGCCAGAAGCAAAAAATATAGGACCTGAAGTGCATTCTTTGGTTTCGTGGCGGCGGCCAGCTTTTTATTCCCTGTAAGTTTTTAATCCCTTACGTCTGCTCTTTCAGTTTGCTGCCTAGTTGTACTGTTTTTTTGTTTGTTTTATTTTGTTTAATTTTGTTTTGAATTTAGATGATAAAAGAAACTTTTAAGGGTGGTTTGGTTCAAATTATATAAGATAACTAATGTTATATTTACTTAAAAATATAATATTCTCATGTTTGGTTTAAGTTATGCGATTTTTCCTGAAATGTAAAATAACCTCCATATAAGGGTTTTTAACTATTGCACAGAGATGTGGGATACCCTCACCTTTCTTAAGTAATAATCTCACATTCCCTTGTCTATTGCTAATTTTGGCTAATTGTTTGACACTCTGTTTGGAATAAGAATTTCAAAATTGAACGCCTGGCCTCTTCAATAAGTTGACAAAGAGTTTTCCAGAAGATAAATATAAAATGTGTTTAGGGGAAAATAACATTTTCAGTGTTTGTAAAAGGTTGGAAAATTAAAGTTGTTGCCTCAAATAAATATAAAATGAGATTTGTAGAAAATTTTAGTTGTATTAAAAAAAATTCAGTACTAAAAAAAAAATTCATAAAATTTAGCACATGCAAATTGATAAGTTAAATTTATATTAATAATGACATATGGTCTATAATATTTTAATAATAGATATTTTAATTTTATATTTTGTACATATTGCTTATTAATTTATCAAAAAATAGTAACATTAATAAAATTTTATTTATGCATTGCAAATGTTGATTTTTTCTTTAATTCTATAATTTTTTGAAAAATAATGATAAATGTTCCAAATTTTTTACAAAACCTAAGAAATGTGTTAACATTTTTCGTCAATGTCAGAATGTTAACCGCTGATCGATCCCTTTCTCAAAAAAATCTTGTGTTTTTCAAAAAAAAAATATTTCGAATTTTAAGTCTCTTGAAAACATGTATATATTTATTCATATACATATATACTGAGAATGTATATATATTGAAATGTACTGTGTACGAGAGTATATATGTATATATTAATGATGGTTTTGGCTGATTAATCATGAAATTTCTTAGAAAGATTTTCAAAAAACATTTGTATAATCATTATGAGAAAGGGAAAAAATTACAAATATAGAAATCTGTTAAAATGCGGTTCACACCCCTCAATGTTAAAAAATGCACCACTCAATGTTAGAAAAAGCACCACAAACACAAAAACACCCTAAAACACACCACACACTCAAAATAATGCACTATAATTCTCCTGCCCTTAATGGTGCATTTGCTAACACTGTGTGGTGTATATTTATATACCTAGTGGTGTGTTTTTTTGATAATGCGTACCTAATGATGCACATTTGTATGATGTATTTTCTAACATTGAGTGGTGTATATTTGTATACATAGTGGTGCGGCTGCAGTGACCGCACGTTAAGGAGCAGCCACACCTGATCATGACCCTATATATGTGTGTATATATATATATTCACACTGAAAAAGCAAATTGCATACAGTCTATTCAACAGGCAAACTGAGGCATCCGAAAATAATAATAATAAGGCATAGAAAAACTCATAAAATTATCGTTCACTAGCTGATAAAATAATAAGACTGATAACGTGTTGTAATTGTGTGCCTGTTAGCTCCTAGTCTGTGAATTGAGACAAATAACATGAAAGTAAAGAGCAAAGGAACATAGAGAGACAAAGTAGATTGGATAAGGAATTCTTATTTCAACCATCATCATCAGTGTACAAATGAGCTACAACATATATATAATGTACAAATGTAATAATGGATACAATAATGATAAGAAGAATGACAGACCGTTATATCCGTTTTACTAATAATGTCCAGTTAACAATTTCAATATTTTTATGTTAATGAGTAATGTGGTAGCCACACAAATACCAAGTCATCTAGCCATATATGTAGCTTTACCGATTAATAATTTTACTTGATTGTTCTATTTTATACTAAATTATATAAGTAGTCCCTCTTAGTATGGCTCTATTTGGAATATAAAATACTCTTGTATGTCGTTGTAATCATGTGTATTGATAACTTGCACATTTTGATTTCTTCTTTGTAAAATAATAAAATATTTTTAAACGTACCATCTTTCATTTTTAACTTTTTCCTTTGTGTAAAAACTTTAGCAATATAATATTTTTAAAAAACTTTTTATTATTATTCTTAACTTAACTCATTGTTAAATATTTTCTAACAATTTAATAATAATACGGAGTAATAATAATAATAATAATAATAATAATAATAATAATAATAATAATAATAATAACAACAATGATGAATATTTTGTTATTATTATTATTATTATTATTATTATTATTATTATTATTATTATTATAACAATTAAATTAGTTTTCAAAAAAAAAAAAAGAATTCGTTATATCTTGTCTAAGAATAAGGTTCAAATTGGCCATTGAACGAAAAGTAATAATAACAACAACAACGATGATGAACATTTTGTTATTATTATTATTATTATTATTATTATTATTATTATTATTATTATTATAACAATTAAATTAGTTTTCAAAAAAAAAAAGAATTCGTTATATTTTGTCTAAGAATAAGGTTCAAATTGGCCATTGAACGAAAAGTGAAAGTGCAATTTGGCCACTAAACGAAAAAAAAAAGGTGCAATTAGATCACTCAATATTTCAAATGTATGCAATTTCACCATATAACTGGTTAACACCCCATCTAACAGGTTGCATGTTGATGTCAACGATGATTTGACATTTTTTTAATTTCCTTTTCATTTCTTATTTTTATTTTTGAAAACCTTTTTCTAGCATAAAATATTTTGGAATATAAATTCAATTTTTTTGAAAGATATATATTCAGTTTATAATTTTATATAATAATTAAGATGTTAATAAATAGAATGAAACATGATTCTCTTCGCAGTGCACTACTTTGGAACTAAATTAAGCAAAAGGTGGACCAAACACTACTTTGGTGCTAAAACCTCTCTTCACGGTGCACGTCCTACCATTATAATTTGCAAAAAATCTACTGCAGTACCTAGTTCTTTTGTATAATCATATACACCCTTCAAATATTTTTCAGCGAACCAAACGAGCTATAAGAAATTGAAACTGCAAATTGATGAAGGTACGAACTGATAAACTTCAATATGATGAAACCCCGAAGCAACAACGAAACAAATAGGGATTTTAGGCGTGATTCGAAAATTTCACAGTTGATTTGAAGATTTCTTATTGAAGTTTTTTTTTTTTTTTTTTTTTGGAAAAGAATGATTGAAGCTTAGTTTGCCTAATTTGCCTAGTACAAGGTGGGAGTGCAACAAATTTTATGCAAGAAAAGGGTTTTCAAAAAAAAAAAGAAGAAGAAAGAAATGAAAAGAATTTTTTTAAAGAAAAAGTTCAAGTCATTTTAAATGTCAACATGCAACCTGCTAGATAGAGTGTTAACATGTTATCAGGTGAAATTGCATACATTTGGAGTGTTGAGTGGCTTAGTTGCAACTTTTTTTTTTTTCCGTTCAATGGCCAAATTGAACTTTCACGTTTCGTTCAGTAGCCAATTCGGACCATATTCCTTTTTTCTATTCTTTTTGCAATTTTAATCTTTGTGGTAAGAATTAAAATATAGTAATATTTACTTAATTTGATTTGGTTTTTTAAGCATTAAAAAAAGTGAAAGATATTTTCTTTTTAATCTTCATCCTAAAAGAATATAAATGTCATACTAGAATTATTCTAAGAATATATTATCTTATTTTTTCTTAAATCAGTTCTTATTTATTGTAGTACAAATTTTAATTTTATATAACAAATCTATATTGCTTTAATTAAAATATACATTTTATTTCATTTATTACAAGTTGATCAATCTACTTTAAAATTTAAATGCAAAATTTTCATTATCTAATCAATCTTATATATAGAGAAAAAAATTTAATATTTCATAATATCAACGAGAGTTTGCAAGAAGAAGAATAGTTCACATAATGATAATTGAGATAATAATCATCATATACACAAGGAATACCAATGAATTCATACGCGTGCACATTTAGGAAGATAAACGAATATAAATATTAATCTCATCATATAGATACGAGATCAAATGCAGATAGGACTTTTTGTGCGGCCGATGCGGATTGCACCATTAGGTATGCATAAATGCATCACAGAGTGTTCGAAAATGCGCCAGAATGAAATGCATCACACACAAAAAATCACCATACCTAATGATGCATTTCCGAACACCTTGTAATGCATTTATGAGTACCTAATGGTGAGTGACCGCACGGCCGCACTGGAAGCCCTGTCCACACGGGAATCTGATCTCAATCATATATAAAGCTAAGGGTATGGGCAACTCAATTGGTCATAGGGGTGAAGCTTTGGAGCAAATACCAGGGATTGAGTCTCACCAACAGCAGTGTGGGGGCAACCTCTCAAAGTGAGGGTGACTCCTTGTGTGCAGTAACTAGTAAGCAAAGGTCTAGCCTCTGTGTTCAGTTGAGTTACCATGATTTACATCCTCCCAAATGCTTTGTTGGGCCGGGGCATGAGGGCTCTTGGGTTTGAAGATTCAACCTTTTGGGAACAAGGTTATCCGTACCTTTACAATTTTCTCTCACTTTCAAAATAGCATATCACTAAATTTGTAATTATATTATTTACTATTTTTTTTATATATTATTATTTACTATTTACCCTTCATCTATGTGATTCTCTTTCTTCTTTTCAAAAGTGATCACATTTTCACATAACCTTTTGAGAGCAAGGTTATCCCATTTATTATTTATCAATAAAAAATTCTTTTTCTATTAATTAATCTCTTTTAAATGAGCCCATTTGGCCTTTGTGCAATTCTGATAACAAAATTGCAACAAATGCAATTATACTGCGCTATTGTAGTCTTGTAGAATTGCATAAGAAGCCATGTGAAAATTAAAAAAAAAAAAAAAAGAAAAAGAAAAAAGAAAAGATAAAAACAAAAAACGAAAACAAAAACAAAAAAAAAAAACAAAAAAAAAAAAACAAAAACAAAAACAAAAAAAAACACAAAAATATCACATAAAATTGCAAGTCCCAGCATTTCAGCCGTGCTGGCCAAGTGGCCAATGGCCTACTTAATCACTGACGCTACATTTACACTTAGTATGCTACGTAATCACTGAACATTACTATGAATTATATTATTAATTTATTCTACTTATTAGGATTTATTTATTTATTTATTTATTCCTTTTGCTTTGAATAATTTGGGTGTTTATGTTGCATCGGTTTTACTCTAATGCTCTGTTTTCTCGGCGCTTCCAGTTCCATTCGAGCTTGAGCTTCAATTCAGATTAGGCAGAATTTTGTGTAATCATTATCATCATGCGTAAGGCTGTGAGTTGTTCTTCCTCGTCTCCTTTTCCTCACGTTTTACCATCCTCGATCTCGAAATTTAAGGATTCTTATTTCTTCATTAATTTTTATATTTGTGGAGTTATGTGTTTTCGACAATTGGAATGCAGAAAAATGAATATAGTAGTGGTTTTGATTAATGATCAGTGGGTTGAAGTAGGGGGCGAGAATCGAATTTCCCGATTCCCATTAATTATGGTGCATGGATATGAATATATGATATTGCCTCTATAGAAGGAAAGGGGAATTATATAAAGTATTTTGGGTATGCATCTTGTAATATTGTATTACAAGTCTTGATTTGGATTGGCTCTTTCCTGATGAATTTCCCATCTTGGCCTTGCACAGTTGCACAGCTGCACTGGCAGGGTAGAGAGAAGTCAGGGAATTAAATACAAAATTTTCTTCAAAAGTATATATGATATAGCTTATATGGCTTTTGTGATGAGTTGACTGGGCCCTAATTCACTCATCTTAGTTTGAAACTTTGTGATAAAAAATTTCAAACACAGAGTACACATTATATGCCACACATTTGACAATTTATATATTATCAACTCCGTATATTCAATTCGGGGAATGTGCAAAGTTGTCCAATACAAATAATATCAACCATTCCTGACCGATTTATGTGCATACAAAATGCCTAGCTACTAATAAGGGGTAACCTCAGCCAAGTTGGGTAAGGATATAAACTTGTAATGTCACGAGTTTGAATTCCGGCTTTCTTTGTTTGAGCAAGTCTACTATGAGCGCCCTAAGCTATTAAATAAAATTATGCAATTTTAAATTTTTAGTTGCGGCAAAAAACATCTTTCAATTTGAAGGCAAGCAACATCTTTAGCAAATGAATAGACTTAATTATTTTTGGAATAGTGGTTTATCCACATGGAAATTTTACTTGCATTATAGTTATGGCACATAATTTCTCAAGTCCTCTTGGATATTGTAATATGTTTATTAATGCTCAATTGTTTGCTATACATAGTACTAACTCTGCATGGTATATAAACTCTAGGTTGGAAAAGAAAATGTCATTCAAGATCAAGAATTCCTGGCGATAAGACCTGTTAGCGGCTACATTAGCGGTACAAATTACATATATTGAGCATTATTTAGTAGTCTATGATTCAGTGGAGAATAGATAATATGTACATAGGTACTATATATATAAATATCATTCCTTTAGGACTGAGTCATGTCTACAATATGTCAATTTTATTTGAGAAGATGACAAATTTGACATTTGTTCCTGAGGCTAACAGAACAAACTTGCTACTTGAACTTCTTCACAAGTGAGCTTTAACTGCTGGTTTTGTACGAGAATTTTATACCGGTAGGTAGGTATCTGTGTATGTAATCTGTGTTATGCTAACTTTCCTCTCTCTTTCTTTATATCAGAGTGGATTGAACCTAATAAGGTGTCTTAATTATGCTAGGACCTTGTGCTTTTATTAATAAGAAAGAACTTTCCCTCTTTTTAAATTGCCATCATAGTTTGAACTTTCTGGGCTACCTAACAACTTGTAAGGGTAAATATGAAAATGACATCTGGTGAATAGGAGGGGTTCTAAGTTCTAACCATTTCTGGCCAGAACCTCAGGCAGTGTAAGTGAAATGTATTTTGATATGGAGAAAGCTAACCTGTGTATCCTAAATTTTAATATCAGAAGATGATACAAAAATTCCAAAGATGGAGGCTATTTGCAAAAGTTGCTGGAAATTGCTTGCGAAAGAGGATTATGTGATGATGAAGAGGGTTAACTGCATTTGTAGGTTTAACCTCATCCATAATACATGTGAAGCAGCATGGGCTGCTGAAAATCAAGGCATCTGCCCTCTATGTAAGCAAATGGCACACAAAGTCTCTGTGACTTTGTCCCCCGTGCAAGCTTCTCTGAAAAACAAGAAGAGGTTTTCGTGCTTTAAATTTTAAAGGTACGCAGTTATCATTTCCTGTTTCTACAGTAGTTCTTATTCATATTTTCATTCTCTGGATTAATTGAAACAACTTTTTGTATTTAATTCTCTCATTAAATACAAATAGAATTCTGTTTCTAGTTGGCACTCATTAAGAATCTGCAATTTGCTGTTTATGCAGATGAGCCAAAAAGAGCATTTACCTGTGTTTCGACTGTCGATGTACTCTGTGTGTGTCAAGTGTGAACAGGTTGATGTACTTCCCTGTGCTTTAATTTATGGAATGAATAATAAAAGTCATCTTCTTCAACAGGGGTTAAGGATGCATGGCAAGCAAATAAATAACTCCAAATTATGCTATAAACTCTATGTTAAGTTGTTAAAACCCAAGTTATGCTATAAACTCTATGTTGTTAATTGTGTTTACATATGCTAATCGTGTTTATATGTTATATCCGCATGCATACTATGTGTATTTATGCATATTTACATGTATTATTTACGCATGCATGCTACAAACTTCAATCTAGATTTATTAATTACCTTATACATTGTGGCCAATAATTTCCTAATCGACCACGTGTTTTATCCTCTACATTGTTAGTCTGCTTATCCAAATAGGGAGATAAGTTCGTAGAGAATGTTTAGAAGTTAGGGATAAAAAGTTGATAAAAAAAATAAAAAATCAAAATATACAAGCAATAATGAAATAAAAGTAATATTATTTTTAATTTTTAGAGGAAGATTGTAAAGTTGAGAAGAGAGAAAAAATTGGTAGAGTTTATGTATGAAGAAAATAGAGGATAATGAAAAAAATAATTTATTGAATTTAGGTATAAGGTTTATAAAGTTTAAATAGGGAGAAAAATAGAGTTTAAACTTTAAATAGAGAGAGAAAACTGAGTTGGTAGAAAGAAAATTTTGAAATCTTGGGATTGAGGATTGGATTTCAATTATTTATATTTGAGAAGAAAAAGTCTACAAAAGTCCTAAAATTAAAAAGTGTACACAAACTCATAACTTTTTGAATAACACATGACTTTTAAAGACTCTTTAAAAATCTTGATTGAATACCACATGACTTTTAAAAACTCCCTAAAAAGTTTCAATTGAATACCTCCAAACTTTTACAGGACGTTTGGTTGGAGGGAAGAAATTATGTGGGAAAATAATTGCAATTCTATGGGAAAAGAATAATGTGGGAATAAAGTAGGAGTTTAAATTCCAGTGTTTGGTTGGAGGGAATAAAATTCAAGTTCATAAAATTTTTAAAAGTTTATGAAAGTCATACATGATTAGATACACCTCCTAAAATTGTGAACATAGAGTTTTGGGATCCGGGTCCATAGCATAATTTGCCGGATCTAGGGGTGTGCCTATTTGGCATAACATTTTTTGGACCTAGGCATGGCGAGAGGTAGGTAGACATTGGGCTCAATACAAATCCTAAGGGTATCCTTATCCAAAAATAGCTAAAGACCTTGTGGTCAAGTGACATAGTTGTGGCTTCCCAAGTGAGAGATCACAAGTTTGATTCCTAGTGGGGGTGTTTGGCTATTCAAAAAAAAATAAAATGGTGGGAGTCTTACTCTCACATCATCAAATTTGCAAATTCTTCAGTATTTGTTATACATCCCTGCAATATTCTCTCAATTTCAAAAGTTGTCCAACTTTCATATTATATTATAAATATAATAGAAAATAAAAAAGATAAAAAAAAAAAAAGTACACAAATCAGATTTACCATGTTTTTTCTTTCACTTTTCAATTCTCTCCTCTCACTAATTTAGCAATTTATCTCTCCTATTGCAACACACATGACATTATTTTAATTATTTTCAGTTCTGACATTTGTTTTGTTTGCTTTTTAATTTTTTTTCCTTACCTTATATATTCTCTTTCCTAATTATACCTGTAAAAATTCTTAAAAAATTACAATTGATATTGATGCTCTAAGGCTAACCTTAACCTTGATAGTATTGCACTTTTAAGGTGAGGTGGTAAAAAAAAAACAAATTTTTTATTTGTTTCTTGACATGTAATGAAAGTTTGCATATTTTACAAGCTTTAAATTGCACAGCTAGCTTTTCTTGATACGGTGTAATGAAAAAAAAAAAACAAAAACAAAAACAAAAACTGTGACCTAATTGTTTTTAACCATTAGAGAATATTTTGTCAATAACGACTGTTTGGTTCATTAAAAATATTTGAGGATGAACGGAATTGAAATTAGTTCATTAAAAATATTTGAGGATGAACGGAATTGAAATTCCCTGTAAAAAAAATTATTAGAAAGATTGATTCTATTATTTGATAGTAGAAAATAAATTACTGAAAATACTAATACCATTATTTAGTTGGATTTAGAATTGTAAGAAATAATGATTATAAAAATCAATGTCCTTAGACAATAATATAATAAAAATAATAGTGATTTTTAAATTAAAAATATTATATTTTATAAATTACAATATCATAAATTAAAATATTACGGAGTATTATATATGTTATCATAATAATTATAATAATATTACGGGGTCTAATATGTATACAAAAATATTATATTATTATAATATTAAGCTGTAATATTTTATTAATTATATATTATAATAACATATATAATACTCCGTAATTAATTAATAATTATTTATAAAAAAGACGCGGTGGCATACTCGTAAATAACTCGAACAATGCATTGTGGACCATGGTCATGGCTGATACTGCAGTTGTGTTGAATTGATATTGCAGTTGTGTTGAAAGAAAATTGCAGGTGCACGGAACAGAAGTCGTTCATTCGTTCAACACAATTGCAGTTTCAGAAGGATGAAACGGCCTCTGTTCCGCGTAACTGTAGTTCCCTTTCAACACAACTGCAGTATCAGTTCAACACAACTGCAGTATTATTAGTCATGACCATGGTCCATAATGCATTGTGGATCATGGTCCATGGCATAACGATGGCAGATAGTGTATATAGTAACAATTAAGGAAAAATTACATTTTTATTCCTTAATTATATTGTGGTATAAACTTAATTAGTCCATGAGTTATATGCGTGATCATTTTTAACTTCTAAATTATGCAGGGAGTGACGAGTTTAGTCCTTGAAAGATCAAATAGGTCACTTGAAATAAGTGACAAATTGGTGGTAGCAGAAATAATTCTTAAGAGACTAAAATCGCTATTTCGTGCATAGCTTAAAGATTAAAATGCTTACTCATATAACTCAGGAATTAAGCTTGTACCATATATATAACTGAATCACCAAAAATGTAATTTTTTTCCTAGTAATAATTTCTTAAATGTATGAAGGATTGGAAAATTTTCTGAGGAGGAAAATGAGAAGAAACATAGTAGAGAAACAAGATAACACAGCAGTGGGAAGCAAGAGAAGAGAGACTCACTATACGACGGTGGATGCCAAGTAGTAATGTCAATGGTGATAGCTTCTCATCTTTCATAATTTAGCGATACAGCGAAGCCAGCAGCACCAAGAAATTAAAGCCCATGCCAGCTTTAATACACAAGGATTGACAACACTTTTTAATTAAATATCCCCTCACGTACTTTGCTCATCAATGGCTACAATAACGTCGTCCTCCGTCCATAGCTGTTTTAGTTTTACTAAAAGCATTGCAATTGGAGCAAATTTCAATTTATATTAGAGAGAAAGCGCCATTTTGCTTTCTAGAAAAACCTTTAACCCAGACATTTCGTAATTTATATTTTAATCTATATTGATTTTTTTTTTATAATCAAATATTAGCTTTACTTAAACATATATATTGTTTATTTTACTTGCAAATTGCAACAAATTAGAATGAAATTTGATTTGTAACTCATAAATAATATAATTAATTTAATATATGGGATTGGTGATATGATGTGGGATTGTGGGCATTTCATATCCGCTATTTTATTTTGAGAAATTTGTATTTTTCGTTCCTAAGTTATAAGGTAATCGTAGAATTTGTCCATAAATGTTGGTCATCTCACTTTTCATTATTAAGTTATCAGGCGTTGCATTTTTCGTCCTTTTGTACTCACTTTTCGTTCTTGAGTTATACTAAAATTGTAAATTTCGTCCCTAATTTTTTTTTTTATTAATAAAGGGACGAAAAGTGCAACGCTAATGATAACTTATGGAAAAAAAGTATTGAATTGTGTTTTATAATTTTTTAATCCTTCACCATTTACATAACACGTTGCATATTTGTGAATTTTAAAAGCATTTGCATATGTTTATCTCGCTTGAACCACACTACTAGTCTTTTCATAACCGAATCAATAAATCTTTTCATCTTCTATTATTACTACCATTTTCTGAAAATTTTCAATGTTTCTTGATTTTCATTTTGCTTTAATTTCTTTTGAAGGCTGAGTGTAGAACAAAATAAAATTATATTAACTTATGATATATAAAAAAAAATAGAAGTAAAATTTTTATATTAATGTGCTTTAATTATATAAAACCTTGTCAATTTTTAAATTATAAAATTATATACTCCACCATTAAGGTTCAATCTTGTAACTTTCCTGCAAGTAAAACCATAGAAGTGCTAACGGAGCACAAGGTGCTTGGTTAATCAACTTATATATAAAAATCTCTAAGTAAATTAGCAATTAAAAATCATTTAATACATTTATAAATTTTATCAAACCATTAGTTAGTCAAAACATATCTAATAATAATAATTAGCAAAGTAAAATAAATAAAAGTTCACTAAATTAAAAGTATAAAGCACACATTTATTATATTATTTATATAACCTTATTTGTATGTATCATTATAATATCTCTATTATAATTAATTTCTAAAAAAATACTATTAAAATGAATCTAATTATGTTTTTTTTTTTTGGTGTAACTCAGGGTCTCCACCGTCGGACACAGTGACTAACCCCTCGCTAGATTATAGGTCCCTCTATTGAGTGGAACAGCTGGCCTGGAGATTTAATGATGCTCCATACCCAAAGCCAATTAACTAGGTAAAACTCTAATTATGTTATTAAAAGATTTTATTCACTAACTAGGTAAAACTCTGTGCTGCATAGATCTCAGCCAAATAAATTCAATTCGGAGCATATACCACAAGCCAGTAATTCAATTTTTATGTTGTCATTTAGTAAACTAGCCAGCCTTTATTTGTTTTCAATTTTTCTTTTAATTGCTCGTATATGGATGCTAATTTTTGTTTTGTTATTATAGCTATGGCAAATGTCGATAACCTCTAAGGTTACTTTTTATATTAAAATCAAAAGTTGTAATCTCATTTTGTCTGCACATACCTATCATGACCTTAATCTATACTATTAATAAAAATAAAATCATGCCAAAGGCCTTGTAGTCAAGCGACATAACTATAATTTCTCAATTAAAAGGTCTCAGGTTCTTTGTGATTCAATAGGTTGAGAAAGTATGTATAAATAAATGCTACAGTGTAATAGAGTCAATAATACTCAAAAAAAATTCTACTTTTACAACTTTTCGCCCAAACTAATTCTCAAGCCATTACTATATAATAAAATCTAATAATTATTATGGTAAATAATAGCTCAATAAATATAACAACTTTTATTTATATATTTTTATACTTAAGATATAATAGTATAATTGCACAATATTAGTATATTTACCTAATAATTATTATGGTAATTAAGAAATTAATTGCACAGGTATAGTACGTATAATTGACTAATATTTATTATGCTAAATAAGTTAATAATTACATGGATATTAATATAATTACAATTGAACATGTGTCTTTGAATTTTTTATAATAATTATAATTAATTAATTCTGATATGGAGGATGAGGAAAAAAGTAAATGTGATATGGTGAAAAGAAATATACTCAAGGTATAAAAGTATAATTGCACATATATTAGTATAATTGTCTAATAATTATTATGGTAATTAAGCTAAACATGAGTCGTTGGATATATATTTTTTATATTAATTACAATTAAATTATTTCTCCTTTTTTCCATATTTATTATAGTAATAATATAATTACATAAATCTACAAATCAATTTTTTAAAGATAATTGCAGACAAACGAGTCATATATTATTCAATTAATTGAGTGATACTTTTGCACTAATCTTATAATCAAATAAATATACACTTTCAAATACTAGAATTGTTTATAATTTCATCTTTAATTTTATTATCTAAATATATAATACAAAATTTTATTCGTGCATCGGCATCGCCCGAGTAATTGGATAATTATTTGCTCGAATTCAGGCAAAGATAACATCAACAAACATAATTGATCCAATCCATTTCATCAATTGCACTATCTAATATTTGTTGTTATAATTTATATAATTGTGTATCGATCCAAATATTATTAAAATATTATAATAAATCCATTTTGTGTAACGCACATGCAAAAATACTAGTTACAATTAATAAGAAGTTTTTTTTAAAAATTTTTTAAATAATTATTTTTATTTTTATTTTTTAAAAAAATATTTTAAATTTTGGGTGACATGTTAGAAACCTGCAAATTGGACAAATTGCATGAAATGAGTTAATTTTGGTACTCAATTGTAACTTTTTTAGGTTCAGTGACCTAATTACATTATCGTGTGCAGTTCGATGATCTATTTGACCGTTATTCTTATAATAACAAAAGTATATACATAGTATTATATAAAAATATGAAGAAGACTTATAGAAGAAACCTTTTGTCAAATTATAATTTGTTCTCTTAATATGGAGCCCATTTTGCCAAAAGTCTTGTGGTCAAGCGGCATGAAGTGATTCTCCCAAGTGGGAGGTCATGGGTTCGAGCCTCAGTGTGGGCAATGTAGTATATGGACAGATACTACATTACTACATGTAACAGGGTCAATAGTATTCAAAAAAAAAAAATAAAAAAAGGTATGGAGTCCGTTTTGATCCTCGACTATAGAGTATTACTTAATGTAGTCATTGATTTTGAAAATTACCCAATTTGATCATCTGACTTTTAAAATGGCACAATAGATTGATAATTTTGCCCTTCAATTTTACTAGCTTTCGAGTGATATTCTAAAGAAGGACCAAATTGAATGTGATTTTAAAAGTCAGAGAACCAAATTGAGTAATTTTCAAAGTCATAGACTAAATTAGGTAATACTCTATAGTTGAGAGACCAAAATAGCTATTCTCACACACACACACACACACAGGGACAAGATCAAATGAGAACATCCTCATGTAAAAGGTGAGGATTGATCTTAGCTTCCCATTTGAGTTCATCAATTATTGAGAATTTTAGAAAAATATACGGAGTCAATTTTATAATTATTGAAAACTTTCAAGTTTAATTTTCAATATTTATAAAGAGAACACGTTTTTTTCCTTATATTCTAGCAATTCTCAAATGTTGATCTACCTAAATAGATGGATCATTCCACTTAACCATCAAAACTCTTTATATATATATATAACGTCACACTCAAGTGATAACGGATGCTCAGGAGAGGAATGAGAACCAATCGTAGTTGTCCATTTTTCAAGATCTAACAGATCATATATATGTAATTTAAAAAAAAAAAAAAGCACAATGGTGTTTTTGTAAATAACTCAAACTTTGGTATAAGTAAGATGTGTTAAATTAAAAGTGCAACTGTGCAAGTTAAATGTGTAAGTAAAATCACTTAAAAGTGCAAGTATTTTCACTTAATAATGCAAGTAATTTACTCTTTCACATTGGCGCACATAATAAATTAATGATAATGTCTTTCACATTAGTGCAATTAATGATAACATTTGGTGGAACTAATGATAACGTTAATTGCACTTAATATTGTTGCTCAGTTTACATTATTTGTTACACTTTTAATACATTTTACTTACACTTTTGACACAATTTTACTTGCACTTCAAAGTTCAATTATTTAAGAAAATGCCACCGCGTTTTTTAAAAAAATAATGTTTCTAATCCATTAGATTGGATAGATGAACGGTTGCGATGAATTCTCATTCCTCTCCTGGGCATGTGGTTATCACCTGATCCGTCTCATATATATATATATAGGTCCAGGGTTAGGTGTAAAAGACTTCCAAGGTAAAAAATAGGATGAGATCTAAGTCGTTGATCTTGACATTTAAAATAAAATTTATACGTAAGCTTCAATCTCCGCACAATCATTCTCAACCCATTTTCCTTCCATTCTGCTGTTGCACGATTATTCCTAGCCCATTCTCATTTAATCTGCTGTGAATTCCATCATATTTGGAATTCAATTCAACGGTCTTGTGCAGATAAAAATTATTTTGTGTGGATGGATCCAATGCCTATTGTCTTCATTAAGGATCTTGAGTTTAATGAGGGTTTAATTGATCAATTATTTAAGCGAGAACAATGTGCTTTGGAAGGGAGATCAATGTGCACCAGAAGTTAGGGAGACAATGTGCATTGGAAGAATGAGTCTATGCACTCGAAAAAAGAAAATTATGCACTCAAAGAAGGGAAAATATGCACTCGAAGAAGAAAAATTATGCACTCAAAGTAAAAAAAAAAAAAGCATTATAATGTGCACTGAAAGAAGGAAACTATGCACTCGAAAAAGGAAAATTATACACTCAAAGAATGAAAATGTGCACTCGAAGAAGGGAAATTATGCACTCGAAGTAAAAAACAAAAACTTTAATGAAAATTATGCGCGTGCACACAGTCGCTAGAGATCAAAATTCCAAAGGAGGCCTCTAGGTAATAAATGAGGTGAAATCTGATCTAGCCAAAATCAACAGCCCTGAATGAAGAAAGCTTTAAAAAATACAGTGGCATTATGGTAATTTTCATAAGTTCAAAGCTTAAAGTGCGTAAATTTAAAGTTTAAGGTGCGCATGTTTATACCTTAAGATGCGTAAGTTTATAGCTTCAGGTGCTTAAGTTTATATATAGCTTTAGGTGTCTAAGTTTAAAACATAAATTGCTTAAGTTAGGTTTAAAGTTTAAGGTGCATAAGTTTATAGTTTAAAGCTTAGTGCGTAAGTTTATAGCTTAAAGTGTGTAAATTTAAAGCTTAAGGTGCGTCACTTTCTAATTTAAGGTTCTTCTATTTAACTTTTAAGGTGCGTATGCTTAAAGCTTAAAGCTTAAGATGAAGTATTTTCCAGCTTAAGAGCATAAGTTCGAAGCTTAAGTGCGTAAGATTATAGCTTTAAGTGCCTAAGTTTAAAGCTTAAGATGCTTAAGTTTAAAGTTTAAGTTACGTAGCATAAGGTGCGTGCGTTTATAGTTTAAGGTATGTATACTTAAAGTTTAAGGTGCACTACTTTCTAGTTTACGGTGCATTAGTTTAATTCTTGAGATGCGTATGTTAAAGTTAATGTGCATTATTTTTCTGCTTTTAAGGTACATAAGTTCGAAGCTTCGAGAGACTTGATCATTCGCATCAATGCATGTTGCTATGAAGCGCATTTTTTTTTAAAATTTTTCTTTATTTTGAGTCGCGTCATTGATATAGATTAGATTAACAGCTCAGATCTCCAACCTGTGTATACCTAGTTATAACATTACGTGCATCTAGTTATACTCACGAGTCACGCCTCTTATCATAAATAATATAATGCACTCAGAGCTCATCGTTTGGTGACTTATATAGTTCAACTCGATCGACATTCAGATAAAAGTACAAAACTACTACACTATTCAAGATTTCAAGTTAATGTTTGGGAAGAAGATGGCACTTTTCGAACGCAAAAATCATATATTCATATCTTTAATTTCGCTCATAAACATGACTGACCAAAGATTGATTGAAAACCAAACTCAAGGTACCACGTTTCAAGTTCAATTTTTGACAAAAATAAGAGAGAATGACAAACTTTATTAAAGAGTAGCGAGAGAGAAGTACGACGACTACTTAATTACTACTGTGTAGTGATCCTATCTACTAATCTACAGTACGTGTTTACGTTTGCCATCCTTCCCAAACATAATATATCGAAGCTGCAAGTGTTATTTCGCCCCATCTCATCTGTTGAATAATAGCAAATGCAAAAGGTCAGTGAGTTGGAAACAAAATTTTCAGCGTTGCAAAGCAAGAATATAAGAAAGTTCATTAAAAACACAAGGGAGTGTTTGATAAATAACTATTAGCTGATTGTGTTAGTAAGTTTGACTAGTTGATACTTAATAATATTAGTTTATCTTAGAAAGATGTTTGATAAATTAGCTGATTATATGCAGAATGATTTGTTTAGAAACCAAGAAAATAGCGTAAGTGTTAAAGCACTTGATTCTAACAAACTTTAATAATCCTAAAATTTTGATATGATGTCTCAGCTAATTAAAAAAACTAAGGGTGTGTTTAGAAACAAGGAAAAATGACTTCTAGAAAACATTTTTATTTTCAGTCTTTTTTTGTTGCATTCGGATTGAAAAACTGTCTTGATGTGTTTAGTTCATTTAAAAAAAAATGAGTAGAATTGTATAATTAAACATTTTAATTATTTTATTTAAAATATAAAAATATTTACAATAATATTAAAATAATATTATTTATTAAAAATTTTAAAAAATTAAAAAAGCCTATTGTTTTCGAGCACGCCAAAAACCAGAGCATTGCTCTGGTTTCCGGTGGAAACTAGACCAAGGTTGTGCTTGTCGATGTAGGAAACCAGAGCAAGGTTGTGCTTGTCGATGTAGGAAACCAGACCAAGGCTGTGCTCGTCAATGTAGCTGTGGTCTGTGGAAAATGACTTCGACCAAGTTTTCGTGCCCCAAAAATAACATTGTTTTCCTTTTAATCAGAAAATGATTCTGTGACTTCAATTTTTCAGATTCTTCCAAACACTGGAAACTTGGAAAATGATGATTTCCAGAAATAATTTTCTGGGTTTTCAAACACCCTCTAAATATATAACTCAACAATTAAATGATACATTATTCGTAAAAATTAAAAGAAAATGAGTAAATTTATAATTTAGGAATAATTAAGAGACCAAAGGTATAATTTTGCATATGATATAAATTATTGTGGAAAACAAACCGAAGAGAGTTTACCTTTACAAGTTTAAGCAGGATAATAAACCCCTTCTTGGCTTCTTATTCCTCTTGGGAAAGTTTTCAGAAGCTTGGCCTCTAGACAAAGTTACAGGTATGTTCTGAGCCTCTTGCTTACAGTAAGGACACCTGCCTCCATGCTCCCCAGACCAAGCAGCTTCACAGCAACTATGTAAAAGGTTAACCTCACATTGGCAATTACTCTTCATGCCATCATTCTCTTCTATCAGTCTCCAGCATTTCTTGCACACAGCTTCTTTGTTGTGAATTATTACTTCAACACCTTAAAATATTAACATATAAGTTATAGATGTTAATAAGTTTCCACAAGAAACATAGTTGCACTGCATTTAACAATGTTCTTATTTTCTCCTAACAAATTATTGAAAAATAGGGAAAAAAATATATCAAATAGGCCCCTAAACTTTATAAGAAAAGTTAATTAAACCCTGACTTTAAAAAATTACAATTAAGTTCACCAACATGTCATTTTTATGCACCGATGCCCAAAAAATGACTATTGATGATCAACCTATTAAAAAAGGATCGTTAAGATTCCAACGAGACTCCAGCTAACTCCGACGACTACTAAACCCAACGACTTATCGAAGAATGGTCGCCCGTTGCCTTTGAAGAAGAAGGCAACCATCATTTCAAAGGCAACCGGTACGGGTGACCATTCGTCTATAGTCTAGTCAGAGTCTCGCAAAAACCCTAGTGTCCAATTATTACAGGTCAAAATAAATACAGTTGTATATACCAGATTGGGATGTACCTTTGGTTTCGTCTAGAGGCTTGACCACAACACCATTTTGCTTTAAGACAGGAAGCACTTTGAAAACCTTGGGATCGAGCAGACACATTGTGATGTACAAAATACTTAGCACTTCATTTAGCCAGAAATTGATAGTTAAGGAAATTAAACATTTTAAGATTTCAAATAATTAAAGAGAATAATGCAATAGAGATATTTTTTGTTAAAAGCTTTCCCTGGCGTTGCCAGAAATAATATAATGCCGAAGAAGGCTAGCTACACAACAACTCGATATGCCAACTATAAGACACTATCAAGGCGCGCGTGGTGTAAGTTTCAATATGAATCTATAACTCATCGGTTAATCAGATCATAACATGCCATTAAAAACAAAGGAAAATTTTATGAAATCTTTGTAAAAAAAAAAAAAAAAAACTACGTACTCCGCATTTATTAATTGGAAAATGCTTAGTACCCCTACATACATTTATCACTTATAAACTTGTCACTCCTTATATAACAATTTTTAATTAGTTAAAATATGAAATAAAAAGGAGAAAAAAAGAAAAACTAAATCAATTAAAACTTGCCACATTAGGACAAGTTCATGAGTGATAGATGTAAAGGCACCTAAGCTATTGTTCTTGTTGTTTTTGTACTATGCAGCTATTATTATTATTATTATTATTATTATTATTATTATTATTATTATTATCATTATTATTATTATTATTTTGTTTTTAGTTCATTATTGTCATAGTAGTTATCTTCTTTTAGATTGGTAGGAGAGGAAGACTGTCTTCCAATTTAGATGCTTTTGTTTTTTTCAGTTTTGGATGTTCTTGTCTTCTTCCCATGGGAAGAAATAAACAAATACGGGACAACTCAGCTAACTAAGTTGGTCAAATTGTTAACTTAGTAATCACAATATTACAAATTTAACGAGAGTGCATGGTTTATTAGTCTTTTTGGTTTGATCAACTGATAAACTATAGACAATGGTTTTAGCTCTTTGTGGCCCTTTACCGATTAGGGTCACAAGGCGAGATTTATCCCGTGCGGCCGTGCATATACTCGTAGTTAGTAGTTGCGTATATCTCTTTTCATTGAATGATGATGACGACGACTCCATATCCAGTATGGTGAAATTTTAGAAGATTGTTGTTGAATAATCATTTGAAGGAGTAGGGCCCATCCAAAGGGAAGAAAAAGAGAAAACGATTGAGAAAAAATAGGAGATGAGATTATATGTTGATGTGGAAGAATTGTACCTACAAATTGAAGAGATAAAGAAAGAATTGCTGTGAATATTCTAATTAAGTACTTTTTGAACCCTTAGACGATGGTTGAAACAATTTTAGAGTTCTAAACATTTTTTATTGGTTGGAAAAGTAATCGAATTTTGCAATATCCCAGCCGTGTTACGGTTGAATGTGAAATGTAATAAAAGATTAATAGGATAGAATGATGAGAAATTTAAGAATACGAAAATAAAACATTAAATAATAAGAATAAAACCTAACATGTCTGTCCACCATGTTGGGGGAGTTCAGCTGTTGGCTAATCCCCTCCATCAGTCCATCCAAAAGATTTTATTTGTAGCTAGCAGGCTCAAGTGCTCATCAACGCCTTCAAGGCATTGGAGAGTTCTTTGAGTATGTGCTCTATATAATTTGTTTCTTGTTTATGTTTTTCGGGTCTCCCCTCCATGTGATCCATAATAATAAAATAATTGGGGAAAGAATAATAATAATAAAATAACTTGTTCTAAAATAGTGATTAAGTGGATACAATATGATTTTCATATCAGAAAGTCATGAGTTTAATTTTTGTTAACACTCTCTTGATCATACCCGTTAAACAGGATCTTCTTAATACAATTTACTTCTCTTGTGTTGTTTCCGAGGTATTATATATATGTTGTTGGTACACAAATTATGATTTAACTTTTATACTAAATTAGGCTAGGGTCCATTTGGAAAGCAGAATAATGACTTCTGGAAAATGAGTCATTTTTCAGAAAACATTTTCCTTTCCGATGTTTGGTTGCATTTCAGAAAACTATATTGATTTGTTTGGTTTATTTTCTAAAAAATGAATAAATTGTAACCCAAAGTTAAAATTACATATTCTATCAATTATTATCATATCATTACTTCCATTAAACACAAACATTTTATTTATCCAAATAATTCAACAGACATCTTTTTAAACAAGCAAAATTAGCATTATTAAAAAAAAAAAAAACCTGACTTATGTTGATCACATTGGTATGGATTGTGTTGTGTAAACATATGCAGTACGTGAGAACATGGGAAGTGCTAAAACAAAAAAGAGGGGAGAAATTCTGTACGTTATACATGGAGTTAATGGTGCCTAAAATCAAGGGAATCAAGTAGATTACTATAAATAGAGGATTTATGTAAGAGTTCAGGTGTGGAGTTTAAGGGATTCAAGAGTGTCAGCAAAATATTTTAGACTCCATATGCAAGGTGCTAAACTGCGCATTGCCAAGAGCAGTCAATTCCAAATTCTTCAGTAAAAATAGTGTTGATTGATCAGGTAGGTGCATTTTGTATAATTGTCAAATGGTACAAAAATGTATCATGTAAACTTTTTCACAAAGTTGCTATATTACATTGATGTATGAATAGGTGGTAAACTTAGTAAATTAAATCATTTAAATCTTACATTTGTAAAAACAGTGGTTGATCTTTAGTGAAAAGATTTTGGGCGTAGCCCCGCAAATCAAGAGGTGTTCTTCAACGGCGATATCAATTCTTTGGGTATTCTTGTTATTTTTCTCATTCATATTATGATCTCCTAATAACTGCCTAATATTTATAATTCTTCTAAGCAATTATCTCACAGTTGTCTTACGGGATTGTTAGTTCTTGCATTATAAACTTTCAATATATAGGCTATGTTTGGCAAACCTAGCTGAAAAGTAGCTAAAAACTGAAAAGCTATAAGCTCGAAGTTGAAATCTGAAGAGCTGTTATGCTTAAAAGTGTTTGGTAAAATTAGATTTTTAATAAGTTGTTAAATGTAAAAAGACTAAAAAGGGCATCTTCATACAATTTAAATAATTTTAAATTTAAATAGGATTGTTTATATATTAAAATATAAAATAATGAAATCAATATATTTAAATAAAATATAAAGTAAGAACATATATTTGAAAATATATAAACTAAAAAAAATGTTTATAATTCATAAGATTAGTTCATACAAAAATTAATGTTCAAACACAACTGTCAAATTGAAATTACAACCAAGCATAATGAAAAGAAAATGTCAAAAGGGTTTTAATTGAGATGGGTAACGAATGTCATTTATTTAAAATAATAAGGATATAAAGATGGAAAAAAGTTAAAAAGCTACTAGCTTATTTTTGAAAAGCTACCCCAAGTAGCGTTTCAAAATAAGTTCTTATTTTAAGCTACTAGCTTATTTTGAGAACATTACCAAACAGAGCTCATAGCTTATTAGTAGCTTAAAATAAGCTATAAGCTCCTAAATAAGTTCTGCCAAACAGAGCCATAAGCGGGTTCACCCAATGGACATTCTTAAGTATGGTGTTTACTCATCATCCAAAACAACAACAACAACAACAACAACAATAATAATAATAATAATAATGTAAAAGAAAAGTATGATGTAATATCCACGTCAATCTAATTCATTTTTTTGGAATAAGGGTAAGTAGGACATCGAACTGCACACAATATTTCAATTAGGCCACTGAATCTAAAAAACCTACAATTAAGTCCCTAAACTAACCAATTTCATGCCATTCTTTCAATTTACAGGTTTCTAACGGGTAATTCTAAATTTATTTATTTTTTTAATTTTTTAAAAATAATTATAAAATAAAAATTTAGAAAAAAAAAAAAAAAAAAAAGTCTCCGCCTGAGACAAAGAGGTTTCTTTGTCCCTGGCCATGAGGACGAAGAGGTTTCTTCGTCTCCAGCCATGGGGACAAAGAAACCTCTTCGTCCCCATGGCAGGACACAAAGAAACCTCTTCGTCTCCATTGCCAGAGACGAAGAGTTTCTTCGTCCCCATGGCCGGGGACGAAGTAACCTCTTCGTCCGGCCGGAGATGAAGAGGTTTTTTGGTCTCCGGTGGAGATTTTTTAAAAAAAAAATTTTCTAATTAGTTTTAAAACATTAAAAAGATAAATTTAGAATTACCTGCTAAAACTTGTAAATTGAAAGAATTGCATTGAATTGATTAGTTTAAGGACTTAAATGTAAATTTTTTAGGTTCAGTGACCTAATCGTGTGTAGTTTGATGGCCTACTTGACCCTTCTTCCTCATTTTTTTATTTGTAAAAATAGTCCATTGGCAATTTTTGACATTAGAATGTGTGTTTAACCTTTTGAGTAATTTTTGTGTGAGAGCATGAAATATTTTGTCAGTAATCCTTAGTTTGAAAGTCAAATGACATTGAAAAAAAAAAAAAAAAAAAGCCGCACTCAAAAATTTATTTGATCATAATCTCTAATTTTTTTCAATTACTAAATATTACCATCATTTTCGTGAGAAACAAAACACAAAATTATTCTTTTGTGAAATTCAAAGAAAAAAAAAACAATCCACACATATCAAATAAACCGTAAAAGGAGAGGACATACAGGCTGAATCATTTTGCAGATACTGGAATTGGATTGAAATTCAAATAACTGAGCGGTGGTCGGTACCCTGTAAGCTGTAACAAATTAAAACAGTACTTAAAATAAAGCATAAATATTGAATAAAAGTACGTCCATCAAATGACGGTCTAAAGCAATCCACTTACCGGATCAAGTGTGTTAGATGACTGTGTCTAAAACGGCCGACGTTTAAGGATGTTGGATTGTCGGGGGACAGACAAGGCAGCCGAAAAACACAAAACAAATGATAGGGTTTCCAAAATCTGTCGTACGATTACATTGTGACACAAACCAGAGCTACTACCATCTTGATCGATCAAAGATCTACTTAAATAATATTTTTGTGAACGGATGAAGAAATTCTCAACAGAGGAGTTTTAATTTATTGTAAAATTCTCAATAAAACAATGTAATATTTATAACAGAGGTTCGATCTAGCTTCAACCTTAGCTTGTTGGGGATAAGCTAACCTATGCAACTATGTTACAGTACTATGTTAATTTAGCGTGGGGCACAAGTACGTGCACAATATATAGTATGCCTTGTCACGCATTGGTAAGAATGTAAGATCTATTGCTGGCTTCTCGGTCCTTCCTCTATTTTAATACCTTCGAACCTAGGCCAATCAAATAAAAACAAAAGTAGCCGTACATTTTATTCCATTTCACCTATAAATAATCATTTGATTTGTCGTGTTGATCCCTAGACTCCAAACACAAACAAACAAAATCATTCAAAGGGAAGACTACATTATTCATCACTTTTATTTCAGCTCCTATTTTCTGGATCAGTCTTTTAATTTTGTCTGTAATGTGCAACAGAGCCATGAAGATGTGGAGTTTTTCCAGATCCACGATCCCTTTCAGTATATAAATGAGCACTCCAGTTTGTCTAAACACATAACATTCATCTCTTCTCTTCATGCCATCTTCTTCATTTCATTTCATTTCATTTCGGGAATTGATTTGTCAAAGGTGGAAGACGAAAATGCTCATCCACTTTGAGCAACTCGAAATCGACTATATCCTTCTTCATGATCCAGCACTATATCAAGCTTCTGCTTCAACCACTCCAGTGCAGCCTTCTCAGTTAGACTCCCATCTAACTATTTTTGATGCAACACCTGATCCAAAGGCAACTGCAACCAAGTTGCCTACTTTATCTGAAGAAACTCGTACCAAGTACGAGAAAGACAACAAATATGCTCGTGCTACCCTAGTACTACACATGGTCGATGCCCTGTTCGACATCTTTTCTGTGCACAAATCTGCAAAAACTATTTGGGACCTACTGCATAAGAAGTATGGTGCTGATGACGTTGGCACGCAGTTGGTCGCTGGCTGAACTTTAAGATGACAGACACTAAGCCTATCCTGGAACAAGTTCATGAGTACAAAAACCTCATAGTGGACATGGTGGTAGAAGGCGCACAAGTAAACGATGTATTCCTATCGGATGCCTTAATAGAGAAGTTGCCCGAGTCTTGGTTAGATTTCCAGAATAAACTGAGGCACGGAACGAGGGAATACTCCTTGGAGCAACTGGCGGAATCAATCAACATTGAAGCAGCAATTCGTCAAAACAGGTCTGTTACTTTTCCTAGGAACTTTAAAACTGACAATAATAAAAGTCATTTCAAGAACAACAAGATTCATAAAAAGGGCAAAGGAGGTGGATGCTTTGTTTGCGGGAAATAAGGACACCGTGCTGCTCAATGATATCATCGCAAAGGGATTCCCAATTAGAATCCACAGAACCCAAGTCATGAGGAGCCCAGGAACCAAGCCAATCTAGTGGAGAAGGCGAAGGTAATTACAGTTGTAAAAACTGAGGCCAACATGGTTGACGATCTAGAAGAATGGCAAGTGGACACCGGAGCCTCCCGCCACTTCTATATCGGAAAATGGAGTTAGGCAACATCCATGCAGCAGCCAAATTAGGAAGTTGCCAACTTTGAACAAGAATGTTAGGTAGCCAAACTTTGTTGAACAAAATATTTATTGTTTGGTCCTTACATTTTAGGCTAATTACAAAATGACCCCAAATCTACAACTATAAATAGGGAGGTCATTTGTCATTCTAGTCATCCCAAATCATTCTATTCTTCCCTCATATACTAGAGATATTAGAGAGTTTGTTGAGTGTATTTCTCCTTCCTAGCAAGAGAGAATTATCCTTGTTTTCTCCTTGTTAGTTAGAGAGTGGTTGTAACTCCTATTTTCTCATAGTGAAATTCTTCTACCCTTGCCCGTGGTTTTTACCCTAATTTGTTTAGGGGTTTTCCACGTAAAATCTGTGCCTCATTTATTTGTCTTTCTCAAATTATTGTTGCAATCTGATCTATCCCACTTCCGCGGGCGCAACAATTGGTATCAGAGCCTTCAGATATATTGTTCAGAATTTGTTTCAAGAACAATATGGCAGCGAAATTTGAGATTGAAAAATACAATGGGAAAAATTTCTCATTGTGGAAATTGAAGGTGAAGGCTATCCTGAGGAAAGACAACTGTCTAGCAGCTATCAGTGAAAGGCCGGTGGATTTTACTGATGACAAAAAATGGAGCGAGATGAACGAGGATGCTATGGCGGATCTATACCTATCAATAGCAGATGGAGTATTGTCAAGCATCGAGGAGAAGAAGACGGCCAAGGAGATTTGGGATCACCTCAACCGGTTGTACGAGGCCAAGTCACTGCACAACAAAATTTTCCTTAAGAGGAAATTATATACTCTTCGTATGTCAGAATCTACTTCAGTGACGGAACACTTAAATACGCTGAATACTCTATTTTCCCAGCTTACATCTCTAAGCTGTAAAATAGAGCCACAGGAGCGTGCGAAATTTCTACTTCAGAGTCTACCTGATTCGTATGATCAACTCATCATCAACTTAACAAACAACATCCTTACAGACTATCTAGTCTTCGATGATGTTGCAGCTGCGGTTCTTGAAGAAGAAAGTCGGCGCAAGAACAAGGAGGACAGACAAGTCAATCTGCAACAGGCAGAGGCGTTAACGGTGATGAGAGGAAGGTCAACAGAACGTGGCCAAAGCAGTGGTCGTGGTAGATCAAAATCAAGTAAGAAGAATTTAAAGTGTTACAACTGTGGAAAGAAGGGTCACCTGAAGAAAGATTGTTGGAATTTACCTCAAAATTCCAATCCTCAAGGAAATGTTGCAAGTACCTCGGATGATGGAAGTGCTCTCTGTTGTGAAGCATCAATAGCCAGGGAAGGCAGAAAAAGGTTCGCGGATATATGGCTCATAGACTCAGGAGCCATATATCACATGACCTCAAGGAAAGAATGGTTCCATCATTATGAACCAATCTCAGGAGGATCTGTGTACAGCTGCGACGATCATGCCTTGGAGATTATTGGCATTGGAACCATCAAGCTGAAGATGTACGATGGAACAGTCCAAACTGTTCAGGATGTGCGGCACGTGAAGGGCCTGAAGAAAAATCTATTATCCTATGGAATATTGGATAATAGTGCAACCAAGATTGAAACACAGAAAGGAGTCATGAAGATTTTCCAAGGAGCGCTTGTGGTGATGAAAGGGGAGAAGATAGCTGCAAATCTATACATGCTGAAGGGAGAGACTTTGCAAGAAGCAGAGGCATCGGTTGCCGCATGTAGTCCAGACTCTACGCTGCTATGGCATCAGAAACTTGGGCACATGTCAGAACAAGGAATGAAGATTCTTGTGGAGCAAAAGCTACTTCCGGGGTTAACAAAGGTATCACTTCCTTTGTGTGAGCATTGTATAACAAGTAAGCAGCACCGTCTTAAATTCAGCACATCAAATTCTAGAGGCAAGGTTGTTCTAGAATTGGTTCACTCTGATGTGTGGCAAGCACCGGTTCCATCCCTAGGAGGGGCAAAGTATTTTGTCTCATTCATCGACGATTACTCTAGGAGATGCTGGGTGTACCCTATCAAGAGAAAGTCAGATGTGTTTGCGACTTTCAAAGCCTTCAAAGCACGGGTGGAACTTGATTCCGGGAAGAAGATCAAGTGTTTCAGGACAGATAATGGAGGGGAATATACAAGTGAGGAATTTGATGACTTCTGCAAGAAGGAAGGCATCAAAAGGCAGTTCACGGTGGCATACACTCCTCAACAAAATGGAGTGGCAGAGCGGATGAACAGAACCTTGCTGGAAAGGACAAGAGCAATGTTGAGGGCTGCGGGCTTAGAAAAATCATTCTGGACAGAAGCAGTCAATACCGCCTGTTATTTGGTTAATCGAGCTCCATCAACTGCAATCGAGCTGAAGACACCAATGGAGATGTGGACTGGTAAGCCAGTTAATTATTCAGACCTCCATATATTTGGGAGCATTGTTTATGCAATGTTCAATGCCCAAGAAATTACAAAGTTGGATCCAAAGTCCAGGAGATGTATATTCTTGGGGTATGCTGATGGAGTAAAGGGGTATCGCTTGTGGGATCCCACTGCCCACAAAGTTGTCATCAGCAGGGATGTTATCTTTGTAGAGGACAGGCTACAAAGAGGAGAAGTTGATGATAGCACGGAAAAGGAAAAGCTAGAAACTACTCAAATACAGGTAGAGGAGGAATTTGAACAAGATTCTTCTGAAGCAGAACCGGCGCACGAGGAATCAGAACCAGAACCAGAAAGCTCTGGAGCTCCAACAACTCGTCAATCAGACCGTGAGAGAAGACGTCCCACTTGGCACTCAGATTATGTTATGGAAGGGAATGTTGCATACTGCCTTCTAACAGAGGATGGTGAGCCATCAACCTTTCAGGAGGCGATAAACAGCTCAGATGTTTCTCAATGGACGGCAGCAATGCAGGAAGAAATAGAAGCTCTCCATAAAAATAATACATGGGAACTTGTGCCACTACCACGAGGAAGGAAGCCAATTGGTAACAAATGGGTCTTCAAAATCAAAAGGAATGGTGACGATCAAGTGGAGCGGTATCGTGCAAGACTGGTGGTGAAGGGATATGCTCAGAAAGAAGGTATTGATTTCAATGAAATATTTTCACCTGTGGTTCGACTAACAACAGTTCGTGTAGTTTTGGCGATGTGTGCTACATTCAACTTACATCTAGAGCAGCTAGATGTGAAAACGATTTTTCTTCATGGAGATCTTGAAGAAGAGATATATATGCTCCAGCCTGAAGGATTTGAAGACAAAGAGAATCAGAACTTGGTTTGCAGGTTGAACAAATCTCTATACGGTTTAAAGCAGGCGCCAAGGTGTTGGTATAAGAGATTTGATTCCTTCATCATGTGCCTTGGATACAACAGACTGAATGCAGACCCGTGTGCATATTTCAAGAGGTTTGGAAAAGATAACTTTGTTATATTGCTGTTGTATGTAGATGACATGTTGGTCGCAGGCCCCAAGAAAGATCACATTGATGAATTGAAGGCACAACTGGCTAGGGAATTCGAAATGAAGGACTTGGGACCAGCAAACAAGATTCTAGGGATGCAAATTCACCGAGACAGAGGTAATAGGAAGATTTGGCTTTCTCAAAAGAATTATTTAAAGAAAATCTTGTCACGTTTCAGCATGCAAGATTGTAAGCCAATTTCTACCCCTCTTCCTATTAATCTCAAAGTATCCTCAAGTATGAGTCCTAGCAATGAAGAAGGGAGGATGGAGATGTCTCGAGTACCGTATGCATCAGCGGTGGGGAGTCTAATGTTCGCTATGATATGTACAAGACCAGACATTGCGCAAGCAGTGGGAGTAGTTAGTCGGTACATGGCGAATCCAGGCAGAGAGCATTGGAACTGTGTGAAGAGGATCCTAAGATACATCAAGGGGACCTCAGATGTTGCATTATGTTATGGAGGATCAGACTTTATTATCAACGGGTATGTGGATTCTGACTATGCAGGGGATTTGGATAAAAGTAAATCTACGACAGGATATGTGTTCAAAGTTGCTGGTGGAGCTGTAAGCTGGGTTTCAAAACTGCAAGCAATTGTGGCTACGTCAACAACAGAAGCAGAATACGTAGCAGCTACACAAGCCAGCAAAGAAGCAATTTGGTTGAAAATGCTATTGGAGGAGCTCGGGCACAAACAAGAGTTTGTCTCTTTGTTTTGTGACAGTCAGAGTGCCTTGCATCTAGCAAGGAATCCTGCATTTCATTCAAGGACGAAACACATACGAGTGCAGTACCATTTCATCCGAGAGAAGGTGGAAGAAGGGACAGTAGATTTGCAGAAAATCCATACCACGGACAACGTAGCAGATTTCCTAACAAAGGTAATCAATGTTGATAAGTTTACTTGGTGTCGATCTTCCTGTGGCCTGATAGAGACGTAAGCGACATGGAAAGTGCAAGGTAGAAAGAATGGTGTGAAGATATGATTGTTACAATCTGATCTTCAAGTGGGAGATTATCGGCAAATGGAGTTAGGCAACATCCATGCAGCAGCCAAATTAGGAAGTTGCCAACTTTGAACAAGAATGTTAGGTAGCCAAACTTTGTTGAACAAAATATTTATTGTTTGGTCCTTACATTTTAGGCTAATTACAAAATGACCCCAAATCTACAACTATAAATAGGGAGGTCATTTGTCATTCTTGTCATCCCAAATCATTCTATTCTTCCCTCATATACTAGAGATATTAGAGAGTTTGTTGAGTGTATTTCTCTTTCCTAGCAAGAGAGAATTATCCTTGTTTTCTCCTTGTTAGTTAGAGAGTGGTTGTAACTCCTATTTTCTCATAGTGAAATTCTTTTACCCTTGCCCGTGGTTTTTACCCTAATTTGTTTAGGGGTTTTCCACGTAAAATCTATGCCTCATTTATTTTTCTTTCTCAAATTATTGTTGCAATCTGATCTATCCCACTTCCGCGGGCGCAACATTCTATGCAAACAGAGATCTATTCAAAGAATTCGAGCTAGCAACTGAAAGGGAACAAGTGTTCATGACAAATTCCAGTGCCTCCGAGGTAAGAGGTAGAGGTGAAGGAAAATAGAACTTTTGCTATTTTTTGTGAAAAAGTTACTTTTACAAAATGTGTTATATACCCCCTCCCTTAGTAGAAACTTAATCTCTGGAGCCTTGCTGAACAAGGTTGAAATTAAGTTAGTTTTTTAGTCTGATCGCCTGGTCATGACTCGTCGAGAGGAATATACTACGAAGGGATAACACGTGGTGCATTGCTTGTGTCGGATGTCACTGTCCTTAGAGGTCCCCCTCTGACCATTTATGAATATTTTATTCCAAACTGACATGGCCAAATAATAATAATGCTTCTTCTTCTTCTTACGTTGTTGTATCTGTTAATGTTTAGGATGGTAGATTAGGACACGTTGGCTCAAAGTGTTTAAACAGATTAAAGAATATGGATTTGTTGCCAAATCGTCTGACGAATGACTTAGTATTCTCAATGTGAAATATGTGCTGAAGTCAAATTTGGTAGAAAGTGTTTCTTTGCCGTAATCAATCGCACTACTAATGTCCTAGATTTAAGTCACACTGATTTAGCAAATTTCAAAAGCACTAAAAGTAGAGGTGGAAAACGTTGTTATATTACATTTATTGATGATTCCTCATGTTACTAAAATTTATCTTTTGAAAACTAGACGAAGCTCAACAAAAGTTTTTTATTTTTAAATCAGATGTAGAAAATCAAATATCTAAAATGAATAAGGATCAAATTGGCCACTGAACAAAATGTGAAAGTGCAAACACTCAACACTCCAAATGTATGCAATTTCACATGATAGCAGGTTAACACCCCATCTAGCAGGTTGCATGTTGACATGGGAAATGACTTGACATTTTTTTTATTTTCTTTTCATTTATTTTTTTATTCCTTTTCCTACATAAAATCTGTTGCATTCCACTATGTACTAGGCAAATTAGACAAACTACGCTTCAATCATTCTTTCAAAAAAAAATAGAAGAGCTTTAATCAGAAATCTCCAAATCAATTGTGAAATTGTCAAATCACGCCTAAAATTCCTATTTGTTTTGTTATTGCTTCAGGGTTTCATCATATTGAAGTTTATCAGTTCGTAGCTTCATCAATTTGTGGTTTCAATTTCTTATAGCTCGTTTGGTTCGCTGAAAAAATATTTGAAGGGTGTATATATATATACAAAAGAACTATAGAAGTTATTCTTATAATAACAAAAGTATATATATATATATATATATATATATAGTATTATATAAAAACATGAAGAAGAATTATAGAAGAAACCTTTTGTCAAATTATAATTTGATCCTCGACTATAGAGTATTACTTAATTTAGTCATTGATTTTGAAAATTACCCAATTTGATCCTCTGACTTTTAAAATGGCACAACAGATTGATAACTTTGCCCTTCAATTTAACTAGCTTTCGAATGATATTCTAAAGAAGGGCCAAATTGAATGTGATTTTAAAAGTCAGAGAATCAAATTGGGTAGTTTTTCAAAGTCATGGACTAAATTAGGTAATACTCTATAGTTTAGAGACCAAAATAGCTATTCACACACACACATAGGGACAAGATCAAATGAGAACATCCTCATGTAAAAGGAGAGGATTGATCTTAGCTTCCCATTTGAGTTCATCAATTGTTGAGAATTTTAGAAAAATATACGGAGTCAATTTTAATTTATAATTATAGAAAACTTTCAAGTTTAATTTTCAATATTTATAAAGAGAACTCCACGGTTTTTTCCTTATATTCTAGCAATTCTCAAATGCTGATCTACCATGGATCATTCCACTTAATCATCAAAACTCTTTATATATATATATATATATATATATATATATATATATATATATATATATTTATTTATTTATTTATTTATTTATTTATAACGTCACACTCAAGTGATAACGGATGCTCAGGAGAGGAATGAGAACCAATCGTAGTCGTTCATTTGTCAAGATCTAACAGATCATATGTAATTTTTTTAAAAAATACAGTGGTGTTTTTGTAAATAACTCAAACTTTGGTGTAAATAAGATGTGTTAAAAGTGCAACTGTGCAAGTTAAATGTGCAAGTAAAATCACTTAAAAGTGCAATTATTTTCACTTAATAATGCAAGTAATTTACTCTTTCACATTGGCACATATAATGAATTAATGATAACGTCTTTCACATTGGTACAGTTAATGATAACATTTGGTGGAACTAATGATAACGTTAATTGCACTTAATATTGTTGCTCAGTGTACATTATTTGTTACACTTTTAATACATTTTACTTGCACTTTTGACACAATTTTACTTGCACTTCAAAGTTCAATTATTTAAGAAAATGCCGCCGCGTTTTTTTTAAAATGGTGTTTCTAATCCATTAGATTTGGATAGATGAATGGTTGCGATGAATTCTCATTCCTCTCATGGGCATATGGTTATCACTTGATCTGTCTCATATATATATATATATATATATAGGTCCAGGGTCATGTGTAAAAGACTTCCCAGATAAAAAATAGGATGAGATTTAAGCCGTTGATCTTGACATTTAAAATAAAATTTATACGTAAGCTTCAATCTCTTTCTAGTTTAACTACAGTTTATAGTTTAAGATATGTATGTTTAAAGCTTAAGGTGCGCCACTTTCTAGTTTAAGGTGCATCAGTTTAACTCTTGAGGTGGGTATATTTAAAGTTAAGGTGCATTATTTTTCAGCTTTTAAGGTACATAAGTTCGAAGCTTAAGGTGCATCAGTTCGAGAAACTTGATCATTCGCATCCATGCATGTTGCTATGAAGCGCGTTTTTTTTTATTTAAATTTTTCTTTATTTTGAGTCATTGATCTAGATTATATTAACAGTTCAGATCTCACACTATTTTTCACGTGAACTATATATATATATAAAGAGTCTTTATTTTAACCTTTCTTGAGCTTATAAAATAATAAGACCGACATCAACCAGTCGAACTGACCGCATTAACTTCCCTATGTTGGAGTGGATCCCCTTCATATAATCTAAAATTTGAAACTCTCCCGCTAGAAGAAATTAAAGTATGCTACATTTCGATATAATTACAGTTTTATTCGATAATATAAAACACAAATGTGAAACTGTTATTCAGTATCAGTTCATATACACTGCAGTTACATTTCAACACAACTATAGTTACATTTCGATATAACTACACTTTCATTCGATAATATAAAAATAAATGTAAAACACTATCTTTTGAGATGACATGTAGTATTAGTGACCACGGTCCACGGTATAACGACTGATAAAAGATTAGGATAAGAATAAAAATTTTAAGAATACGAAAATAAAACATTAAATAATAAGAATAAAACCTAGCATGTCTGTCCACCATGTTGGGGGAGTTCAGCTGTTGGCTAATCCCCTCCATCAGGCCATCCAAAAAATTTTATTATTTGTAGCTATATATAATTTGAGTAGGTGCTATATATAATTTATTTCTTGTTTATGTTTTCGGGTCTCCCTCCATGTGATCCATAATAATAAAATAATTGGGGAAAGAATAATAATAATCAAATAATTTGTTCTAAAATAGTGACCAAGTGGATACAATATGATTTTCTGATTTTTATATCAAAAAGTTATAAGTTTAATTTTTGCTAGCACTCTCCTGGTTAGGCCCGTTCATCCTAATAGGCTAATACTACTTACTTCTCTTGTGTTACGTTGTTTCTAAGCTATTATATATGTTGGTACAAAAATTATGATTTTAGCATTTATACTAATATTGGTTGACATAGGTTAATTATGTTGATCATGAACCACATTGGTATGGGTTGTGTTGTGTAAGCATGTGTACGTGCATGGTGTATGTGAGGTATAAAACAAATGAGAATGCAAAACATACAAAAAAAAAAAAAACAATTCAAAAACAAAAACAAAAACAAAAATGGAACATGTACAGTACGAGAGGTATGGATGAAGGCCGGTTTAAATCTTGACAAATGGAACATGTGCAGTGCGTGAGAACATGGGAAGTGCTAAAACAAAAAAAGGGGGGAGAAGTTCGATCTGTACGCGATACATGGGGCTAATGGTGACTAAAATCAAGGGAATCAAGTAGAGTACTTTACTATAAATACAGGATTTGTGTAAGAGTTTAGGTATTTTTAAGGTACAGAATTACATAACATAAGACACAAAAACGCATAACACGACAGAAAAACGCATATCACAAGACACAAAAGCGCATGTTATATTTATTTTATTTCAGGTATAAAATCCATACGCTTAAGATACCAAATTGCATAACATGAGACACAACAACACATAACACATACAAGACACATCCACATGCCTTACAGTAAAATAAAATTAAAAAAAAAACTGTAATGTGAATTGAACAATAAATTATCGTCGTCAAAATTAAAATTCAAAACTAGTACGTCGTTTAGGACCAAGGTCCACGGTAACGATTGACAAACTATTGTGTGTACCATGGCCTATATAACTGTGCAGACCATGATCCATAGAGCTGTATGGACTATGAACATAAAGTACACTTTTAATATACTAAAAGTACATTTTATTTTTTTACTGAAAATATAATATTTTTTTTGGTAAATTTACCATCCACGTTCGCTCCAAGAGGCATAGGAGCTAGCCCCAGGGGGATCGTCACTTGTGGGAATTGAACTACCCCGTTGGGTTTGAAAATATAATATTTTAGTATATATAAAATAATATAATTTCAATATTTAAATAATATTCTTTTAAATAATAATTTTTAGTATATTAAAAATACACTGGTACATATAATAATGATTGATAACGATTAGTGGCGTGAATTCGTAGGCTTTTAGCGCGGTCCAATGGTTGGCTAAACAAATGGTACATTTGAAAATTCAGTGGTCTCTAAATGGAATAAAATATTAGAACACTTTTAATAAAAAAATAAATCCTGTCCTCATCTCAAGTTTTGTTGAAATGAAGTCGTTCATCGGATCCGTTTACTTGTCGTGTTTTCCTCTGTTGGTGTAAGCAACTTTGCGCTGCCTGAAAATTCAGACTTCAATTCTTCGCCTATGGTGGTTTGGTTAAGTTTCACACAATCGCTCACCATTTTGATATCACAGGTACGTGTTTGGATATCCCCCCTACTAGTTGGGTTATACTCATACAACGATTATCAATCTATTGTTAGCTTATGATGTGTTGTACATACCCCCTTTAATTATGTTTCAAGTAGATCAGATGAGATGAGAGGCACACAAGCAACTACCACGAGTTACAAAGAAAATGATGAGGACTATGTTAAGAAAATCCTTGATGGGGTTGACAAGTACGGGGTTAGATCACAATCTGAAACTTGTATGTGTAGAGTTCATGAACAATTACGCAAAGTAAACAAGAAAGCCTATGTACCAGAGGTTGTGGCAATCGGTCCTTATCATCGTGGTAAGGATAGCTTGAAATGGATGGAGAAACAAAAGTTTCGTTACCTGTATTTGCTTCTTAAATGCTCTCCACTTTCATTAAACCAATATGTAGAAGCCATATCCGATCTAATTCCAACTCTGTTTGAATCCTATGATGATCAGCCTGCAATGGACAAAGGACGTCTTGTAGAAATGGTTGTTGTAGACGGGTGCTTTATAGTACAACTAGTTCGCAAATTCAGTATGCCTGAATTGAGAGAGGAGAATGATCCCATCTTCAAAATGTACTGGGTTTTGAGTAGTTTGCAGCGTGATTTAATGTTGTTTGAGAATCAAATCCCATTCCAGATTTTATGCAGGCTGTTTGACTTGATTGAGATCCCAAACCGGTATGACAGGCTCATCTTTCTGGTGTTCAAATTTTTCAGTAATTTATTCCCGGGGCAAGTTTCTGGACAGTGGATTAATCAAATCTCATCAGCTCCAAGGATAAAGCATCTCCTAGAATTGGTACACCAGATGTGGTTACCACCTGTAGAAATGTTACCATCACCACCACCACCACCTCCACAACCACCACCACCGTCACGCCCTGTTCCCCGGCGCAGATTTCATTCTGCCACGGATCTCCTGGACAACGGGGTGAGGTTCAAAAGGCTGGAGAAAGCCAATCAACTTAGCATAAAATTCAAACACGGGGTCCTTTGGATCCCGCCGCTAATCATGGAGGAGCGAACGGAATCATTCCTGAGAAATCTGATGGCGTTCGAGCAATACTCCACAAATCACAACTACCTAGTTGTTACGGCCTACGTTAAATTCCTAGATTTCCTCATCGACTCCCCCGGAGACGTGGAAGTGCTTACGAAGTACGGGGTTATCGATAACTGGCTGGGCGACAGCCGAGAGGTGCACCGCATGTTTAAGAAGATCAACAGTTTCATTACCATCCACAGCGCCGAATACCCCTTTGCCCACCTCTACGACCAACTCAATGACTACTGCAGTCAAAGCGTGGGCGGGAAGATCGCCAGAATGAGACGAAGCCTTTTCCGCGGTTCGCTAGCGCTCCTCTGGCTCGCCGCCGTGTTTACGTTACTTCTCTCTGTCCTAGTTGTTACCACCACGCAAACTGTGTACACTGCCCGCACCGCAAACTGATGGAGGGAGGAGAGGCTGTTACACTCGCCCACCCCACACCATCAGCCTGGTCTGGTAAGATTCCATCTGATCTTTCGTTACAAATTTCATTTCTGTCACCAGTTGAACTGCCTATACACACAAGGTAAGTCGTTTCTTTCATCTATTAAATCAGCATGTGTCATGTTAAATTCTAGTTTTTGTGTTATTTTGTATTTTTATTACACAATGTAATATATATAATCACAATGAATAAAATGTATCAATTCATCTATTACAATCTTTTACATGGTAATTTTGGTCCGAAATTGAATTTCGATCTACTCGTTGACAGATCTCAAGTATAAATTACAATATTTAAAATCTTTTAATATTGATTGCAAACTTTTTATTTTTTAATGTCTTAACTAGCTAGGTAGAAATTAAATATTAGGCCTTCTAAAATTTGGTGGCCGTGCTGTAGCCCAGCTTGCACAGCCCAAAATCCGACCATGTTTGTTACTTATAAGAAAAATGTAATACTTTTAAATCAAAATGTAAAAATATTACATTTTTCTTCAAAAATACTACGTTCTGCCATATAAGTACTGTCTCACGAACAAGAATAAGTGATATGGTCTCACACAAGTTTTTGCTTAAAATAAATTATTAAAGAAAAACAAATAAACCATGAAATCTTGTCGTAAAGAACAATAGAGTGAAGTATCGTGGAAAATGATGATCCTATATAAGAACGTAGTCTTTAATTTCCACGAAATTAAAAACAAAGCCTGGTTGGTGTGACAGATGAGAGAGATATAGCAACCTATGAATTTCAAATTCATTAAGCCATTTAAATTTAGTTGCTCTACCGTCACGGATTAGGCAAGATTATGAAAGCCTGCAATCACGCATGTCTATTGACGACTTTGGCCAGCATGTTCTTTGATGCTTCACAGATTTAATATAGACTTACGCAATGAATTTACGCCAGCTTTAATATTAAATATTGAGAAATGTTATTTTCACCAAACAGAGGCAACTTTAAATTAAGGGTGTGTTTTTTTTTTTAGTACTACTGACGCTGTTACAATGTAGTATCTGTTCATAGCTACTTTCTCAATCTACTGAAGTACAAAGAATTAACAAAGAAACAATTGCCTCCACTGAGGCTCGAACTTACTTCCATCATTTATGTGGGAGTGCAAACCGGGACACCGAGTGTCACTAGACCGCAAGGTCTTTGGCAAGGGTGTGTTTAGAAACTCGAAAAATAATTTTTGAAAAATATTTTTTCGGATTTTAATGTTTGGTAATGAAGAAAATACTAAAGTCAATGAAAATTGATTTCCTACCAAAGAAAAACAAAGTCAATTTTTTGAAAAATGACTTCCCTTTTTTTTGGGAGAAGTCATTTTTCAGTTGTCACACCCCAATAGTCAGGCCCTCTTTGGTAAATAATTGGCTTATCAGTCAATTTTGGCCTATTTGACTATTATTAGTTGTTTGACTTGGTTAAAAAATCAATATAAGTGTTTGGTTAATAAGCTTTTTGTAACTCCAAAATACTAAATTTCAAAAGACTACTCAAAGCAACCTTTTCAATTAGCCTTTTGATAAAAGAAATTATACCAAATAGTTATCAGCTAACAGCTAATTTACCAAACACTTTTCTACAATCAACTAATATTATCAATTAATTATACCTTCTAACCCAATCAGCTAACAGTCATTTACCAAACATGCATGGCCATTGTGTTTGATGGGGTTATAAGATAATAGCAGATTTAAAATTCTTAAAACTAACAAAAAAATTTGACAACTTTGTTAGCTAAGGGAATGAAAGCGTTACTCCATTAAAAATTTGAGAACTAAAAGTGATCATGCTTATAACATAAGAATTGAGTCTATTGTTACAAAAATGCAATTTTGCATTCTAATACTTCGTAAATAATGCTCTACACTCAGTAAGTTAATTTAGTTCTTAAAGTAGTCCACAAAAAAAAAAAGTATTAAAATATTACATATCCTAATATTAACAAACTGAGAACACGGGTTTTTTTAATGGTTTAGTAAGCATTATTTTGAAGAAGATATTAAAATTTGAAATTCGGCTGAAGCAATGTAGGGATTATGCCCAAAATGGTATATTCTTTGTGCGCACTAATATTTGACTATGTTTGTTGCGTCATTGAATTATCGAGAGGAGAAGAACTACAAACAGTGGCTTAAGATTACAGTTTTGAAATGTAACAAAGGGTAATTTCGACAAAAACTCATATCATGGGAGTTGGGACTACCAATTACCAAATGTACTTTTTTATTAATTAATTATATATATGCGATTGAAAAGATAATGAGATTACAATAATTTAAGATGGCTTCTTCCTTATTGTAAAAGTTGTCCAAATGTCATTGTTTATTTATTCATTTTGGTATGGAATATGCCAAGAAGAAACAGTCTGTTTATAATACTCCATAATAAAGAATATTTCATGATAAAGAAACGATAGATGCCTGCACTAGCATTTCTTAATCGTTTTTTATACGTTCTTCCGGTAGGTGGTGTTAGTATATAATTGAATAAGTCCATTATTGGAAAGAGAATTATATTATATTGGGATAGATTTCAAAAACAAAATATTGCATTGGGATAGTGCTGGAGGAAGAGACAAAACTTTTTTATTTCTTTTTGCATTTAATAATAATTTAGAAAAGATAGAAAATTTTCACTTTTTGTAAAAAGTTGTAAAGTAATAATAATTTAAGGATTATAACTTCATATTTTACTGATTTTTTTTTAAATACTCATGATTCTTTATAAAGTAGTATCTATCATATAATTTCTCAAACATTTTTAGTTTAAAAAAAATTAAGCTCCCACCATGAAATTCGAACTTATGACCACTCATTTGAAATGGTAACGGGATGCCTTGATTCTAAAAGGATTAATGAATATGTTTATCATTGGATGATTGAAGTCATTTAAACTAGCTATCTCAGTTGGTCTCTCGATCCTTATCTACAATGACTCGAGCAATAGATCCCGAGTGAGCTCACCTCACCTCACAAACTTGAAAAATTAGTTACAACTACCTAATATTTATTGAAAAAAACAGTTAACTTAAGATTTAAAGTGGATATTTTATTGTATAATTTTCAGTAGGGTTATTTTAATTTGGGTCGAATTAAAGTTAATTTAAATTGTACAAATTGAGAGAACAGATTTGATATATTATAAAACAAAGTGTGGTTACTATGAGATCAGAGTCTCAAACTCCTATTCACTCGTTGAAATAGTGACTCCTATACAAGTAAGGATATCATATATGCATGCTTTAATGATTTAAATGTCGGTTAATATGGGTGAAGTACGTAGAGTACTCAAAAAAAATTACCTATGTAAGAGAGAGTGGAGCCGCTTCAACAAAAAAAAGTGTACGGGCTCATTTGTGAAGGAGTCATTATTTCCGACACACGTGCATAGGAACTTAATAAAGATTTAGAGGCTCCAATGTAAGATTATCATCGTGTGCACCCAATCTGACCGTGCCTTGTGTTTGTCTAAAAGTTGATAACCTAGACAAGCTAGCACAACGTAACCCGTGTTGATTTGAGCAATATAAGTTTTCGAAACCGGGGAGCAGTATAAGTTTCAGAAACTTCGCACGGGTACTATTTTCAACTTCTACTGCAAGCACGAGGTTTGAGAATACTTTGTAATATTTTTCCTAATAATATATATTATATATTACACCACTTGTTTCATTTTATCTGTCTTACTTAATATTCATTGATCAAACTAACTCTTTCTTCTTTATTTATTTTCTTTATTATTTTTTACTTATTTTTAAATTTTATTTTTTGTGTTTAATAGTACTTTTAGTGTAGTTTTTAAATATATAAATTTTGTATATTAATACTAAATTTAATATTATGAAAAATTGAATTAAAAATAACTTCAGTCAAGTCTCGTTAATCGAACTAGACACATAAAATGGGACGGAGGGAGTATATATTAAGAACTTAATTAAGTGGTACAAGTTGACTAGACTTACTAAGTAGTTTGGTTGGACCGAATAACTAGAAGTTGTTATTCAATCGGATCGGACCTTATGCCTAATATAAACTTGGATTGATGGGATACATGATATTCATTATATAGCACATACAGTTCACGATACTCATATTGCTCAGTAGACACCAATACACCATATAAGGTTCTAAGTATGTATGAATCAAATATGGAATACTTCCGCTTCTACTACTACGAGGTTAAATTTTCTCATAGATTATTTTGTATTATTAGATTATTTATATCTAACATACTTTTGTTGCTCTAAGGAACAACATTTAATGATATGTTGGAATTTGATAGAGAAAGTCAACAAAGAATATGGGATAACAAGTATCAAGTCTTTTTCTCTACTTTTGATATTTTTGTAAGCTTGGTTTGGAAATTTATATAATAATAGAAATTAATGTTTTAGATGTACTACCATAAAAATTTAAATAATATTTCGAGTTGTAGTTAACTTTTTGATTCTAAATAATTTTTTTTTTAAAGCCGGTAGTCCCTAGCTGGGGCTAGCCGGCTTTTGCTTCTTTTTTATTTTTTATTTAAAAATTATTAAAATCATTTTTAAAATACAAATTAATTTCAAAGTAGGACCTACGATACAAATTATAAAATTTTGCACTTAATTTCAGTCCAAGGAGTAGTAACATGCTAAACAAGTCATTTAGGACTGAATTGAACATTTTTGCCGGTTTAGGGGGCTTTAATTGAGGTTTTTTTTTTTTCTTAGGAGACTCAATTGCACTATCCACTATACTTAAGGGGCTAATTTGACACTTTTTTCTAGTAATTTCGAGAGACATCTGAAAGATACACGCAACCAACATGCAATATACTTAGATATTTCATAGTCTTACAATCCTACAAGAAGTTTTTAAACAAAGCAACTTAATAATTTCATTCATCTAATCTTCTTGTATTTCATAAGTTTAAATCTTGAACCTTGTTGCTTTTTCTGAGAAAGATTTAAAACTTATAAGAAAGTGATTACATGCCTGAAGATCTCATTTTCTCACTTCTCTCATATCTACATATTTTTCCAACAAGCTTAATTGTATATTTTGCTTACTTATGATTATATCTAGTACATTAAATTGTACTGGCAAGTTTGATAAAGGAAATAAATATTTACTTTTTACGCCGAGTGAGATGCATACTCACGCTGAGATTCACACCGTGAGTCTCAGCTTAAGTCCCTGATCAGAAACTCTACTGAGAACTCACGCTGACACTCATTATTTTAAAACTTCGTTTTCTCCCAAGATTAGCATCTGATCTTTTCTTGCTTGCTTGCTCATTGCTCGGTCCTTCCTTCCTTCCATCAAGATATGCCGAATTACGCATTGTTCCACCTTTATTTACCTAGCATTTGAGTAAAGAAAACAAACATAAATGAGCACAAATATGAGGTTATTTAATAACATATCAATCCTCATTGTCCTCGAGGATGGAACTATAAGTAATTAATAAAAAAAATTGGCTAAAATGTTATCCCGCACCATGAACTATATCGAATTTTTTGTACCGCATCCTGACCTTTCAAAACATATATTTCGATCCACCTACCAATTATTTTTTTCCATCTAAAACTTTTCACAGGTTACATACAGGTTAAAGGTAATAATACGACAAGGATTTTATTTTATTTCTTTTTTTTTTCTAGGCTCACGTTTTCCTCGCTCACAGTTTCTGACCCATAACCGGTTTATCCGTCAAGTCCTTTGCACATGCCGCCGTCCCTAAACTCCTCGTTTTCTAGCTAGTAGATGAAGAGCTTCATAGCTTCGCAGCTTGGAGATCAGGGAAGAAGACGGTGGGCGCTTTAGTAACAACATAAAAAATGCATAACAATAAGTACAAAATAAAGCAATATGACCAAACATGACCATGATTTTATTCCTATTAAATAAAACAATACAAAATTGAGTAATATTAAATAAAACAATATCTTGACCGCAACAACAGAATTTGCAGAATACAGAATTTGTAATGTAGAATTGTACAACGAATAGGAAAATAGAAAATAATCGCATCCTAAATATTGTAAGACTCTTTTGGGCGGGAAGCTTAAAGTGATGATTTTGTTTTTATATATAGTATAGAGTATAGATTGTAGTATAGGAATTGTAGAGGAATTGTAGTAGACGAATTGTATTAGAATTGTAGTATAGGAATTGTAGAATAGTAGACTTCATTTTGTAGTATTGGATTTCGTATCTTAATAGCAGATTTATTTTATACGAATTGTATTGGAATTGTAGTATAGGAATTGTATTGTTTTAATATTATTCTATTATTTTAATTGTTTTAATGTACAATATTTTGGGCGGGAAGGAAGATTTTGTTTTGGAGGATTTTGTTTTTATATATATAAAGATAAAGAATATAGATATATTGTATTGCAGGGAAAAATATATGTACTGTATTATTACGGTTAGTAATTTTAATGTAGAATTGTATTTCGAATAGGAACATAGGTAAGAATATATTTTATTAGGAATTGTATTAATTAACATATTTTAATGTACAATTGTATTACGAATAGATATTGTATTACCATATTTTATAATATTACGCAAACCTTAATAGTATAGGAGTGTTTTGGGCGCGAAGTTAAAGTTGAGGATATTGTTTTTATTAATAGTATAGATAGATTGTATTGCAGGGAAAAATATATGTACTGTATTATTACGATTAGTAATTTTAATTTAGAATTGTATTACGAATAGGAACGTGGATAAGAATATATTTTATTAGGAATTATATTAATTACCATATTTTAGTGTATAATTGTATTACGAATAGAAATTGTATTACCATATTTTACAATATTACGCAAACCTTAATAGTATAGGAGTATTTTGGGCGGGAAGTTAAAGTTGAGGATATTGTTTTTGTTAATAGTATAGATATAGATTATTATTATTATTCAATATTCAATTACTTATGCATGCACATCTTCTATATAATCTTGCAATTATATACTTTGAAGTACTTATTTAAAAAAATAAACATTAGCATTATCTTATTCGCACAATGCACGTGAAATACTAGTGTGTGTGTGTGTGTGTGTATATATATATATATATATATATATAAGAAAAAAAACAACTATTCAATCCATCAAACAAACTAAAAAAAAAATTCAATTCATAACATATTTAATTAACATATTATGTGTCCGTAAATAAATTGAAGACGCATAATTTGTTACCTGCAGACACATAATATGTTAATAATATATATGTGCCTAATATACTAACTTTAGACACATCATGTAATCAATTATAAATTAATTTTATATTAAGTAATTTTATTTTATTAGTATATAAATTGTGCAAACTAATTATACAAATAACAAATATTTTATCATAGTTTGTATTTAATTTTTGTGTATTCTAAAATATGTTATGAAATAAATTAAAGATGGAATGTTTTAATACAGTGTTTTATATTATCTATTTGTTTTAATCTTATCCATCCATTATAAAAGTACTTTCATGTTTTAAACATTTGGTTTGTATTTATTCTATTCCTTTCATGTATTGAGCATTTGATTTAATAAAATTGGTTCTTTCCTTTTAAAAGAATAGAAAAATACTTTTCTTTTATATTATATAATAACGGGTTCTTATAGCGGGTTATAAATGTGTTTGGGTAAACGAGTTCTTAATGAGTTTAATTGTTTGACCCGTTAAGACAGGAAACATAACGGTAAACCGATTAACGACCCGAGACACGTTAAAGATAAACAGTAATCTGTTATTTTCGTGTATGATTTCGTATGGTTTTAACCGATCTTGTCTATAATTATCAAGTTTAGTTGAGAAATGTCCGGATAGAAACAAGCAGGCTACTTAGTGGGTTTACTGATGGTGCTCTTTATTAAACTTATAGTTAAAAACAGCAAAGGCAAGCATAATAACAGTCAAAAAAATTCCCAAGGTAGCTAAAGTAATGGAAGCTATTCCCCAAGGATTACAATATGATTCCCACAATTTTGCCTTCCAATAGTTTCTCCTTTTGCTGCAATGCACATTTAATTGGTGGTAGATAGGACCATAGAGGGAGTTAGACTTCTCGGGATTCTCAATCGTGACACACTGATTTATTTGTGTAAACAAATCAACCACAGATTTTGAGTCGCCCAGCTTATTATCAAGTATTCCATTGTAACAAAGCAATTCCGCGTCTTCTTCTGACTCAATAAGGTTGCCTAAGAAGTCTACATAATTGGTCACAAAATTTCCCTTTGAAGCCTTGAAATACTGCTCGTACGCTATGAAATTCCTGAAGAATGTCTCTGTTCTTCCTTCAATGATCAATTGCTGAAATATCAATTTACGAAACTTTAGGCACTTCTCTGGAAAGTCAATAACAAATAAATTGCCAGGAGTCTTGCTTATCTTAAACACCACCGCATTCTCTATGATTCTTTTTGCCGAAAGAAACCTCCTGTTAAGGCTGCTTTCTTTCGAATCTGGAGGTAACTTGACAGTGGCGGCCCTTGATGTGGGAGGACTCCAGAAGCTGTGTATCAAGTCAAGTAAATGCTCGGCATGGTTTGCTTGAAAGCTTTCTGGTATTTTCACGGTCAATCCATGAAAAGCGTTACCAAAGAAGCGACAAGCAAGAAAAGCAAGCCTGTCGTATCTATTAGGATGCTCATCAATCAACTCAAACAATTTGCACAAAACTCTGAAAGGGAGCTGATTTTCAAGCAACAACAAATCACGTTGCAAGCTTGTACGCATCCAATCAACTTTGAAAATGGGATCGTCCTCACTTATCAACTCCGGCATGGAATCTTTTCGTAGCAACTGTATTATGAAACAACCATCTAAAAGCAGCATCTTCACAAATTGCTCGTCGTTAAGACTTAAAGATCCAACATACTTTTCTCGAGCTCCCTTTGCCACCTCTCTCAACTCTTGTAGGAAGTTTTTACAAATTTTTTCTTTAATATCATCGCTACCCTCGTCACCTCTGTCAAATGTGCCAACAATTCTTCCCCGCTTTGCTAGTAACTCTTTAGCTTCTTTTACTTTTGCATCAAATAGTTGGTTGAGGTATCGCAATTTGTGCTTCTCCATCGTGCTTAAGCTTTCCTTTCCCCAGTGATAAGGACCAATTGAAATGATTTCTGGTTCGTACGCCGTCTTATTCACATTTCTTAGGATGTCATGCACTCTGAAAATAGGACGTTCATATTCAGGGTCTCCAAGGTCCCCTAGCTCCTTCAATATTACCACTGAAACTTGAGATCATAAAAATTCAAATCAAAATCAATTAATAAATAAATAATGATCAAATAGGCCATTGAACTATACACCAATATGCAATTGATCAATTGAACTCAAAAACAAAACTACAATTAGGTCCTGGAACTATCTAAAATTATGCAATTAAACTAAAATTGAGATGCTTGATCCATTATTGTTGGCATGCATGTTGGTAAAAAATTTTAAAAATATTTTTAAGATTTTTAAAATAATTTTGAAGTAAATTAAATAAAAACCCAAATCCCAACCCATTCGTGCCTTTGTCTTGGGCCGAGAATCCAAGTCTTAGTCTCCGGCCAGAGACGAAAGACATTCCTTCATCTCTGGCCGATGGTGACTAAGAGCATCTACATTAGTGAATTTTAATGGGTTTTAAAAAAAAAAAAAACAAAACAAAACAAAAACCAAATGTTTTTTACACTAATGGGGAAGGTGATTTTTAGGTGGTTTTTATTACTAAGTGTTGGTTTTTAATGGGCCCACATGGAAAGAGAAAAGGAGAAAAACAAACAAAGCTTGCGCGTTGAGCGCAATATTCACTCCCAATAGGTGCGTGCATACCTTGTTGGGCGTGTAATACTAATTTTTTCACTTTTTTCTAAAAAAAATTATCATATTTGTTTTTATTTTTCCTTTAACTTTTTTTCTCTCCTTCATCTTTCTCTTAGTTTGCACATCAAAAACCTCAAAAAAGCTATAATAACTAATGAGATTGCTCTAAGGACTTCCTAAGTTGCCTTTGTCTCGAGCATGGAGACTAAGGACTTCCCTTCATCTCCAAATGAAACGAAGGATAGGTCTTTGTCTCCGACGACGAAGACGAAGTTTACTTCTTTTTCTTTTTTTTTAACTTAATAATAAATAAAATTAATATCCTTCAAAAATAAATAAATAAAATTAATACATAAAAAATATATATCATTAAAGAGCTCTAATGAAGATCTTTCAAATGACACCATACTGATATTTTAATTTTAATTTTTAAATTAACATACAATATATTAATTCACTAAATTAGGTTCATTTTTACAATACTACAAATTAATTTTCAATATAATACAAAATATTCATTTTATAAATATTGAGTACTATTGACTATGTTACAATGTAGTATTTGTTCATAGCTACTTTCTCAACCAAATGATCGAACTCACCCCCTCCCATGTGGGAGTGCAACCGAGTGCCACTAGACCACAAAGTCTTTAAGATTCAAAATATATTAATATGAGTATTATTCAAAATATATCAATATGACATTTTTAATAATATAATTTGTAACATTGATTTTATTTATACAAAAAAATAAAGAATAATATGTGTAAATGATAATAGGGAAATTAATGTCATTTTAATTAACCTATAATATTGTTATAATGAATTGTATACTTACAATACTATAATATTAAACCATGGTCAATATACTTTATAATGAATCATTGTACATGATATGATTTCAATTGTTATATAGTCAACCATGGTCTATAGTGTTATATATGTGGACCATGATCGTAAAATGAAACTGTAGTATAATTAAAATTATCCTTTAGTGTTGTGTTGCTAAAATGAAACTACTGTGTGAAAAATAAAACTAAAAAACATAGCTCATTTAACAACATATATATAGAAAGTGTAATATAATTAAAATGATACTTTAATGTTATTAAAATGAAACTAGTGTGTATGAAAAATGAAACTAAATTCCAGAACCATACAATAAATATATTGTCAAATGAACGTGGAGTGTGTAAAATAATACTTTAGCATTATTATAATTAAACTAGTGTGTGTGGAAAATGAAATTACAAAATAAAGTTCATACAATAATATATATTGTCAAATGAAATTGTAGCAGAATTAAAATGATACTTTGATATTATTATAATGAAACTAGTGTTTGGAAAATGAAACTAAAAAACATAGCAATATTTTCAAATGAAACTGAAGTGTAATTAATTAAAATGATACTTATTTCATGGACCACATTACTATATGGACTGTGGTCCACAATATAATTTGCCCTATAATTTGCCCGGCCCCAATGTTCGTAACAATAATTAAACTTGACATTATCATTAAAAATAAGTCTTTAGTGAAGTTTCTCTGTTATTATTTATAAGAGAAAATGCTTGATGTACCCCTATATATCATTAAAAAATGTAAGCTATAATTTAGGATTGATCTTTACCCTGGTTGTCCTGATTGCCTTGTCCCACGCCAAGCTGCGGTGTTACTCGCATATCTAACTGAAAAGCTAGTTGAAAGCTGATATCTGAAAATCGTGCATTGTTATTTGAATTTAGGATTCATCTTTACCCTGGTTGTTCTAGTTGTGGTGCATTTTAATACGTAAAATGCTGCATATTTTAGCACATATTTTCTAATATGTGTAAATAGTGAATGTTTATAATCTGACATGAGGCACGTTGTGGTGTATTTTTATACGTAGAATGATGCGTTTTATTACGTATGTTGATGAATTTTAAGTGAATAGGTCCATTTGGTTATAGTGTGGAATGATGTGTTTTATCTGTCATTTGGTGCATTTATAGTGTGGAATGATGTGTTTTATCTGTCATTTGGTGCATTTTAGTACATAAAATGTGTGTATTTTAGCACATATATATTGCCCGTTAATTTTATGACTTGCTGTAATCTAATAGCTGCAAAATAACTGCAGGCAATCAGGAGCTGTAATCTAATAGCTGCAAAATAACTGCAGGCAATCAGGACAACCAGGGTAAAGATCAATCCTAAATTATAGCTTACATTTTTTGAATGATATAGATGGGTACATCAAGCATTTTCTCTTATAAATAATAACAGAGAAACTTCACTAAAGACTTGCATATTTAGCTGAAAAGCAAGTTGAAAGGTGAGATATGAAAAACGTGTATTGTTATTTGAATTTAGGGTTGATCTTTATCTGGTTGTTCTAGTTGTGGTGCATTTTAATACGTAGAATGATGCATATTTTAGCACATATTTTCTAATATGTGTAAATAGTGAATGTTTATAATCTGACATGAGGCACGTTGTGGTGTATTTTTATACGTAAAATGATGCGTTTTATTACGTATGTTGATGAATTTTAAGTGAATAGGTCCATTTGGTTATAGTGTGGAATGATGTGTTTTATCTGTCATTTGGTGCATTTATAGTGTGGAATGATGTGTTTTATCTGTCATTTGGTGCATTTTAGTACATAAAATGTGTGTATTTTAGCACATATATATTGCCCGTTAATTTTATGACTTGCTGTAATCTAATAGCTGCAAAATAACTGCAGGCAATCAGGAGCTGTAATCTAATAGCTGCAAAATAACTGCAGGCAATCAGGATAACCAGGGTAAAGATCAATCCTAAATTATAGCTTACATTTTTTGAATGATATAGATGGATACATCAAGCATTTTCTCTTATAAATAATAACAGAGAAACTTCACTAAAGACTTGCATATTTAGCTGAAAAGCAAGTTGAAAGGTGAGATATGAAAAACGTGTATTGTTATTTGAATTTAGGGTTGATCTTTATCTGGTTGTTCTAGTTGTGGTGCATTTTAATACGTAGAATGATGCATATTTTAGCACATATTTTCTAATATGTGTAAATAGTGCATGTTTATAATATGACATAAGGCACATTGTGGTGTATTTTAATACTTATAATGATGCGTTTTATTAAGTATGTTGATGAATTTTAAGTGAATATGTGCATTTGGTTATAGTGTGGAATTATGTGTATTATCTGTCATCTGGTGCATTTTAGTACATAGAATGGGTGTGTATTTTAGCACATATATATTGCACGTTGATTTTATGACTTGTTGTAATCTAATGGCTGTAAAATAGCTGCACGCCCGCATCTAAGGACCAAGCCGCACATGAACTCTACTCTCTCTCTCTCTCTCTCTCTCTCTCTCTCTCTATATATATATATATATATATATATATATATATATATATATATATATATATATATAT
>NC_044919.1:10592303-10658762 GCF_003576645.1 Ipomoea triloba | reverse complement strand
TGCATATTTTAGCACATATTTTCTAATATGTGTAAATAGTGAATGTTTATAATCTGACATGAGGCACGTTGTGGTGTATTTTTATACGTAAAATGATGCGTTTTATTACGTATGTTGATGAATTTTAAGTGAATAGGTCCATTTGGTTATAGTGTGGAATGATGTGTTTTATCTGTCATTTGGTGCATTTTAGTACATAAAATGTGTGTATTTTAGCACATATATATTGCCCGTTAATTTTATGACTTGCTGTAATCTAATAGCTGCAAAATAACTGCAGGCAATCAGGATAACCAGGGTAAAGATCAATCCTAAATTATAGCTTACATTTTTTGAATGATATAGATGGATACATCAAGCATTTTCTCTTATAAATAATAACAGAGAAACTTCACTAAAGACTTGCATATTTAGCTGAAAAGCAAGTTGAAAGGTGAGATATGAAAAACGTGTATTGTTATTTGAATTTAGGGTTGATCTTTATCTGGTTGTTCTAGTTGTGGTGCATTTTAATACGTAGAATGATGCATATTTTAGCACATATTTTCTAATATGTGTAAATAGTGCATGTTTATAATATGACATAAGGCACATTGTGGTGTATTTTAATACTTATAATGATGCGTTTTATTAAGTATGTTGATGAATTTTAAGTGAATATGTGCATTTGGTTATAGTGTGGAATTATGTGTATTATCTGTCATCTGGTGCATTTTAGTACATAGAATGGGTGTGTATTTTAGCACATATATATTGCACGTTGATTTTATGACTTGTTGTAATCTAATGGCTGTAAAATAGCTGCACGCCCGCATCTAAGGACCAAGCCGCACATGAACTCTACTCTCTCTCTCTCTCTCTCTCTCTCTCTCTCTCTATATATATATATATATATATATATATATATATATATATATATATATATATATATATATGTATGTATGTATGTATATATGTATGTATGTATGTATGTATGTATGTATGTATGTATGTATGTATGTATGTATGCATGCATGTATGTATGTATGTATGTATATCATGTACTCTGATTTGATTCAAACTGTCCAACACCAACTTTCAAGACACTCATTTGAGTCACGAGAAAAATTCGCACCCACTATCTGAGGGTGTGCGTTTGGTAAATCATATCTTGTGATCCTAGTCAGCAAATGACCAAAAGGAGATAAATCAGTCTAGATTGTTTATAATTGACCGGCTCAAACCATGAAAGCCAATAAGTCGGTCTCGCGGAAAGTCAAACTTTTAACATTATGATTACCAAGTAAGAGTATGATCAACTTAATTAGTTGGGGTTGTCGAATAATTGTATCAAGTACGTATTGATGGTACTAATGCTAGTAGTATTAGTACATTTTGCTACACCAACATATTTATATATCAAATACAATATGGTATCAATATCTATAAATAAATAATAAATACCTTAAAGATTTTCTTATATTTATGATGTACTCTATTATGAAAGATACATGAGTATACATATCCAAATAAAAGATTCTAACAACCATTTATACACTGCTACAAAAATCTCACCTAGGCGTCGGCCGGCCGTCTAGCGTATCATCATAAATTCATAATCGGTGGTTTAGGCGGCCGACTAAGCCGCCTAAGCGTTGCCTAGGCCTCTTAGGCACCGACTAGGTCGTCTAGTCAGCCAATTAGCTATTGTTTTTTATTTAAAAAAATTGGGTTATTTCACTCAAAGCAACATCGTTCTGAGCGAAATAACCTTAAATTATTTAAACTTTAGATTTTTTAAGGTTAATATTTAATATTATGGTATTAACTATTAAAGTATTAAATAGTTATGGTTATTAGTCTTAATTTTTTTTAAAAAAAATTAAAAATGAAAAATAAAATAAAATAAAATACACGAATACCTAGGCACCGATTAATAGTCGCATAGATGCTCTTATCTAGGCGCTAGGCGCTAGGCGTCCCTAGACGCTCAAGGAGTGCCTAACGATTTTTTTTCAACCATGTATTTATCAGAAATGGTCCTTATGAATGTACTGTATGAAGCAAAATAATCAAAAAAAAAAAATAGGACAGAAGAAGAAAGCACCTGATGTAGTAGAAGCCTCCGTGATTTCCATAATGAGCCTCGTGTAATGAGAAGAACAACTCAAGTTGAAGAGTAGCTATATGGCAGTCATGATACAAATTTTGGTCTGTTTTGGACACGTATATATCGTCGAAATTGGCTTAAAGAATATTCTTCTCATCAATCATGCAAAATTGTGCAAACGAAAAATAAATTAAAACATTTGGCATTTTCTCTTCTCATTTTATTATTATTATTATTATTATTATTATTATTATTATTATTATTATTATTATTATGCAAAACAGCTGGCACAAATGATTTCATTGAATTACCAACAATTTTATAATTTGTTTATTATTATTGCCAGTACGTCAAACTGAAAATTTTTGGTAGTTGGAATTTATTAATTATTTATGTTTTTGTTTTGAAGGAGTGCGAACGCTAAATGGATGGAATCTCAGCTGCACATGCAATTTGACATATAATAAAAAGTTAAGGTAGTTGAGTCGCAAAAAAAAAAAAAAAATGTCATACCAATCAGTATTAAAGTTAAAACCATTTGCCATTGCTGTGAGTTCAGTTATTCTTTTGTACTTACAAGTAATCAATACTTAGGCCCTCCTCAATACTTAGTAGTTAGTACAAGGGATTATATTATTTGTTTGACATTAGTTTGTTTAAGAACGTGGCTTACAATGGGGTGAAGAAGGAGAAAACAGTTCCAGGCTAACTTGATGAAAGCATATATTATCTTACGCATATGATCGAGAAGCCTTTACAAATAATAATTAATGGAATCATTTCCATTTTGGGTCACACTTGTATGAGACCGTCTCACGGATCTCAATCCGTGAGACGGGTCGGGTCACACAATTTGGATCATATTTAATTTATGAATCAATTCTGTTTGGGCTAATTTTCTTTAACAATTAGACATGGGCTTTTTTAAGCCCAATTTTTTAAATTCATTTTATTAAGGTTTTGTTCCATTTTTTGCGTTCTTGTGTTCTTCGCGTAGAACAATTGTCCGAGCATCAGAGAAGGTTCTCATCCACTTTTTCATCTAATTTTCAAATTTTCTATTCACAAATGTGCATTTCCTTCACAATCTTAGGTGAGTTTTTGTTTTTGATAATTTTAATGTGTAAAATTTGCTAGGGTTTTGCTATTGCACTTCAATTCTTCCGTTTCTCGCACTCCATTCTTCTGTTGAGATAGCATTCGTGTTCATTGGAACTAAACTGAAATAATAACTCAGTATAAAATTGTCCAGGTATAGTTTTATTCAATTTTAAATATGAATATATAAAAATAAAATTAATTATGATCCATATTATCCAATCACACATAATTGATTGCAAAAATTAAGAATTGTTTGAAGAATTCAATTTTTTCCGTTTCTCCTTCCAGCTCGCAATTCAGCTCTCCCAGCAATTAAATTCTTCTATTTAATTTCTCTCATGATGTTCGTCATTATAACAAGGAGTTTTGTGTTTGCATGCAGTAAGTCGAATTTTTTCAGCCAGACATATTTCGCCGCCGGCAACTCTGCATAAAAATCTCTGCTTCTTCGGTGTAATTTCTTGTAGTTCGCCATAGGTAACTTCCTATTACTCTTTGCATCTTCCTTTTAAGTGTTGAGTATTCATTTTTGCTACGAAGTAGTATATTTGTGATTAATCATTTGTGATATGAAGTAGTATATTTGAGCTATTAAGTATTAAATTTAATGCTTTAAGTGTTGGTTATTCATTTGTGCAATTAAGAAGTATATTTGCTCTATAAAGTATTGTGTTTGATGGTTAAAGTCATGATCATTCATTTGTGATATAAAGTAGTATATTTGCACCATAAAGTATTAGATTTAATGCTTTAAGTGTTGAGTATTTATTTGTGCTATGAAGTAATACATTTGTGCTATTAAGTATTGTGTTTGATGGTTAAAGTATTGGATGTAATGGTTAAAGTATTGAGTATTCATTTGTGCTATGAAGTACTAGTTTTAGGCTATAAAGTATTAAACATAATGCTTAAAGTGTTGAGTATTCATTTGTGATATGAATTAGTATATTTGCACTATAAAGTATTAGATTTAATGGTTAAAGTGTTGAGTATTTATTTGTGTTATAAAGTACTAGTTTTAGGCTATAAAGTATTAAATTTAATGGTTATAGTTAAAGTATTGAGTATTCATTTGTGTTATTAGGTAGTATATTTGTGCTATTAAGTTGTGTTTTGATGGTTAAAGTCATGATCATTCATTTGTAATATAAAGTAGTATATTTACACCATAAAGTATTAGATTTAATTCTTTAAGTGTTGATTATTTATTTGTGCTATCAAGTAGTACATTTGTGCTATTAAGTATTGTGTTTGATGGTTAAAGTATTAGATGTAATGATTAAAGTGTTGAGTATTCATTTGTGCTCTGAAGTACTAGTTTTAGGCTATAAAGTATTAGGTTTAATGGTTAATGTATTGACTATTCATTTGCGTTTAAAAGTACTAGTTTTAGGTTATAAAGTATTAAACTTAATGATTAAAATGTTGAGTATTCATTTGTTATATGAAGTAGTATATTTGCACTATAAAGTATTAGATTTAATGGTTAATTAAAGTGTTGAGTATTCATTTATGTTATGAAGTAGAATATTGGTAGCTGTTGCTAGGTAATGGAATGGAATAAATTGAGAATGGAAGTATTGTTGCAATGTTGATTTAACCTTAATATGAAATTCTGAAATGCTATGAGCAGCTACTCATATTGAATGGCGGTGGAGATATGCTAACAGTAGGTGAGTTTCATCTAAATATTGTGCTTGCTACTGGTTTTAATAATGCTCTAAGATAGTGGATCTCTTTGTGGCTGAAATTGTGAATCTGGAATGGTCGCTTTAAATAATTTCTGGAATTGGAGGTCATTTGATTGGATGGGTTGAATGGTTTATATGACTTGAATGTGCTTGAAGTTGAATGTATGTTTTACTACTACTTGAGAGGCAATACAGTGTGCTGCTACTAGAAAATAAAGGGCAATAATATGCTAATAGAAGTGTGTGCACTTTGGTTTGAAAATTCAATATTGAATTGGTTGAGATTGGGCTGTTTTAATTGTGAGTATTGTGGTAGTATAGTATGTTCGAATTGAATAAATTGGATGGTGAAGGTGTTTGAGAATGGTTGAGTTTGGTTGGGTTGAGTAAGGGAATTATGAGAATAAAAATGGGGTGGTAGTGGTTGTTGCCTTGGTGCTTCAATTTAATTGAATTTGCATAAAATTGCATGCAATCTAATTGATTTTAGATTTAGGATTATGAAAAGCAGGTGTTGCTGGATGATTGGCAGCAAGATCTTAATATGGAGAAGCTTTGTTTGAGAGGAGGATGGATTGAAATTGGATATTGAATGGCAGAGGTGATGGTATGTGTTGCTGCTGTTAAGATGAGCTAAATGAGTTGAATTAAAATTATCGGAGCATTAAGGGAAAGAGAAGGAAGAAATACGTTTTATCAAGTTAATTACCGGAGTTGGAGGTTGCGGCGGAGATGGGAGGAGGCGGAGAGCTTGAGGGAAGGAAATGGGAGGAAACGGAGACGGTGCGGCGAGATGCGGCGCGATGCAGAGGGTGAGAAGCAAAGAGCGTTGGATGCAGAGAGTGAGTAGCGTTTGATGCAAAGAGAAACATAAAAAGGCACATGATATGTACATGTTAACCCGTATACTTGTGTGACCTGACTCGTCTCACGGATGGAGATCCGTGAGATGGTCTCACACAAATTTTTGCCTTCCATTTTTTGTCCTACTGTTATTGGGGCATTGCCAATTTTAGTCTACTTTATTAATTTTTGCCACATTGCAGCCAGTCTTATTTAGTCATTGCCACTTTTAGTCCTTTTTTGTCAAATAACCGCCCAAAACAAGGGTATTTTGGTCTGTTCATGCTTTGATCATCTCCTTTACCCTTTGCAGTGGTTTTCCTTGCATATTTTCATCCAATGAAGAGGTCAGGCGAAAGACATGGCTTTGTAATGTGGCTCACATTGGTTTCGTCGGACCTCTTCATTGGATGAAAATGTGTAAGGAAAATCATTGCAAAAGGTCAAAGAGATGACCAAAGCATGAAAAGACTAAAAATACCTCTATTTTGAACGGTCATTTGACGAAAATTTTAACCATGGACTAAAAGTGACAATGACTAAGGGTGTGTTTGGTAACCCGTAAAGTTACTTTCGGAAAATGTTTTCCGATTTTTTTTGTGTTTGGCAACGTCCGGAAAATGTGGTCAACGGAAAACATTTTCCGTTGACCAAGAAAAATCAGCTCATTTTTTCGGAAAATGACTTACGGAATTTTTTTTCCATAAGTCATTTTACGGAATCGCCAGAATAGCTGTTTCGCATGTTTTCGACCAAAACCAAGCCATATCACCCATGACCATGGACCAAGGAGGTGGGGAAACCGCCAGAAACCTTTGCTACATTTTTTTAAATTCATTTTTTTTTTAATTTTTTTATAAATTCTATTTTTTTATTAAATACCATTATTTTAATAACTATTATAATTTTTTATATTTTAAATAAAACAATTACAATGTTTAATTATACAATTCTATCCATTTTCCAGAAAATGAACCAAACACAGAAAGACAGTTTTCCATAATACATCCAAACACTGGAAATGAAACTATTTTCCGGAAAATGACTCATTTTCCAGAAGTAATTTTCCTGCTTTCCAAACGGAGCCTAAATAAGACTGGCCACAATGTGACAAAAATTAATGAAGTTGACTAAAATTGACAATACTCCAATAACAATAGGACCAAAAACAAAAATGACTCTAATTAGGGTGTGTTTGGAAAGCAGGAAAATGAATTCTGGAAAATGAGTCATTTTCCGGAAAATGAGTTCATTTTCGGTGTTTGGATGTACTCTTGAAAACTGTCTGTGTGTGTTTGGTTCATTTTCCGGAAAATGAGTGGAAAATGAGTAGAAATGTATAATTATATTTTTATTATTTTATTTAAAATATAAAAATATATAAACTAATAATATTTATTAGAAATAATTTTATTTTTTTTACAAAAAAAAGGTCGCACGAAGCCATTTTCCATTTCCGGAAAATGACTTCCGGATTTTTTGTCCGGAAGTCATTTTCCGGAAAAATGGGCTCATTTTCCATGGTCAACGGAAAATGTTTTCCGTTGACCATATTTTCCGGACTTTGCCAAACACCAAAAGCTCGGAAAATGATTTCCGGAAATCATTTTCCGGGTTACCAAACATACCCTTAATGTATTTGAATTAATTCTAAAGACGATATGATAGTCTCTCGACTATAAGACCCTCCCCATTAATGGGTTGTTTCACATTTTTTAAGAAAAAGGTGGTGATGTGGAAGTAGGTGTGTAAACAAATCAAATAATTTTGATTCGATTTGTGATTCGAATTCGAATAATTAGAATACGAATTCGAATTCGAATACATATTTTGATTCGAATGTTTTTCGAATTCGAATACGAATACATATTTTGATTCGAATGTTTTTCGAATTCGAATACGAATCAGAATATATTTGATTCGAATAGTATTCGAATATTCGAATATATATATATATATATATATATATATATATATATAATATTATTTTATACTCCATATTATATCTTTACTTCTAATTTCTACTGTAGGCTGTAGCCCTAAGACCGGCCTTCCATTCTTCCACTCTTCCCCTCTTCGGACCACCGAGAAATCGCAGATCCGTAGACGGCACTCACGGCAGACCACCTGGGCGACTTCCAGCAAGCAAGCTAGTCTAAGACTCTAAGCAAAGCTTGTCTGCAACTCTGACCTAGGCAACCTGCGAGTCTGCGACGAAGAAGGTAAATTTTCCCCTCTAAAATTTCCTGCGATGAAGCTGGTCTGTTGGATCTGTTGGATAAATAGTATTGGAATAAAATTTCCTCTTGATTTGTTAGATAGAATACGCACAGCCGCCACTGCACAGGACAACAGAGGACTCCAAGAATATATTTTACTCACGATAGACTTATAGTTAGTGGTGTTTGGTTTTGCTTGTATGTTCTATGAATGCTTTTATAGTGAATTGGGATTGTTTATTTATCGCTGCTATTTACATCTTTTTTTTTGTTTGGACAGATTTGCATCATCTTTTTATTGATCTTCAATTTCAAGATACTTGGTGACCTTTTCAATGCTTTGGTGCTTGAATAAGAGAGCAATATTTGGAGGCAGTAGAGGAGCTGAGGGCTGGGTTCAGATTTGTTTGGGACACAGGGCAGGGGCTTGGCTTTGTTTATTTGTTCATTTGAAGGAGAAAGAGGATGAAGAGTAGGACAGATTCCATTATTGTTGCATTTTTTAATGCAAATTTGTTATGTAAATTATGAATTGATTGCTTATTTATTTTGATGTTCCGTTATTAGTCTTTGATGTAAAAATTTTACATATAGTTTTATAATATAAAATTTTATGCTATTTAAATTTAAATTTTTATTACATTTTATTTAATTTTTGGAGAATTTGAAAAGAAAATTTGAGTTAGGCATTTCGAACTCGAATACGAATCAAATTTAAGATCCGAATATTAATCGAATACGAATTCGAATACTTATCAATATAGTTGAATTCGAATCGAATAGTGAGATATTTGACTCGATTCGATTCGTTTACATCCCTATGCGGAAGTAAGAGGAGGGAGAGAGAGAAAAAGTGAGGTTGTTGCAGGAGTGAGGGATTTTGGTCGGCTAATGTGGGTCCCACGCGGAAAATGAGCAGCAGGCTCGCTGTGCGTGCGAGCACTGCTGCGCGCGTTAATGGAACTCTTTCCCTGTGTGTTCTGACGTTTGGTTTTTTTTTTATTTTTGTTTTCCCTTCTTTCTTACTTGGAGCCTAAATATCTGCGCAAATATATTAACAATTGGAGAAGGCCTAATGATTTTCTTACTTTTGGGTCTTCAATGATGATAGACAGGCTATCGGGAAGCACGACTTGTCCTTATCTGATCACTTGATCTCTAGCAGGCTCCGCAGCTAACTAAGGCCATTGTTGAAGAGGGTTGTGCTCGATGTTCCATTGTTCACCCTGTAGCCTTGGTTGTACAGGTTACCATACCCACACGCCCCACCTGCAAAAAAATAAAAATAAAAACAAAAACAAAAATCAAGAAATTCAATTACTCATGCCAATGTACGCCGGTGAGTAGAGAGGTGGGCGGAAGTGAAATTGAAGACATACCCATAGTGCCGAGGCGTCACTGTCGCACTTACGTACAATGAAATTAGGCTAAATGAACTTATGAAAGTGATATAAAGGAGGAAGAAGACTAAGTGAGTGTTTGGTAAATAACCGTTAGTTGATTGGGTTAGTGAATTTGACTAATTAATAGGATTAGCTGATTGTATAAAGATGTTTAAATTAGTTGTCAATTGATTGTTGATTATATGCAAAATGACTTGGACCATGTTTGGTAACATACTTATCTTATCAATCAATTTTAGCTTATTTGACAACTATTAAGGCTTTGTTTGGCAGAGCTTATTTAGGAGCTTATAGCTTATTTTAAGCTACTAATAAGCTATAATATGTTTGGTAATGTTCTCAAAATAAGCTAGTAGCTTAAAATAAAAGCTTATTTTGAAACGCTACTTGAGTTAGCTTTTCAAAAATAAGCTAGTAGCTTTTTAACTTTTTTCCATCTTTATCCTTATTATTTTAAATAAATGACATCTTTTACCCCTCTCAATTAAAACCCTTTTAACATTTTCTTTTCATTATGTTTGGTTGTAATTTCAGTTTGACATTTGTGTTTGAATATTAATTTTTGCATGCACTAATCTTATGAATTATAAATATATTTTTTTACTTTATATATTTTCAAATATATGTTCTTACTTTATATTTTATTTAAATATATTGATTTCATTATTTTATATTTTAATATATAAACAAACCTATTTAAATTTAAAATTATTTAAATTGTATGAAGATGTCCTTTTTAGTCTTTTTACATTTATCAACTTATCAAAAAGCTAATTTTACCAAACACTTTTAAGCATAATAACTATCCTAAAAGCTCTTCAGATTTCAGCTTCGAGCTTATAGCTTTTTCAGTTTTCAGCTACCTTTTAAGCTAGGTTTGCCAAACATAGCCTAACTATTTGACTTAGTTTAACAATCGATATGAGGTTTGATTAATTAGTTTTTTATAACAGTTTATTGCTCCAAAATGCTAAAATTCAAAAAACATCCCAAAGCAATTTTTTCGACCAGCTTTTTTAGTGAGTTATTTTGCATGTAATCAGCTAACATCTAATTTACCAAGCACTCCCTTTATCAAAAGGTGATCGAAAAAAGTTGAATTTTAACGTTTTAGAACGAAAAGCTGTTACAAAAAGCTAATTAATCAAATACTTATATTAGTCGTTTAACCAAGTCAAATAGCTGATAGTAGTAGTCAAATAAGTTAAAATTGACTGATAAGCTAACTATGTTAGCAAATATGACCTATAGATTTTTGAATTTTGCCTCATTTTAATGGGTGTTAAGTTAGACAACATTTTTAAATGAGCACCATTTTTGTAACAAAATTAAGAGTCGACGATTGTTTTGGTCAATTTTTTAAGTAAATGATCAAATGTGGAAATTTTACTATAATTAATTCTAATGTATTTCTTATGGAAAAAAACTCTCAATTGAAAACGGTAGAAAGGTTCAGTTTCTACACATCTAAATGATGTTAATAATACTGTTAATCAGTGGGCACTTGGATTTCAATCCTCATCATGATGGAAAAAATGGAACCTACTGTCAACCATCGCTCCACTGAGGCGAGAACCCACTTCCTTCCATGTAGGAGTGTAAATCGGATGCCACTAGACCACAAGATCTTTGGCTTCTATTTAGTCCCTTCATGTTGAAAGATATGAAGGGATGTATGGTTATGTATATATATTCATGTTAGTTGAAAGTAATAAAATGAGAGTCTTTTTGGAGTTCTACATACATCTTGTATTCTTTTCTTCTCTTTAATTACTATGTTTTATTATCTTCCATACAAATCTATCGGTAATTACCATACGATTATTCCGGTTAACTTTGGCAAATCGAAGGCCATATCACAACATGTTATCAGCACGACTCGCCATCATATCTCCGGTACGGTGTACGGTACTATTGGTTCGTTTTCTTATGCATATTTTGTAGGAATAAAATGTAATAGTTTTGAAGACGAAAGATTAATTCATTAAATCACGAGCAAGAATGTTTACAAGAAAGACAGGAGGGGTGTCAAACCACTCTCCGCAACCTGACTCAGAAATGACCACCCTAGCAATCGTATGGGTAACACAATTCGCAAATCGCTTAACAAATTGAAACTTAACATCACCAATCAAAGATGCTATAGTTTGATATCATCAACTAATAAACCAGGTGAAGAGCATTAAAAAAGATATGGGAATCCATCTCGACTTCCACAGTCCCCATACCAATGTACTTTAGCCAGCTTAGTACCTCTCCAATACTTAAATGCTTCCGCTTCTTTCACAGCATAAATTTCTGGGGTACATATATTTTTCGCTACAAGAAACCGGCCATCATCATCCCTCAGAGTCCAGCCCAAACCCATCACTCTATTTTCCTAATTCATTGCCACATCCGTATTTAACTTCAACCAGCTCCTTTGCGGTTTGCACCATTTCTTTACTATATTACCTGAAGCAGCAGCAATAGTATTAGCATTTGCCACCTTCCAAGTTCCAATTCTCCAAAAACAATACAACCCTTTGCATCACGGTTAGCAAGTCAAAAGATATTCCTTTCCACACATAATCATTCCTGCTTCCCCAAATTCCCCAACAAGTCATTACAAACTTAGCAAGCAAATCACCATTCAAAGAATTAATACAATTAAAAAACCAATCACTAACATCATATCATGGTCATCTGCATGGGAAATAATTGACACACCTAATCTGTTCCATGCACGAATGGCTTCTTGACATTTTGCGAACATATGAATTGCACTTTCATCCTCCCTCCTACACATATGACAAACCAGTGAGCGGGCAACATGCCTAGAAATTAAAGCATCGCGAGTTGGAAGAAAAGATGACGCCAATTGCCAAGAAAAAGTTTTAACCTTAGGGGGTATGTGTAGGTTCCAAATCTTAGTCCTATTAAGGATTAATTGTATTACCTTAACAGTTATATTCATTTGCAGTAGAATAGGTCATTTATTGTTCCTACTAATATGTAACTTCTTCCTAGGCTTTCTCAGTTGTATCACTATATATTCTGGTTATCTTTCACTATGGCTGCGTCTGCTTCAACCAACACTACTACTATTATCCACATCAATGCTCCCACCCATTTCCCCATCCGGCTAACTGATACAAATTATCCGGTATGGCAGCGGCAGGTGGAGACCACTCTAATTGGCCTTGATCTCTTAGGCCACATTACGGGTGATACTAACGCACCGACAAGATTCTCCAACACTGAAGGAACAATCCCAAACCCGGCACATGCTGTATGGTTTCGGCAAGATCAGATAATTATTGGCGCGCTTTTAGGGAGCTGTTCAGAATCACTACAACCGTTGATTTCTTCCGCTACTACTTCAGCGGAGGCTTGGACTCGCCTTACCTCTACTTATGCAAATGACTCCATGGGACGTGACATTTATTTAAAAACCAGGTTATCGAGTAACCCCAGAGGTTCGCGGTCCATTGCGGAGTATTTGCAGGACATGCGTACGATAGCAGATTCCTTAGCCACTGCTAATAGTCCGGTTTCTGATTCTGATCTCATTGCATATGTCCTGAATCAATTAGGAGATGAATATGCTACATTGATTCCTGCAATACAAGTGCAGGGAGGCCGCATCAACTTTGGTGATCTTTACAGTATTTTAACGGACCATGAACGAATGATAAAGTCTGCAGAAGAAGCTCGTCAATCTCATCTGGTCACGGCGAATGTTACTCAACGACATTCTGGCACTCCTCCCTCGAACCACCAGTTGCATAACCAGCGTGATCAGGCAGGGGGAACTAATAATCACCGTCGTTCTCGTTCTTCAAATCGACCAAGTACTACTGGCTATCGTCAAACTTATATTTGTCGATTTTGTAACTTCCAGGGTCATGAGACTAGGTTTTGTCGAAAACTGGCGAGGTTCCTACGAGACAATAATGTTTCGTATGGGCTTCCCCAATCTCCAACCAATTTTGCAGGTCCGTCCATTAATACTTCTGTCATTTCTCCACCACAGCACCCTCAACCTCAACAGCAACAACCATTGTTGTTTGATAGTGGAGCTTCCCACCATGCAACTTTCAATCCAGCCAATCTTCCTTCCATCTCGGCATATGGTGGACCAGATGAAATTCACTTAGGAGATGGTAATCGTTTACAAATTTCACATACAGGCTCCATGACTTTGCCTACATCTACGCGTAACCTTTCTTTAAATGATGTTTTGTGTGTTCCCAAGTTACGTCGTGTTCTTGTTTCAGTCTCTAAACTTTGTCAAACTAATGATGTCTCTGTTGAATTTTTTCGCTATTTTTTCCGTGTCAAGGATCTTCGCACGGGGGCGTGTCTCATGCAGGGAAAGAACATCCATGATGTGTACTCTACCATCTTGCCGAGTATTCCTCAAATTAATACCCTCACTGTTCCCGCTGTCTCTGACTGGCATCACCGCCTTGGGCACCCTGCCAATAAAATTCTCAGTTTTATTTCCCATCACAATAAATTGTCTTTACCACCTTCAGCTATTTGTAACCTCAAATGTGTTTCATGCAATATAAACAAAAGTCACAAACNACAAAGTACATATGGTGGTATCCCCTAAAGAAGAAATCTGATGTTGCCACTCTTTTTCCTCAGTTTCAAACAGTGGTTGAAAGGTATTTTGGCCATAAAATAATTTCGGTGTTTTCAGACAATGGTGGTGAATTTCTTAAACTAAGTCATTATTTTAATTCTGTTGGTATATCTCATTTTACCACTCCTCCACATACGCCAGAACATAATGGTACGACAGAACGACGACACCGGCACATCGTTGAAACAGGTCTATCCTTGCTTCATCAGGCCTCTTTGCCCATGTCTTACTGGTCTTATGCTTTTCGTACTGCAATATATTTAATAAACAGAATGCCAACCCCAATCTTGAACTATGTTTCCCCGTTCCAAAAATTGTTTACTAAATCTCCCAACTATAAGAGACTCAAGAGTTTTGGTTGCCTTTGCTTTCCCTGGCTACATCCATATAACTCCACAAAACTCCAACCGCGGTCAAAACCCTGTGTTTTTTTAGGTTATTCAGAATCTCAGTCAGCTTACAAATGTTACGATCCTGTAACCCCTCGGGTTTACATCTCATGTCATGTGCGATTTGTAGAAACTGTTTTCCCTTTTCCTCGGTTGGTCTCAGTTCCTTCAAAATCATCTGAATCCAATCCTATCATTCTGACTTCAGGAACTCCTATCATTTCGGTACCCCTAGTTCAACCGCCTCCACCGTCAATATCTCTTCCTCAGTCTTCCGCTGCCTCTACTCATCAACTGCCCGAAAACCAGCTCGATGGTCTCCCGCAAGGTCCTCAGTCTACTTCACCTCAATTCTCACCAGGTAATTCTCCTCCCAATTTGTCCCATCAACCGTCTGTGCCTACTGAGTTCCAACCTACTTCTTCGAGTATTTCTGTTTCGTCCCAACCTCAACGTATTGAACGACCCAAGCGTCATCGTACTTTGAATCCCAAATATTATGGTGATGCTTTTGTCAATATAACCACTACTTATTCTATACCTCCGGCTATTGAACCTCCTACAGTTGCGCATGCTCTCAAACAACCTTTATGGAGAAAGGCTATGGAGGATGAATATACTGCTCTACAACGCAATCATACGTGGGAGTTAGTTCCTGCTAGTGGTAAGAAAGTCATTGGCTGTAAATGGGTGTTCCGGGTCAAGCGAAAGGCTGATGGTTCGGTTGATAAATTTAAAGCTCGTTTGGTTGCTAAAGGTTTTTTGCAGGAACCGAGTTGTGATTATGAGACTTTTAGTCCTGTGATGAAGCCTGTGACTGTTCGGGTGGTTCTTACCGTTGCATTGACTCGAAATTGGTCAGTTCGCCAATTAGATGTTAATAATGTGTTTCTTAATGGGACATTGCATGAGGATGTCTACATGGAGCAACCGTCTGGTTTTGTTGACTCTTCTCGACCAACACATATTTGTAAGCTCACCAAGGCTATATATGGTTTGAAGCAGGCACCGAGAGCTTGGTATCTAGAACTTTCATCTTTTTTACTGCAATTTGGTTTTCAGAAATCTGTGTCTGATGCGTCGTTGTTTGTTTACAATATGTCTGGTGTTGTGGTTTATTTTTTGGTTTACGTGGATGATATCCTTCTCACGAGTAATGATGATAGTTTCCTTGAACGTTTTGTTGGCGTATTGTCTCGCCAATTTTCCTTGAAGGATCTCGGAGTTTTACATCATTTTTTGGGCATTGAAGTTATCCCGGTTGTTGGTGGCTATTTTTTATCCCAAAGTCGCTATATAATGGATATCTTGACGAAGTTTCACATGTAGGATGCTAAAGCAGTCTCCACACCGATGAGTTCGCCATATTCTATTACCATCGACGAGACCTCTCCTGTAGTTGATGCTACTGCTTTTCGTAGGTTGATTGGTCTTCTTCAGTATATTTCCGTAACACGCCCGGATATTGCTTTCGCTGTCAATAAATTGGCTCAGTACATGAATTCCCCACGAGCATCTCATTGGACTACAGTGAAACGCCTACTGCGTTATCTGAAAGGGACGGCTTTTCATGGTCTCTTGTTTAAAAGTGGTTCCTCTCTAATGCTGACTACTTTTTCGGATTCGGACTGGGGAGGCAATCATGAAGATGGGATATCTACCACAGGCTTCGCTGTTTATCTCGGCTCCAATATCATCTCTTGGAAGTCAGTTCGACAAAAGACAGTATCTCGGTCTTCAACAGAAGCAGAGTTTCGTGCTTTGGCAAACTCTGCGGTTGAGGTGCTATGGGTTTGCAATCTGTTACATGAACTTGGTATTAAATTATCTGCTTCTCCGCTACTCTATTGTGACAATTTAGGGGCGACTTACGTGGCGAAAAATCCAGTTTTTCATTCCCGAATGAAACACCTCGCTTTGGATTTTTTTTTTGTTCGGGAAAGGGTCATGGATGGTTCTTTGTGTGTTGCTCATATTGGCTCGAAGGATCAGATAGCAGATGTTCTTACCAAGCCGCTTGGCTGAGATTCCTTTCTCCGCTTTTGGTCCAAGATAGGAGTTTCCGATGGATCCTCTATCTTGCGGGGGCGTATTAAGGATTAATTGTATTACCTTAACAGTTATATTCATTTGCAGTAGAATAGGTCATTTAATGTTCCTACTAATATGTAACTTCTTCCTAGGCTTTCTCAGTTGTATCACTATATATTCTGGTTATCTTAATGTAAGTATTATCGCTTTTAGTCATACTCTTACAAGTCCAAGGTCCGCACTCATGATCCACCATTGTGAGCTGTCTATAGCATGACTTAACCGAATATTCCCCTTTTTAGTCCCATAACCAAATCCATTCATTGTGCGGCTTGCGAACACTATTAGGAACATTTAAAATAAGATTAACATCTTGGGGATCAAAAATATCTTTAACACATTGCACAGCCCAATTCGTACCTTGCACATTGAGAAGATAAGAAACTGGTGCATTATATTCGCAAATTATATCGTGGACCGCGGTCCCAAAACGACGTCGTTTTGATTAATGAAAACAGACGGATGAATTCGCGCCACTCACTTTCTTTTCATATATACTGCACTTTCTTTTCATATATACTGCAGTTACATTTCAACACAACTGCAGTTACCTTTCAACACAACTGCAGTTACTTTTTGATATAACTACAGTTTCATTCGATAATATAAAAACACAAAAGTGAAACTGTTATTCAGTATTTGTTCATATACACTGCAGTTACATTTCAACACAACTACAGTTACATTTTGATATAACTACAGTTTCATTCGATAATATCAAAACAAATGTAAGGTAGTATCTTTTGGAATGAACTGTAGTCAATTACGGGGCTCCGTCTCCCACTTACTAAAACGACGTCGTTTTGGGACCGCCACGATATAAGAACTGCATTATATTAAAAACGGACTCATGTAAAATAGTCTGACCATATGGATTCACTTCCGTTGGTGACCACGGGTCAGGGCCAATTTTAGTCTCATTACCATTTTCGATCCATCTTCTACAACCCTCCAAAAGAATTTGCTGGACTTCCATCAAGCTCCTCCAAATATAGGAAGGGTTACTACCCTCCTTTGCATCAAAGAATGTACACCTTGGGAAGTATCATGCTTTAAAAACACGAGATACAAGAGAGTTAGGCAAAGTTATAAAATGTAATAGTTTTGATGAGTCAAATTGTAATTTTTTTATTAGTCTCCTTATTTTATTTTTGAGTTAGAGTACAATCTCAAAAGTTCAAGAGCAAGCAAAAAACGTACGTATTTATTGGGAGAATAGATGTCTTCAGTGAATTGCTAGTTATTAATATTATGCTATGAAAATCATCAAAAGATTAAATGGAGGAATGGACAAGTAACGTAGCATCAAGTTAAAGGTCAGCCAAGAAGAGGATGAGGATGGCTCATGTAGGAGAGGAGGATGACCAACAGGATGAGGCAGAACCGTGATATTATTCAAAATTCGAGAAAATGCTACTAAGGCCATTTATAGAATAAAGAATATTTGAAAAGAATATTAATTAATGAGTTAATATGGAGTATTGGTTAGAGCACTTAATATGAACAATAAGTTCTAGTGTTTGAATCCTTATATGAGCAATTTGATTTTGATAGGTGAATCTTAAGGAAGGAAATTTAAGTCAAGATTGAAAGATCTACAACGGGCATATAGCTTTTTTAAGCCATAAATAGTCATGCAAAAATTTAGAGAGTGCAAGAATTTAGCTTTATACGTGAGAATTCAAGTCTGAGAGAAAAAAAAAATATTTTCTTTGTAAAACCCATATCTACTTTGTGTAGAAAAAGGGAGAGTAGCGAATGAGGCTTGTGAAAACCCTTATTGAGTGTAGCTTTGTGAGAAATACTCGGATGTGCTAAGTGTAGCTTTATGCAAGCCCTTAGTTGGTGTGAGAGCATAGCTTTGTGTGAGGCGCTCGGAGTGTAACTTTGTGCGAGGCACTCAGGATTCAGGATTGAGTATAGCTTTGTTCGAGACACTCGAAGTTGTAGAAGTGTTGGATTGACACTATTCACCATTGTATATTGGTGATTGAAGATGGTGAATTCCCTTCTTGGAGTGAAAGAAGAGTGTACTAGGAGGATTACACCACCTTTGAACCACTATAAATTTGTGCTTTTGTGTTCTTTATGCTATTTAATCATGAGTAGTTAGTTTATGAGCTTGAGTTAGGGTTGTATTATCTATTTTGATGCTTAAGTTTCATTTATTGTCAAAAAAGGGGAAGAAACCCACCTAGGGTTCTTGAGTTTGAATTGTGATTATTTCTATCTTTCAATGATTAGTGTACAATGATTGTTGTTTGTCTTTGGAAAGTCTTCCATCTCAATGAGAATTGGATGGAGACTTGAGCCAATCCAATCTCAAACCCATTTTTCTTCTATGGAAATATGGGTAGATTTGGGGCTTAAATAGCTTTTGTTCTTCAAGAACTTAGGTTGATATACCATGGAAATGGAGCAACCTTTGTTCTAATCCTTGTGGAAACTTGGATTCCTTTATGTTTGCCTCAAGAACATATGGTTAATGTTCTTCCCCAAACTTAAGTGTTAAAGCATCTAAATGGTAATGCCCCTAACTTGAGTCATATTTCTTTATTTTGTATTTATCTATTGTTTATATGTGTTTGTTCTACCTCGTTGTCGTTTGCTTAGCTTCTTGTTGATTTCCTTGTGCTAGTGCCTAGTTTTGTGATTGCATATTGCGTGCCATAATCCCCAATCCTCAGCGGAACGACATTTCACATCCATACACTCACCATCACTCATTTTTGCTACACATTATTACGTATGATAAGTATTGTAATACTTATATGTGAAATCGTGATACTATTTAAGTTAAAATTAATTGTTATTAATCATAAATATTGTAATACTTATAACTGATATTGTAATACTTACACACCTAGTTTTCTATAATTCGACCCGTCTCACAAATAAAGATTATTGAGACAGTCTCACATAAATTTTTGCTATTAAAAAAATATAATTGAAGTATTGAACGTTCTAAAATTGTACTTGTAACGAAATTACCGATTATCCATGTTAATAATTGTTATGGGAAGGATTATGTGTCATTCTAAGGCTATCCTTATCCCTGCAAATCTCTCTCATTTTCTAAAATGGGTCCCACTTCCACATTATCAAAATTTTTAAATTATTCCCTTTTTATTCTACATCTCTGCGAATTTCTCCCGAGAAAATGGTCAAATAGGCCCCTAAACTTTACACCAAAAGTCAATTAGACACCTAAACTTTTAAAATGATCAATTAAACCCTTTAACATGTCAAATTGAGGCAATGAAGCCCAATAACCGATAAATGACATGTAATAACAGGTCATTTAAGTTCCGGCAACATATTCCGACAGCCGGCGACGGCTAAAAAATAAAGAAAGAGCATAGCAGACCCAGATCAAATCTTGGATGGAATAACAAAAAATATCTGCCAAATCGAGGAAAAAGAAAAACAGATCATAAAATCACCTGTCAATGGGCTTCTCTGCAGATGTAGCAATCATATTAGGGAATGTTGGTATAATAATTTTTCTGGACAAAAAAAAATGTGGAACCAACCACAAGTAGTATAGTCTGTAAGATCAAATGGAGGAGAGTGAGAAAATATGAGGAGCGAATGTGAGCAGAATCTTCCAAAGCATCAAAACGCAGGGAGCGCCAGAAAAGCGTAATTGCATAAATGTATTGTGGTCGGATCGGCCAATCAGTTTTTCTCCGGCGAGAAGGCGACCTTTTGGTCGCTTTTCCGCCAGAGATGGCAACCGGTCGCCGGAACTTAAATAACCTGTTATTACAGGTCATTTACTGGTCATTGGACTTCATTGCTTCAATTTGATATGTTAAAGGGTTTAATTGATCATTTTAAAAGTTTAGACGCCTAATTGACTTTTTGTGGAAAGTTTAGAAGTCTATTTGACCATTTTCCCAATCTCTCTCACTTTCAAAAATGGGTCTCACTTTCTTATTATATTATAAACATAATAATAAAGTAATATTAAAAGAAATAATCAAAATAAAAAAGTAAACAAAAGGTAAACAAAAAAAAAAAAAAAATAAACAAAAGGTGTGTTGGAAGCACAGAAGTTGCATCNAAAAAAGTAAACAAAAGGTAAACAAAAAAAAAAAAAAAGTAAACAAAAGGTGTGTTGGAAGCACAGAAGTTGCATCATGACAGATTAGCAAATTCTCTCCTATTGCTAATTTAGCCAATTCTCTCTCCCTTATCAATACACATAAGCTTAAAATAAAATAAAAATATATATTGCTTTCTCTTACCATGTCACATTGCCAATGCTAAATTTGTAGGGATAACGACAGCCTTACAATTTTCTTTTTAATTTAACAAATTTTATTTTACATGTCAGCAATTATCTTTAACTGGATTTTTTTTTTTATAAAAAAGAATCAGCACTTCTTCACTGGAATTCAAATTGTACGAATTTAGAACGTTTCACTTTTTATTTTAAGGGTCACACTTGTGTGAGACCATCTATTAGAGAAAAAGTAATACATTTTTCATAATAAGTAATGTTGACAAGTGCCCTTACTTATAAGGGCAAATATAATACTTTTGTAGAAAAATGTAATACTTTTAAATCGAAATGTAAAAATATTGTATTTTCCCTTAAAAGTATTACATTTACCCTTATAAGCAACAAAAATTTTATTCCTGATTAGTATTATATTTGAGCATATAAGTATGACATTTGTGCATACAAGTGTTACTTTTGCATCTTGACCCGACCCGTCTCATGGTGAGACGGTTTCACACAAGTTTTTGCCTTATTTTAATTGACTCAATTATATTGTGCGTCCGAATTAATGATTTTTTTGTAAGATGAAGATTGAATAAATTTTAATTATAAGAAACACTTTTAAACATTTTTTTAATACAATTGATCCTATTACACTGTAGTATCTGTTCATAACATTTTTATCGTTCTTGTTCTATTTTTTTTTCTCTTTCTCGTTCTATTCTTTTTGTATGTCTTTAATATTTAAACCATAAACTGCGTGATTATGATCTTTGGACTCCGTTTGCCTATAATTAATATATATATATATATATATAGTTAGACTGATCTTCATTTATGAAAATGATGATCATATGAGTTTTTCTCTATTAAAGGATTAAAGGATCTCGGATAAATGTTTTTATTTGACCCCCTTTCACAGAATCGCATACTCCATAAATAAATAACAAATGCAGTGAATCGAACCGACGGCTACAGTGCTTCATCATCGCCATCGCTGCTCACTGAAGTTTCCGGCGGCTACAGTGCTTCATCATCATCATCCATTTCCGAGTTTCAAACCGTCATCTAATCGGTCATCTTCTCTATTCATCGTACTTTGCTGATATTGTCAATGTCTCGTGTGAGTTTCTCTTTGTATCCTCTTTCTCTATTTTTCATATATTAGGGTTTTAACGTAAAATGGTGTGATATTATAAATTTAAGTGATAGTACTGTACAGATACAGATAAATATATGTAATATCCTTGAGATATTGAACTAAGATATGCAGTATCAAGTAAGCAATAAGTAGAATGGAATGAAAAATTAATCAGAAGGTAGGTTTGAAAGAAGAGAAAAAGGACAGGGAAAATCGGAAAATCTTCATTCAAACTCTCGTAACCAGTAACCCAAACCCAAATTCCTACAATGCAACAAACAAAATACAGCTTAATAACAACAAAATAGTAAAACGCCATAGCCAACTCTCATCCTTGCAATACAGCTGTGTGGCAACTGAAGCAGCAACGGTCTGAAACACCCACTTCAATCCTATGACAATGTTTCGGATACCATTAAGAAGACTCTTTTATCCCTTAGTAGCATAGCATTCCTCTCCCCTTTTGATAAACCTTGTCTCGTAATCAAGATTTGTGCTGTCAAGTGGGTCTAAACACTTCCCACGTTGCCTCCAGAGTCCAGACTCAAATTGATCCATTGAACCCATATGCACTAGCAGCACTGTTTTTTTCTGCTTTGCAGAATGGCTACAGGTTCCTCATGAGTTGGGAGACATGGAATACTGTATGGATTAAGCATCACACTGGCAATTTAAGCTTGTGTGCTACTGGTCCAATTCCATCCAACTCTTCATAGTGGCCATAGTACTTAGAACTTAACATTTTCTTCTGATTGCAGCTACTTCCTTGGCAGTGATAGGATGGTCTAGCAGTATGAAGTGTGCATATATGTTGAACCTGTCAACTGCCCCCAAGATAACATCCCTAAATTCATAATTAGGCAGCCCTTCAAAAATATCCATGGCAATGTGAGTCCAGGCCTGTTCTAGAATGCTAAGAGTGAAGAGGCTGTAAGAGGCCAGAGCTGTTCTCAGACTTGTTCCTCTGACAAATATCACACCCCTAGACATATTTAGACATTTTCTGCTTCGCATGTAGCCAGTAGAAAGATAACTTTGGCCATTTGATAAGTCCCTAAATCCCAAGGTACCTGAGTGATCCCCAACTCAGAGTCATATGTAGCCTGCAAAATCTTTTGCTTAATTACCTCCAGGATTTTTGGTTCAGTCTCAGTGATGGTTTCAATACCATCATTACCTTGGATATTGCAGCACTGTACTATTAACCCAATTCCCTCTTGCAGTCTTGCTGAATTTCCTTTAGAATCTCCTGGAATTCAACCTCTTTACATTGCCTGTTGGGGCTTAGTCCCTCAAACGTGACCCTTTTACCTTGATAGTTGGGTAATGCTGGGTGGGTGGGGAAAGTATAAGGTGGGTCGGGTGGTGGATGTAGCCCTCCCCAACCCATTGCCATCCCAGTAATCCAACTCTTTCTTCTGTCTCATCTGCATCATTATCTGCAGGCCCTATGATACAGTTCGTATTTCTTTCCCTGCACCTATGCCCTGGCTGCCATCTCTCCCTGCAGGTAAAGCATAGTCCTTATTCCCTCAATCTATCCAACTCCATTGTTCTGGGATTTCCATGCCTATTAACCCCCACAGGTAATATTCTACCTGGTCTGGTGCTGGTAATACAGCCATCTGTGTTGGAACAATGCTTTGCAGATTTCCATTCATGGGAGGTTGTCCCAAAGTTCAAGGACTCATGCAGTGGGCTTTGATACCAAATTGTAATATACTAAAAATATTGAGCTAAGATATGCAGTGTCAAGTAAGAAATGAAAAATCAGTAGAAATGGAAGGAAAACTTGATCAGAAAGTAGGGAGGAAAATCAGAAAATCTTCATTCAATTCTCAATAATCCAAAATCCTACATTGCATCAAACAAAATACACCTTAATAACAACAAAATAGTAAAACTAATGTGCTAGAATGATGGAGCCATAGCCAATTCTCTGTCCTTGCAATATAGCTAGGTGGCAACTGAAGCATTAATAGTCCTTTTTTACTTTGTTAAGATAGTGCCTACTAAATGTCTTTCTCTTCACAATGTATGAACTTTGAAGTATATTGGAGATGGCTATGTGGATGGACAAGAGAAAATTCAGATAATACCTGACAAAGGCAGCTCAATAGGTATATTCTACATAAACTACATATTGTATATTCACAATCCTATCTTCATCAAGAAATTAAAGCTTCTTTTTGTCTGTGTTTTTATGTCTCTCATTCTGTTCTAAGACTTGTGTTTATCAATACATTAATTTTAGTTTGATAGCATGGTTTCTATTACATGTGATCCCGAGACAATAACATATTGTGGTCACTTGTTATTACTCATGGTGCAAACTTTCTCTATTTAATCTATCTCTGGGTAATCCAAGTCCTTATTTTCTAAACTGCTAATTCTAGCTTTTCTATTTGAAGGTGTTCAAGACATTGAGAAACCATTGGTTATTTGCAAAAAATGCCGTGGCAATATCACGGAGAACAATGCAATGATGCCTATTTGCAAGCCGTGGCCTTACCTTGTTCATACAAATTGTGTTAATGATTGTAATAAATGTCCCCTATGTGAGGAATCAGCACATTATGTTTCTGTCAAATTAATTCCTGTGCGTACAGAAAAGAAACAGAGCAAATGGAGGAAAATTTTCAAAAGTAAGTAATAATCCTTTTGCTTATTTTCTAAAATGCTTTTTTTTTTTTTCCGTTCTTTTTTATTAAGGCTTAATTATTTTAGGAGTATCTATTTAGTTGAATTTGTGGCTGATAGAACATATTGGGATTATCCATATGTTTAATGTTTCTCTCATAAATCTTGTATGAATTTTTACTTGTGATGTGGCAACTTTTAAAAGGACAATGTTGTGAGTCCTCATGCTTTAAGGGCTTGTAACCAATAAGGCAATAACACAAAATATTTCAATACACTTTACTAGAGATAGGTTTTTAGTTTACAGTGGTTCATGATCAGTTGTGCACTTGTGCACCCAACTGCCTCTTTTTTTTTTTTTTTTCAACCCTTTTGTTTGTCAAATTAAGTTTGAGATGAATGCTAATAGTTCTGAAGAATGGCATGGTATTGGAAGCGACAGATCATCTTATTAATTATTTTTGGTTTATGGTATAGTTTTTATTTTAAAATGTATAGTTCATAGTCCAGTAGATATTTTAGCTTAATGCAGCTTATTCAGTATTTCAGTGTTTGAAGAATTTGATTGAGTAGCTGAGTTCAAAAGCTAGTTTAATATTTTCTAGTGAAAAGAGCTTCCCGCTTTGATTCTTTCCCCATTAATATTTTTATCAGGAGATGTGGAGGTACAATAGTTGAATAGTTAGGTATGATGGTTTCTGAATACATCAAACTAAGAATGATATCAAATGGCTAAGTATGTCATGTTTAAGTTGGCCTCATAAGAACCCAAAATAATATTGCATGTACAAAGGTAAACCTATCCATGTTCTCCAAGCTCTAGCTAAAGCAAGCACCTAACTTCTAACAAAGCCAAACTTCTGGCATCATTAGGGGACTTGCTTGCATAGAAGCCACCTCATTCTAATCTTATGGTTGCTAGGGTAAAATACATCAATAGAATGACTAGAAGAACAAATGAGGGTGTGTTTGGTTGACAGGTTTAGCTATCAGGAATGGGTATCAAAGTTATTGTTATTGTTTGGTTGATAGGTTTTTAGAACACTACTATGGGTTTTGATTACCCCATTAATTGCAAAACCCATTCCCTAATAAAATATAGTGTGTTTGGTTGGTGGGTTTAGGCATAAGGAATGGGTATAAAAGTGATTGTTAGTGTTTGGTTGATAGGTTTTGAGAATGCTACTATGGTTTAGAATACCCCATTAATGAGAAAACCCATACTCTTATTAAATAAGGGTTTCATTTCCCTTCCTCCTTTCTTCCCCAACTATTAATAATCATTCCCATTCCACCCAACTACCAAACATGCTAAATACTTTTACCAAAACCCATTACCCTTACCAAGTATTTGATACCCATTCGGATTCCGATTCTCATGTGCGAACCAAACTCACCCTAAGTGTTTCATTTCCCTTCCTCCTCTTTCCCAACTATTAATAATCATTCTCATTCCACCGTACTACCAAACATGTAAAATACTTTCACCAAAACTCATTACCATTACTAAGTATTTGATACCCATTCCGATTCCGATTCCCATGTGCGAACCAAACACACCCTGAATATGTAGTAGAAAAATTTAGGCAGTAATTGCAGCCTGATAAGTTATTTGTAACTTTGTTATTGCAATTCTGAATCCCTAGCAATGATGGAAAGGTCATGGCTTCTTACATTCTATGATGGCAATATGTGAAGTCAGTTGTGTGAAATATTATGGAGCAAAATCTGGAGTGTTTCCTGGAGTGTTTCCAGGGGTGTAGTTAGTGTATTTTTTTCAGGAAAAGTGTCCCCATTTGTCTCCATCCTTAGATGTATATATATGTAATCAGTGTGTAGTGAATCAATAAGAGAAATATACAACATACTCTTATTTCAGATGGTATCAGAGCCTGTTCCAGGCTATTACTTCTTCTAAAAAANCACCATTTGTTCCGGCAACCCGCGACTGTTTATTTTGTTCTGACGCATTTCTGGCTAGTGCGTAAAGAAACTACCACCACAGCCTTACTCGGAACCTCGTCGCGAAGTCAGGCCAGGAGTCCCGTCGTCATCCTCCGCCGCACGCGCCGCCACGCGCCACCGCCATCGCCGGAAGTAGTAAACTGTTTTTGGACAGATCTCTCTTCTCAGATCTTTGTTCAAGGTGCTGCTGCCTCCATCAGAATCTCCTTGAGGAGACGCACACAGCAGTGTTTTCAGATCTCCCGTCGGTCGCCGGTCAACTCGCCGGTCGCCGGTCAACTCGCCGGTCGCCGGTCAACTCGCCGGTCAACGGTCAACTCGCCGGTCAACGGTCAACTCGCCGGTCAACGGTCAACTCGCCGGTCAACGGTCAACTCGTCGGTCAACAGTCAGGGCAGTTTTCTGTTCTTTTATTATGGCTTCATCTACTACTACTTTTACTTCTCTCCCCATCATTACCATGGATAAATTAACTGGTGGGGAAAATTATGCCTCTTGGGCTACATCGGTAAAACTTTGGTTCAAAGGCCAAGGCATGTCTTCTCATTTAGACACCAAGTTTGAAGATGTTAAAAAGGAGAGTTTAAGTGAATGGGAGAAAGTAGATGCCTTGTTGTGCAATATGCTTTGGCAATCTATTGATCCCAAACTTCATAACATCTACAAGGCCTATGAAACATGTTATGAAGTTTGGAACAAAGCAATGTCACTTTACACTAATGATATCCAACGTCTTTATTCTCTGATTTCAAATATGCTTAACTTTCGTGGTACGGTTGATATGAGTATACCAGAATTCCTTGGCCGAATAGAAGCATTACAACAAGAATATAATAGTCTGATGCCTCATGAGAAGATTGCGGAGGGTCATGTAAAGCAGTATGACAAGTTCTTTATGGTGTTCACCTTGGCTACCCTTCGTCCCGACTTGGTCCATGTTCGAGATTAGATTTTGGCAAGTCCTACAGTGCCCACTTTAACTGAAGCCTCTGCCAGACTACTTCGGGTCACCTCTGCTCCCTCAATTGAACCTATAAAAGATTCATCTGCACTAGCATCTCGGACTACAGATAAAGGACAATCTGGATCATCTGGGGTTACTCGTCGTGGCAATCGAACTCGGTGTGACTTCTGCCACAAGTTAGGACATACCAAGGATCGTTGCTTCAAATTGCATGGCAGACCTCCTCACTCTGTTAATGTGGTGCAATCTGAGATCCAAAATTCAGGTTGTACCTCGTTTGAGATGACTCCAACAGAATATGAAGAATATCTTCAATTTAAAGCATCTCGACTTGGTCCCCCCACACCTGCTGGTACATCCTCTTCGATATGTCTCTCCAAAACCAACACCCCAGGTACTTGGATTCTAGACTCAGGAGCCTCGGATCATATTTCTGGTAATATATCTCTTTTGACTAATGTTTCAAAGTCCAAGGCTCTGCCCATGGTCACCTTAGCAAACGGTCATCAAACACTTGCTACTGGTGTTGGTCAAGCCTCTCCCATGTCATCTTTTCCTCTAGAATCTGTCTTATATGTTCCTAATAGTCCCTTCAATCTTGTCTCTGTGAGTAAAATTACCCGCACTCTCAATTGTTCTGTAACTTTTTTTGCTAATTCGGTTGTTGTACAGGACCGCAGTACGGGAAAGGTGATTGGCACAGGACTTGAGTCACAAGGTCTCTATTATCTTCGTGGTGATAATCTTGCTGCTTGTGCATCCACAGATTCTCCTATGATTCTCCACAGTCGTTTAGGCCATCCTAGCCTTTCCAAACTCCGACGTATGGTGCCAAGCCTTTCTATTGATTCATTAGAGTGTGAGTCATGTCATCTTGGAAAGCAAGCACGTAAGTCCTTTCCACGGAGAGTCAATAATCGAGCTGCGTCTCTCTTTGATTTAGTCCATACTGATGTTTGGGGTCCATGTCGTGTCAGTTCTACTTTAGGATTTCGTTACTTTGTCACTTTTATTGATGATCATTCTAGATGTACTTGGGTTTTCCTTATGAAAGATCGTTCTGAGTTATTTCAGATTTTTCAAAATTTTTGTGCTGAAATACAAACTCAATTTGGTAAACCCATTCGTATTCTACGAAGTGACAATGCTAAAGAATACCTATCTAATTCATTTCAGTCCTATATGACCTCTCGAGGAATGTTACACCAACGGTCGTGTGTTTACACGCCTCAGCAAAATGGGGTGGCTGAGCGTAAAAATCGACATTTAGTTGAAATTGCTCGTACTATGTTAGTACACTCTCATGTTCCTCATCATTTTTGGGCTGATGCTATCCTTACTGCATGTTACCTTATCAATCGCATGCCATCCTCAGTGTTACATAATGATACACCATATTCCATCTTGTATCCTTCTGTTGATCCTTTCCCTCTTCCACCCCGAGTTTTTGGATGTGTTTGTTTTGTTCATGATATGACCCCTGGGCGTTCGAAACTGACCCCTAAGGCTGTCAAGTGTGTTTTCTTAGGTTATTCTCGGCTACAAAAGGGTTATCGGTGCTATTCTCCAGAACTTAAGCGTCATTTCATGTCTGCAGATGTCACCTTTATTGAGTCTACTCCTTTTTTCCAGCCCTCAGATAACACAATATCTGTTTCTGAGGTTCTTCCCATTCCTTATCTTGGTCCGCTTCCATTCGCCCATGCTTCTGATCCTCCAACTGCTCCTGATCGTCCTCTTCAAGTTTACCAACGCCGTCCTCGCCCTGTGACTACTAAGGTGCCTGATGACTCACCTGTGCCACCCGATCCTTCAACTGCGGTTCCACCACTTCCACTATCATCTAACATTGATTCCACTGAGGCACCCATTGCTATCCGGAAAGGTACACGTTCTACTTGTAATCCTCATCCTATATATACATTTTTGAGTTATCATCGTGTATCTTCCCCGTACTTTGCCTTCCTTTCTCACCTTTCTTCTGTGTCTATCCCTAAAACCACTCATGAGGCCCTCTTGGATCCAGATTGGCGCCAAGCCATGTTAACAGAAATGGAGGCACTACAATCTAGTGGTACATGGGAATTGGTACCCCTCCCTCCTGGTAAAACCGTTGTTGGTTGTAGGTGGATTTATACTGTGAAGGTGGGGCCTGATGGCAAGATCGATCGCCTTAAGGCACGACTGGTGGCAAAAGGCTACACTCAAATTTTTGGCTTAGATTACACTGATACTTTTTCTCCTGTAGCTAAAATTGCATCAGTTCGATTACTTTTGTCTTTAGCAGCCATAAATCATTGGGACTTATATCAGTTGGATATCAAGAATGCTTTTCTCCATGGTGATCTTCAGGAGGAGGTTTATATGGAGCAACCACCTGGGTTTGTTGCTCAGGGGGAGTCTGGTTTGGTATGTAAACTTCATCGCTCCTTATATGGTTTAAAGCAATCTCCACGAGCTTGGTTTGGGAGATTTAGCTCTGTGTTATGTGAGTTTGGTATGACTAGAAGTGAAGTTGATCATTCTGTTTTCTATCGTCATTCTAATGGGAAATGCATATACCTTATAGTATATGTGGATGACATTGTTATTACAGGGAGTGATCAAGATGGCATATCTCAATTGAAAGAGTATCTTTTCAGTCGGTTCCAGACCAAGGATTTAGGCAAGCTAAAGTATTTTCTCGGAATTGAAGTAGCCCAGTCTGACAGTGGTATAGTCATTTCTCAAAGAAAGTATGCTTTGGACATTTTAGAAGAGACTGGTATGTTGGATTGTAAACCTGTGGGTAATCCAATGGATCCTAATGTTAAACTTCTACCAGGACAGGGGGAGCCATTGTCTGATCGAGAACGATATAGGAGATTAATTGGAAAATTGAATTATCTCACTATCACACGACCAGATATCTCTTTTGCAGTCAGTGTATTGAGTCAGTTTCTTGAGAACCCTTGTGATACTCATTGGGATGCTGCTGTTCGGGTTCTAAAATATATCAAGGGATCACCAGGACAAGGTCTACTATATGAAGATAGAGGGCATACTCAGGTTGTTGGGTATTCTGATGCAGATTGGGCCGGTTGTCCATTTGACAGGCGCTCTACTTCAGGTTATTGTGTACTCATTGGTGGTAATCTTATATCTTGGAAAAGTAAGAAGCAGGATGTGGTTGCCAGATCTAGTGCCGAAGCTGAATACCGAGCTATGGCTTTAGCTACATGTGAACTCATATGGCTGAAGCACTTACTCCAAGAGTTGCAGTGTGGTGATGTTGCTCAAATGACATTAATATGTGATAACCAAGCAGCACTACATATCGCCTCAAATCCAGTTTTTCATGAAAGGACCAAACATATCGAGGTTGATTGCCACTTCATCAGAGAAAAGATTGTGTCTGGATGTATTACAACCAGTTTCGTCAATTCTACTGATCAGTTAGCTGATATCCTAACTAAGTCCCTTAGAGCTCCTAGAGTTGAGTATATTTGTAACAAGCTTGGTGTATATAATTTATATTCTCCAGCTTGAGGGGGAGTGTGAAATATTATGGAGCAAAATCTGGAGTGTTTCCTGGAGTGTTTCCAGGGGTGTAGTTAGTGTATTTTTTTCAGGAAAAGTGTCCCCATTTGTCTCCATCCTTAGATGTATATATATGTAATCAGTGTGTAGTGAATCAATAAGAGAAATATACAACATACTCTTATTTCAGAAGTTGTACCCATATATTGCGTGTAGCAGTCTAGTCACTACTGAGGCATTCCTGCTGAAGGCCTAGGATTTTGTGTGCTATTCTCTGATTTCTCTCTCGCTTTTGGGCACACAAGTTTCCATCCTTATTTTATCTATAATTTGTTACTGCTCTATACTTGGCAGTCCTTTCCAAATCTGATTCCAACTTCTCCAAATAGGTTTGGGATTTCAGTTGTAATTTGGTGGTCATAATGAAAGACAAACAAACTGCCAATGGCTAATGTTGATTCTTGTTTTAATAAGAAAATATATTCATTAGTTTTTCTTGCATATAGTTACTCTAGTATGAGGATACACTACAGGGGATTTGTTAACTCTGATTTGTTTATCATAAGTTAAACCAAGAAGATTTTCATGTCACCTAGTTATAAGCATTGATAAATTATTATTGTTTTCTTAACTCTTAAGATGTTAAAACATCTGCCATAGCCAGATGTCTCTGTTAGCAATGGTAATTTGGAGTTATTAGTTAGACATTGTTAATGGGTTTGTATCCAGATTTTGAACAAAGATGCACAGAATAGTTGTTTGTCTCTGATACATGATTATTTCTCTCCATGCTTAGCTGGAAATGCAGGGATATTTGTTTACACTTGCTGCATGAAAGAATCTGATCTTTCTTTTGCTTGTAATGTTATAATGCAGAGGCAGGTAGATAAAGAAATACATTGGCGGCTGCTATACTTGCTTATCAGTTGAGTAAGGTTGTAAAATACTACGTATCTTGATAGATCCCAAAAAAAAAAAAAAATAACAAAAAAAATAACAAAACAAAACAGCTCACCTTTTTGCATTCTTGCAAATCCCATCAACCCCATTTTTCGTGTTTAGATTGTGATACCATGTGCCGTACATCATTGTATATAGTTATAAAGGTTGTAGTTTGTAATATTCATATTACCATAATTTGGAATTGGAATTGTAAAGGGACTTTTTTATAAGAGTGTTTGCTTTCTAGATTTTTATTTTAGTATTTGCAAAAAAAAAAAGATTGTTATTTTAGTTGAGTATCTGGGAGTTTTGTCCCTATTCCCTATTCCCCAATCTCCACTATATAACATAACTTTTTCAGGTTGCAATACAAATTTGTCAGGCCCTTAATCGAGGGAGGGGGTTGGATTCTTAAATGATCGTTTATTAAACATTTCTACTGTGTACCCCCATGTCTTGGGAAGGTTACAGAACAAATAACAGTATTCTAATACAACAATGAGTATTAGATGGCTGATAAGCCAATCAATAGTTATATCATGGATTTAGATCTATCTTATATATTGAATGTTTACAATTCAAATTTTAAACATTCAGTATGTAAATTGTGAACATTTAGTATATAAATGTTGTGTTTTGAATTTGAGTCAACTTTGCAAGGTGAACCCGGTCAACATAATAATTTGCCTATGTCAATCGGGTTCACTCAATATTAAGATAATTCAAATTAAGAATTAAATAGGCGACTTCTTGAATATCTGTCATGGTTTTATTTAGGAAAACATAATATAAAATTATATAGGAATGATTCAGATGATATATTTTATCAACTATTATATTACCTGGACTCAAAATATGCCATGGCGCAAAGAAAAAGACTTTACATTTTCCTTGTGCTTTTTTCGTGCCATGCTTCTCTCATTTCGTCCTCTCTATTTTCTGTGTTTGATCAACACTGAAGTCTGAAGCTATAGAGATTTTGGCTCTTTTATTGTTTTTTTTTTTTTTTTTTGAGGGAGGCTCTTTTATTGTTTTAAAAATTTATTTTAGTGGCCCAGGATTTTTCTTTGGTTTTCCTTTTTATATTTTTTGTGGACAAAAATGCAGCACGTGGCTTCAAGGTTGTCTGGGAGGATCTCAGCGAAATATTACGGAGTAATTAATTAATACGCTAGTCCATGTGGCAAGATAAGAGCCTCAATTAAATATAGTCCTGTGCCAGTGGGCCCGGTCCTTTATCTACTGCTTAGTAGGTACGGAGTAATTAAATCTACAACAAGGTGTCAAGTGTCAACTGTCAAGGTTCACCTCATTTTGAGTTCCTTCGTTATCCTTTTATTAGTAATTTAGTATTACATTTGAGTAATTTACTGTTTATTTACCTTTTCCAAAAGACATTTGTTTTACTATATGGCAAAAATATGTGTGAGACCGCTCACCATGAGACGGGCCGGATCAGGTCAAGATGTAAATGTAACACTTATATGCACAAATGTCATACTTATACGCTCAAATATAATACTAATCAGAAATAAAATTTTTATTACTTATAAGGGTAAATGTAATACTTTTAAGGAAAAATACAATACTTTTACATTTCGATTTAAAAATATTACATTTGTCCTCAAAAGTATTATATTTGGCCTTATAAGTAAGGGGCACTTGTCAACATTCCTTATTATGAAAAATGTATTACTTTTTTCTCTTATAAGTAACAAAATTTGTATTATTGATTAGTGTTATATTTGAGCATATAAGTATGACATTTGCACATACAAGTATGACATTTGCATGGTGTTTTGACCCGACCCGACCCGTCTCACGAACAAGGATCCGTGAGACGGTCTCACACAAGTGTGACCCTTACTATATAGTGTGATTATATCTCTATTAGCTTTTTAAATGGATGATTACCGGGTTAAATCCAGGTGATGGCGGTACAAGTTAATAAAGACAATAAAAAATAAGATAAGAATATCGATTTGAGAGATTTCTTAGATTAACGTTTTGAGTATTACAAATTGTGTAATAATTGAACATGATTGTCCTAAAAAAGACAAGGCTAATTATACAAACCAATGCCTCTAACAGACTTTTCAAAAAACGAGGCACCCCTTAAGACTAGGTCAAGGCTCAGCCAACCCCATCTAGTCCCGTAGATAGGCTTAGGAGACAGAGCTCCAGGGTCTTTCGCACCTTGTTGGGACCTTGTTCAAGCCTAATTATATAAGCCAATGCCCCTAACAGACTTTTCAAAAAACGAGGCACCCCTTAAGACTAGGTGGCTCAACCAACCCCACCTAGTCCCGTAGATAGGCTTAAGAGACGAAACTTTGGGGTCCTTCGCACCTTGTCGGGACCTTGTTCTCTGATTCTTTGTGCTTAGTATTGTCAAAGCGAGCTAGTTTGTCTCACCATGAGCTTAATTTCTTGCGGGTTTGCTTGCCAGGCCGCGAGCTAGAGTTCATGTGACCCTAGCCCGCCCTACGCTGGTTGACAATAAATATATTAAAATCATGTTCAAGTTCAACTAATCTTTGCTTCTGTTTGTTCTAAAAATTTCCTATATACATTTCTATTATGAGTTAGTTTCTGGGTGAAGTAGAAGAAACCTAGTACTTATTTTGTTAATTTATACAATCATTTGCATATCTCCCTCACGAAATTCAAGTGGTTTATATGTATTTGCAGGTCTTATGTGGTTGATTATGGAGTAGCAGAAGTATTAATCGGAGAAGTCTGAATATTTTTAGAAAATGTTAGAGAACATATTGTCAATTCATTCTTAAATTATCATTTGACTTAGGAGTAACATACATTTACAATAATTAATGAATGAGTTGGCATGAGTATTTAAGGAGAAATAGAGAATCTGCAGTTTTCTCTTTAAACTTCTCCTTTACACATCCCTGCATAACTGAAGATCAAACGACACATTGTATGGGTTACTTAACTTCGTTTTTTTTTTTTAATTTAAAAAGGGTCAGGCCCGTGGGTTGACCCGTAGTGGGCCAAGCCCATTAGGACCATATTTTCACGGGGCAATTTCCTTACGGTCCTAACTTGCCCCACCCCAAGGCAAGTGCAGGCCAGCCTGTGGGTTCCGACCCACTTTGACACCCTTATCGTGCCTCACCTAGGCCTTGTTCTCTAGTCCCTCGCAACCAGCTCGGGCGACCCTCGGTCTCGAGCCTTGCTCTCTAGGCAACACATACTTGGACCTCTTTTCTTGGGCCTGACTTGATATATCCATCATCAGCCCTCAACTCTCCAAGTTGTGAGGAGTCGGCAATGAGAGACGAGGAATCAACAGCGAGACCCCCTAAGGTACCTAAGTGCCTTGGAACCCTAAGGGGGAAAGAGTGCGGTCGCACGGGCTCGAGTGGTAGGCTTAGTACATATGGCCCGACTAGGACTCAACATCCCGCTTGCCTTCCATGCTCTAAGATCATGTATGCTCTCGAGACCTTTACCGAAGTTTTTCTCTCCCCTTGATATTTGGAATCGCCCAATTGGTGAGCTAAAGGTCAATCTCAAATCAAGTTATTTCTTTCCTCATGAACTTCTCTTTTTAGATACTTTGATGTATCTCACCCGAGTTATAATATAGGCAGTACGTGTTGAAGGGAACCTTGCTTCTAGATCTCATCGCCTCCATGGGTGACACGATAGCCTTGCTCCTGGCACAAGCAGATGTTTTAGAGATGAAATCCCTCAACGACCAAAGGGAGAGGGAAGGGCTTGTTCATGATCACGTTTAAGCTTACACCACACTCAAGGAGGAAGATTTCAAGGCTATCGCAAGCTATAGAGGTTGCGAGGAATTCCAAGCAGACCATAAGACCTACATCAAAGAGCACTTAGAGGAGATCATGGATGGTTGGCTCGCGTCCAATGTCGGGCTTGAGAAGACTTCTACCAAAAAGCAATCACATATGACGTTAGGCGCTATGACATGCAACAAAGTATTTATGTCGTCTTTCACCAACAAGACCTGGCCTTCCCGCCTTCGAAATGGGAGTTCCTGATTAACATGGATGACTTGAAGAAGAAAGATACACCAATTTTCTAGGAGGGAGACCTAGCGGCCAAAGGTGGTGACTAGCAACTCGACTTAGAGGGAGGGTACAAATGTGTTCCGATACTACCCGACGGTGCCTAAGGTGTAGCCACCACCCCCCCCCCATTAGAACAAATCATTATTAGTGAAAACGAGTCTTCCCTAATGGATTTGGCGAGGAGCTTAGATGCGGATGGCGAGGGCCTCTCAATCGATTGGGATGGAGATGGTGGCAATGGTGAGCCGAGTGGATCCCTTGAGTTCAGAGAGAGCTCATAATAAGTCATTCGATTCATTGTAACTCCCTTTTTATTGTACGCCTCATAGGCTATTTTTGTTTGCGCCATGTATGACCCTAGGGCTATTTCGCTTGAACCATATACGCCCCTCAAGTGATTTTGCTCGAACCATGTATGCCCTAGGGCCTAACTACCTTAATGAAGTATGATTGGTATACTCCTGGCTTAATTGTGTTTCTAGTTTGTTGAGCTTGACTTCAACATCATTAATCGACCCCGATCAAGCCTCTTTTTGGTCTTGAGTACGACCCATGCATTATTTATTAACCTTGTTAGAGCTTATTCTTAGCCGAGTTAACTCTAGGCTTCGATATCTTGATGAGGCATCTTGCGCCGTAGTGCTTAGCAACCCTGGCTTAATAAAGAAGGGGCAATCTGTTAGTTGGGGACCGGGGCTAGTAGCTAGCCCATACTCGCCTTCGGCCCAAGGCTTTGATATCTTGATAAAGTATTCCTCCCCCAGGTGCTTGGCAACCCTAGGCTCAGTAAGAAAAGAGATAGTTGTTGGTTGGGGACAAGGTCTGATCACTAGCCCATACTTACTTTCAAACCCGGGCTTTGATATCTTGATGAAGTATTCCACCCCTATACTTGGTGCACCCAGGCTCGATAAGGAAATTCCAAGTTATATGTTAGGGGCTGGGGTTAATTGCTAGCATATGCTCCCCTTTGGCCCCAGGCTTTCGTTGCTTGAGGCTCCTAGGCTCGGTAAGGAAGAACCTTATTATTGGTTGGGGATCAAGGCTGATTGCTAGCCATACTCCCATCCATCCCTGGGCTTTCATTTCTTGATGCCTCTGTAAAGAAATACTTGGTTATTGGTTGGGGACAAGGGCAGTTGCTAGCCCATACTCCCTTTTGGTCTCGATTTGACATTTTTGTTAGGCATTCCTCCTTTTGTTCTTTGATTGGACTGCGTACACCCCTCAAGTTATTTAAATTGAATTATGCATGCCCTTAGGCTCCTTTGCTTACTTGGACTACATACGCCCCTCGGGATAGATCTTCAAATGATAGGTCTCCAAGAGATAGAGAAGTTAGAGGAGGAGGAAAACTCTACCAAAAGATATAAAAGGGGAATTGAACAAGGGCTAAGATCGAATAGATAGAGTTAATGGTGATTTGCCTCCACAAACTCAACCCAAAAAGGTTCATCCACATTATGATGTTGTTGCAAGGATTCCAAGCCCCATAAAACTAGTTAAGGAGAAACCAGTAGACTTTGAGGAAGTTTCTGGGAAAAGGACCTTCTGCAGCACAAATTGATAAGCGAGTATATGATCTTCGTGGTTGTATTCCATTTATTACTCTAGCAAGGATGGTTTATGTCGTAAGGAACGGTAGCGGATGACTAGACTTTTCGCTACCGTTCCACAACAGTAGCGGAAAGTCAATGACAATCAGTGACTGTCCCATCCGCCACTGTTGTCATTTACAACAGTAGCGGATGTGCAAATTTGTACTAGTGGATAAAATATCATCTGAATGCTTTAAGTATTTCATATAATAACTAAATGTATACAAATTTTACAAAGTGGGCGCAAGTCCCATTTTCTCAACAAAATCCCTAAACTTGAATGGTGGCATGCCTTTAGTCAGGGGATCAGCAATCATCAACTCAGTGCTTATGTGCTCAATGACCACTTTCTTATTCTTAACACGCTCCCTAATGGCTAAGTACTTGGTGTCGATATGCTTGTTTCGACTCCCACTCTTATTGTTCTTAGCCAGGAAGACCGCAGCTGAGTTGTCACAATAGACCTTTAATGGCTTAGAAATAGAATCCATAATTCTAAGCCATGAAATGAAATTCTTAAGCCATACACCTTGAGATATAGCCTCAAAACAAGAAACGAACTCAACTTCAATGGTTTAAGTGGTGACAAGAGTTTGTTTAATACTTCTCCATAAAATAGCTCCACTGGCCATAATGAAAATGTTTCCCAAAGTTGATTTCCGAGAATCAAGAAATCAACGCAACCGAAAAAGTCTGCATCAGAGTACCCAACAATGTCCAAAGTGTTCATCTTCCTGAACACAAGCTTATAATCCTTGGTACCCTTGAGATACCTCAAAACCTTCTTTGCAGCTCTCCAGTGGTCTAAACCCGGATCACTTTGATATCGTCCCAGACTCCCAGCATTCCAACAGCAAAGGCGATGTCCGGCCTAGTACAGACTTGAACATACACGAGACAACCGACAACCGACAACCGAAGCATAGGGAATATTATTCATAGATTCTCTTTCAAAATCATTCTTTGGACACTGGTCCAAATTGAATTTATCACCTCTCACGATAAGAGCTGGACTCGGTGAACAATCCTTCATCTGAAATCTTTCTAAGACTTTGTTGATATAGGTTTCCTACGACAGTCCCATAATTCCCCGAGATCTATCCCTATGGATTTTTATGTCAATGACATAAGATGTCTCACCCATATTTTTCATATCAAAGTTCTTAGAAAGGAATTGTTTAACCTCGTGCAACATCCCCTTATCATTTGATGCAAGCAAAATATCATCCACATATAAAACAAGAAAACAAATTTTACTCCCACTTGTCTTTTGGTATATACAATGATCTAGGATACTTTCAACAAAACCATATGATGAAATGACTCCGTCAAACTTGATATACCATTCGCGGGAAGCTTGTTTTAAACCATAAATGGACTTTTTGAGCTTGCAAACCAAATGATTGCCTTCACTAGAAGATAATCCTTCAAGTTGTTTCATATAAACCACCTCTTCTAGATCACCATTAAGGAATGATGTTTTCACATCTATTTGTTGCGATTCAAGATTGAAATGTGCAACCAAAGCCAAGATTATACGAAGTGAATCTTTCTTTGATACAGGAGAAAATGTCTCCGTGTATGGTAATCGATTCTTTCTTTTTGAGTGAATCCTTTAGCAACGAGCCTAGACTTATATCGCTCGATGTTGCCTAATGAATCTTTTTTAGTCTTATAGACCCATTTACAACCAATAGCCTTAGCCCCATTAGGCAACTCAACAAGGTCCCAAACCCCATTGCTCCGCATGGAATTCATTTCTTCCTTCATGGCTTCATACCATAAATCTAACTCTTTGCAATTTATGGCTTGTGAAAATGTTTCTGGATCATTTTCGGCTCCAACATCAGACTCTTACAAATACACTATGTAATCACTAGGAATTGTCGATCTTTTATCTCAAATAGATCGCCTCAAAGTTGAACTACCATCTCTTTGAGAAGTTAGTGGTTCAACTACCGCTTCAGAAATTTCCTTAATTGGTTGATCTGTTGAGATAATATCAGCATCTCGTGGAATTTATTCAATAGGTTGTTCACTACCCGTTTGATCTTGAGGGGTGCTTGAATCTATTATCAACATATGTAATGATGTAGAAGGACATGATTCAATATGATCATGATTAGAAATCAAATCATTGAATCTATCCCTCCCACTAATCATGTCATTTTCAAGAAACTTAGCATTTCTTGATTCCACGATCCTAGTTGAATGATATGGACAGTAAAATCTATACCCTTTGGAGGACTGTGCGTATCCAATAAAGAAACCACTAATAGTCCTTGGGTCCAACTTATTTTCTTGTGGGTTATATATCTTTACCTCATACGGGCATGCCCAAACATGCATATGCTGCAAACCCGATTTCCAACCTTTAAATAACTCAAATGGTGTCTTTGGGACAGCCTTGGTTGGAACACGGTTTAATATATACGTTGCCGTCTTAAGTGCTTCGGCCCACAAGAACTTAGGAAGTTTGGAGTTGCTAAGCATACTCCGCACCATGTCAATGAGTGTTCGGTTTCTTCTTTCAGCAACACCATTTTGGTCTGGAGAACCAGACATGGTATATTAGGCAACAATCCCATGTTCTTGAAGAAACTTAGCAAACGGACCAGGTGCCTGTCCACCTTCAGTGTACCTACCATAGTACTCACCACCTCTGTCGGATCTTACTATCGGTATTTGTTTCTCACTACACATTGGTTCTCAACTTCAGCCTTAAAGGACTTGAAGGCATCCAATGCTTCATTTTTATTATGAATCAAATACACATAAGTAAATCGCGAGTAATCATCAATGAAGGTGATGAAATACTTCTATATTCACAATTTTATAACTTTATATTCACAATTTCATACCTCTATATTCAACAGTATCAAAACTCTATGTTCAACAGTATAACACAATTTTTGAATTTGTATAACAAAATTGTGAATATAGAGTTCAAAAATTGTGAATATTGAGTAATGTAATTTTGTATATTGAGATCTAAAATTGTGAACATAGAGTTCTATAATTGTGAATATAAAGTTCTAAAATTATGAACATAAAGGTTCCTAGCATAATTTGCCATAAATTTTATAGTCTTGGTATATATAAACTTTTAGTTCAAAGCTTGTAATTGTTAAAAACAAATCTAATATTTTTTTTTCTCTTATATATTTTCCCGTTTCAACATAATGAAATAATTTATTATTACTACCTATAATTATATATTTAATAGTATAAATTGTTGAATGTTGAATATGATTGTTTAATAATTTCAATTACTTAATATATTGTACAAATATTATGTTAGAATAAAATATGATCGATAAATATAAAATTCTAAATAAATTAACACTTAAATAATAGTTTTGTATTTATTTTAATAATTTAATTTTAGAATTTTTTTTATTAGACATTGATTTAATTGCATAATACGCTAGCTTCAATTAACTATTAATAAAATAAAATTCATATTCCATTCTTAACTCGCTGCAAATATTTGGTTATAATTGTTACAAATTACAAAAGTTAAAAGTTTTAAACCAATAAGCCTTACTTATGTTATGGAGTTAATTCCATTTTTGGTCCTAGATTTATAGGTGACAATCCACTTTTAGTCTTTTTTTATTATAATATCCTCATTTGGTTCTAGTATTATTGTGGCATGACCAATTTTAATCCTCGAGCAACAAAATCGTTGAAATATCTTTAAATACAAAGACATTTCAATCTTTTTTTATACAAAGTATGTTGAACCGCTATATTTTTTAAGTTTATTTTTTTGAAAACATTCATAATTGAAAACCGAAATGTCATAGTATTTAACGATATTTAAACTGGTTTGTTGATATATAAAGGACCAAAAATGGTCACGCCATAATAATACTAGGACCAAAAGTAGATGTTTTAATAATAAAAAAAATGACTAAATGTGGATTGTCACATATAAATTTAGGACAAAAAATGGAATTAACTCTATGTTATGTTCTCAAAATCAAATGCCCCAATAGTGGACTAGAATAACAAATTGATGTTTGTTTAGAGAAACTATATTTTCCTAAAATGTTGATGGCATTTTAACATGCAATATTATTCGTTAGATTATATATACACTTTGTTGAAAAAATTACTTGTATTCTGTAATATTCTGTAATCAACTTCCATGTTTACATTCTTTTACTTTTCGTGCATGGATATGCTTAAAGTATAATCCAAAACATAAAATAAAAAGAAGAGGGAAGAATGGATAATACCTAAGATAGATTTGTTTCCGAAAGACGGAAAGAGTGACTGCTGATGGAGCTGAGTTCCTGCCGGAAATGGGAAAATGGGACATACTCTTTCGCCACTCGGCTTTTCTGTCAGTGTTTCCAATTGATTCCGAATTTCGGCTAATTAATTAAACAAGTTGTTCAATTCTTGCGTTCTTCAACATTTTAAGTTTATTTATGATAATGTCATATATTCAATCGTCAAAGTTGTAAACTGATTGTATGTAAAGCCAATTTCGACGTAATTACCAAGTAAATTTATAACAAAGATTTTAATTTCCCAAGTCAATTCAAATGCCATATATCTTCTGCGTTGGAGATATATTTATATATATTTTTTTACAAAATTAATACTCCGTATTAGAAAAAATGATTCTTAATAGGACAATAGGTTTCGTCCAAAATGGAGAGAGGAAAATTCGTGTGCTGCTTCTCATAACACATCAAAGTTGACACTTAGCTTGAAAGGATGATCAAGTCAATTAAGCTCTTTTTTCTTTCTTTTTTTTGAAAGGATCAAGTCAATTAAGCTTAATTCAAGTACAGTTATGAATATAATTCTTATTAATATTGTTTTAGTTGAGTTTGTAGTACATGGTTGTGTGATTTACGAATTATTAAATAAGAGCGTGGTTTATTTTTAGGTAGTACATTAAAAGTAAATTAATTTATATCAAAAAATAATGAGCATATAGTATAGTAAAACTGCACTAAAAAATGAACATTATATTATTAGTAGTCAACCTTACAATGTAGAATATGGTTTATGTTAGTGGAGTCTCCAATTTATGGGTAAATAATTATATCGTGGACACCATGGTCCACGTTAAGATTGACCATTGATATAGATGTTCATTTTTAGTATATCGAATCTTCATTTGTAGATGAAGGTTCAAGCTAAGTAAGAAAAAACTCCCGAGTAAAAAGTAAGGACTACTATGATCAATTCATTTGGGTAGATTAATGGTAGAGGTTTGCTTAAAATGAAGGGGGACAAAAAAAGATGTGTCAATTTTATAAATATTGCAACTTGAAAGTTTGTAATAATTAAAAAATTGATCTCATAATTTTTTTTACTAAAACCCCAACTATTGATAGACATTGATGTGCAACTAAAATTTATCCTCACTTTTAAAGGAAGAACATGTTCTCATATAAGTCATTCTTTGAATATCAAGCCACTTGAATTTTGGAGGTATTTCACTGTGTTGTTCAAGACGTCCAGTGAAGAATTATGAGACTAATAAAAGATTTTGTACTCGCATTGATACTTATTGGAACCCAATTTTGGATTTTATATAAATAAATAAATAAAATTCAATTTCCGTGTTTATAGTTACAAAAAACTTTTGCATAGAATTTTGTAAAAAAAAAAAAATCACAGAATTTTAAAAGTTTGAATATAATAATGATGAGAAGAATAATTTTCAAATTTTTTTTATTATTAATCAATCTTATTTACAAAATACGGGGAGAGATGTATTTATAAGAGTACAAAAAGTCTTAGTCAGGTTAAGAATGATAAAAGATAGACTTACAATAATATATAGAGAGGGAGAAGGAGTTATAGTGTAACTAGAATAGAAATTAAAGTCCTAATAAACCCCATCAAGATTAAGGTTATTCTCTAGAGAGAATATTGAACTTGTTCCTAAGATCAGTGAACCTTGTTATGGTTAGTGACTTGGTAAAGATGTCTGCAAGTTGGTTTTTTGTAGAGATGTAGTTTAATTGTAGTTTCTCTGATTCTACTTTCTCACGAACAAAATGATATATAGTCTGCTATTTCAACATGTTTGGTTCGAGCATGAAACTCAAGATTTACACACAAATAGGTAGCACCAAGGTTGTCACACCAATGTTAGTAGTGCTTGATTCAAACCATAGACTTTTGTAGTTTGCAAACATGAGTAGGGAAATTGTTGTCAATATATCCTGGAGATTGCTTTATATAGACATTCTCACTTAAACAACCATTGATGAAAGCATTGTGAACATCAAGTTCTCTGATAGACCAATCTTTTGTTATAGCAAGAGATAAGAGAAGTCTTATTGTAGTTGGTTTGACGACCAGACTGAAAGTGTCAAAATAATCTTCTCTTTCAACTTGATTGAATCCTTTTGCAACAAGTCTAGCTTTGTATTGTTCAATTGTCCCATCAGCTTTTCTCTTAATTCAAAAAACCCATTGGCATCCAATGATGTTCATATTTCGTTCATGTGAAATCAACTTCCAAGTGTTGTTTTGTAGGAGAGAATTTAATTCTTCATCCATTGTTGTTTGCCAATCGGGGCTTTTTACAACTTGGATGGCATGTGGGTTCGGAGTCATCTATACAAGCAATTAGAGTTTTCTTACTTATGGAGTCACAAGTCATGTGTTAGAGGACCATAGGATGTGTACGTTGGGCCAGGGGTGGTGGTCGACATCGCACGGGTATGTAAGGAGCAGTTGAAAGGTGATCAGGAGGAAAAACCACCGGAGGGGGGGGGAGTGGATTGGCGACACGACTGTGTACCTACCATGTCACAACCCATGTCGTGACACTTTTCGCCAAGCCCATATCGCTTTTCTAGCAAGTTGTTCTGCTTGGTGTGTTGAAAACATCCCATGGCATTACATCCCGAACACGAGTAGGTACCTGTGGAAGCTTTTGTAGCTGCAAAAAGAAAAATATTATCATTAAATCAAACATGGAGAACAGTAAGAAATTTTCTAGTATTGGGATTCAAACAACGATATCCCTTAAATGAATTCAGGCACTCGAGAAAGATAGACGAGGCATAACGAAACTCTATTTTGTGTTTATTATAAAGACGAAGATAAGGAAAGCAAAGATAACCAAAGGAAAGATGAAGGAGTAGTCAGGATTTCTTTTGTTAAGTATGGCATAAGGGCTCAAGTTGTTTAATGTTGTAGAGGGCAAACGATTGATTAGAAAAACTGCAGTCTCATAAGCATAAGTCCATAATTTAAGAGGTATAGAGGCTTGGGCAAGTAACGTGATACTAGTTTCGACAGTATGCCTATAACGTCTTTCAACACGCCCATTTTGCTCATGTATAAGCACAAGATTGACGTTGGGCAATTCCAAAACTGGTGAAGAGTGTGCCTAACTTTTTGTACCTTGTGGTCTAGTGGCATCAAACCCTTCCCTTTATACGGGAGGTGGTGGGTTCGAGTCTCAGTGGGGGCAATACTGACTCTTGTGCTTCAATAGGTTGAGAAAGTAGTTATGAACAGATACTGCATTGTAATAGAGTTAATAGTATTCAAAAAAAAAAACTTTTAGTATTCCCCTCCCAAGCTAGATTAAATGACTTTTATTTTACAGAATTACAGGAGAAAGTTCGCTCAACTAGTGCTCTAAATCTATGAAAAATGGCATCGATATCTATTTTTAGTTTCACATGAAAGAACCAGATATAGCGAGATAGTTATTAACAATTATAACGAAATAAGGATGGCCTTCGTTAGATAAAATCGGTGATGCCAAATGTTTGTGTAAACTAAGTCTAATACAGCAGAGCTAGACTTTGTGACTCTTTCTAGAAGAAATCGTGAGAATTTTCCTAGTTGACAAGCAAAACAAATTGTACTAATATTACTTGAGGACTTTGACACTGGACAATGGCGTAGAATGTTGTGCAGAACCCTAGAGTAGGGGTGACCAAGACGATTGTGCCAAACTTCTTACGGTGTTTTTTATGTGATGAATGCCACAGGTTTTTGGATCGAAAGTTTATATAACTCCCCGAGTTTTCTCCTTTAAGTAGAATTTGGTTGGTGGTGAGATCCTTCACTACCAAAAAAAAAATAAGATAGTTGAAACTCAAAGAAAATGTTATTTTCAGTGGCAAAATATTTGACATATGGAAGATAATTGGTTAGGGCAGGAACGTGTAACACATTTCGTAGTTGAAGGGAACGCGATGGAGAGTATATAGAAGTCTTTCCAATACTAAAAATATTCAAACATGTACTGTTATCAACTCGGAAAGTGTTATTACCCGTGTACTCTTCTACTTGTTGTAATGAAGAGAAATCCATAGTGGCATGATGGTAGCACCAGTCTCTAGGAGCCAGTTCTATGAGAATGGAGCGGTGGCTAGATCATCAGCATAAGTCATATTTGCTTGAAGGCCAAGAGCTCCAGAATATCTTCTATAGCATTGTAGGGCAGTATGGCCAAGGTTGTTGCATATTTGACACTTTGGAACGTAGTCACGGCCACGTCCATGACCTTGGCTTCCTCTATTGACACAACCACATCCACAAGTTTCATTAGTAGTGCGTTTTGGTTGAGAGGCAGTAGATGGCCCCTGTTGGGCAACAAGTGTTGATGGTGGTTCAATGAAAGCACTCAAAGAAACATCATCTGCATAAATGAACTGATGTGCGGTGATATAGTCGTTGAGTTGATCAATTATCATAAGTTCCTTGGTGGTCAATGAGGAGACCATTGCACAGTACTCAAGGTGAAAGCCTTTGAACATATATAGATTCCGTTGATCCAAAGCAATTGGTCAACCGGCTTTAGCAAGAAGTCTAATTAAACCCTTGGTTTTGCCAAGATATTCACTCGTAGTGGAACCCTCTTGGTGCAAAGACTACAACTGACTAAGGAAACTCAGAGATCATGCCTGAGAGGATGACCCAAAAGAAGCTTTAATAGCCTACCATAGAGCCTAGTACATGGTATGTCATACTGCAAGATACATAACCTCATCCGACAAAGACGAGATGAGCATGGACAAAATGAAAGAATCCTGACGATCCCAATTTTCGACTACAAGATTGGCTACAACAAAACACCCATCCGAAGCCTAAATAAACGAAGTTGGGCACGGTAACATGCCATGAACGTATCTACTGAGATTTTGAGCATGGAGAAAGGGAACAAGTTGAGTCTTCTAGAATAGGTAGTTTGGGATGGTAAGTTTAATAGAGATAAAGTGATGTATTGTCTGTATGGTATTTATTGGGGCTAGGGTTGGAAAGACAATATTTGAGACATTGTGAGAGGAGGAGGTTGTGGTCGCGATTTCACCGGCTGGCGGCGGCGTTGGCAAGGTTTGCATCCATGGATCGTTTAGTCTACTAATACCATATGAAAACAATAATTTTACTAAGAATTTTATTATTGATCAATCTGATTTACAAAATAAGGAAGAGATATTTATAACAATAAGAGTTCTAGTTAGGTAAGGAATGATAAAAGGTAGATTTACAATAATACAAAGAGAGGAAGAAAGAGTTCTAATGTAACTAGAATACAGGGTTCTAATAATAATCACAAGAATTAAGGGTGTGTTTGGTTCGCACATGGGAATCGAAATCGGAATGGTATCAAATACTTGGTAATGGTAATGGGTTTTGGTGAAAGCATTTTGCATATTTGGTAGTAGGGTGGAATGGGAATGATTATTAATAGTTGGGGAAGAGGAGGAAAGGGAAATGAACCCCTTATTTTATTAGGGAATGAGTTTTTGCAATTAAGGGGTTAATTAAAACACATAGTAGTGTTCTAAAAACCTGTCAATTAAACAATAATAATGATTTTGATACTCATTCTTGATAGCTAAACATGTCAACCAAACACACCCTAAAAGACATTGAAATATTATTTTAATAAATAAAAAATAATTATCAATTATTATGAGCTAATTTAATTATTAAAATTAATTTTCATCATTTGAAAAGTAAAAATAAATAAATAAATTATTGTCAAAATCGTAAAAAGCTATGCTCTCTCACTATTACAATCCCTCAAACATAATCATTTAAAAGGCATTAACAACTTATGATTTATGAGGGAAAATGAAGAATAAGGGCAAACTTTAAAAAAAAAAAAAAAAAATCTATGACGGGGCGTTAGGTTGGAGCGAAAGAATTAGGTGGGAAAAGAATTGTAATTTTATGGGAGATGAATATGTGGGAATAAAGTGGTAATTTAAATTCAGTGTTTGGTTTGCAGGAATAGAATTACTAGGAATTTCAATTCCAATATTTGGTATACATTGAAACGGAATATATAAATACTAAATAGTATAAAGTCCAAAATGTCCGTAGTAATAATAATAATAATAATAATAATTATTATTATTATTATTATTATTATTATTATTTATAAATTCTAAATTCTAAATTCTAAATGACCAAATTCAAATTTTACTTTTGAAAATTTTTGTAGCACGGTATAAATAAACCTTAGAATTGAATAACAAAAGCAATAAAATAGATAAGACAGTTTTGAGAAAACATATTTCATTAAGGTTGGCAAAACATATTTCATTAAGGTTAGCCTACTGATTGACATGATGTGTTGAGAGTAGAAGAAGAAGAAAACACACTATAATGGAAAGAGAGAAGTCAATCATAAATTTTTGTTAAAAAAAGAGTGGTAATTTTGTCCCAAAATTTTTTTTTTCTTCCTAAAATTCTTGGAATTGAAATACCAAGGAAGGCAAGAGATTTTAATTCGATAAAAATGATGGAATTTCAATTCTACGAAATTACAATTTTCTCCCACCAAACGAAGGAATTTGCTTGCCTTCGAAATTACGTGGGAATTAGGTAATAATGGAATTGTAATTCCTCCGACTAAATGTCCCGTGACTGTATAAGAAAGAACAGACATCTGTACAAGTTAAAATTGCATCTAATTACCAGAACATTTTTTTATTTCTGGTTAGACACTCATCTAGTCATTTATATCATTATTTTATTTTATTTTATTTTATATATATATATATATATATATATATATATATAAAAGAAAAGATAAGAAAAGAAATGGTACCCTGCCACAAAAAATATGGATTCGCCATTGTTCATAGTATTTGTACAGTTACATGTTCATATTTCAAACTGGTTATAGTATCTGTGGTAGGAAAAACAATATTGAGAAAAAAAGAACATGAATTCATTTCTGATCATCAGAATAGTGTATGTAGACTTGCAACATATGCAATACAAATAAGATGAAACCATATATATCTCAGAATAATTGAGGAGAAGAGGCCCCTTATTTTTCCTTTTTTCTTTCAATCTCTTTCTCCATTATCTTCATACAAAACAACACAGGAAGAATATACTTAAACCAGACTAACCATATACAATAACCCAGACTCTCAAGAAATATGTAGTATACATGCCTCGTGTGCTCCACTCTATTCATCAATTTGACGCTTTGTCACTTTCTAACCCATGGAAAGCATGAACAGCCCTGGGAGATAGATAATCGAGAGAAGAAAAAAAAATTGAAAATATTGGACCGCATTGGAACAAATTTAATTAGGAAAATTTCCTTTCAAAATCCGGCTCTAGCTAAAGTTCTAAAAACATTTTTGATAATTGCAGTACAGAGATGGCAGCATACCTTTGCATTCTCGTTTCTGTATTGCCTCTCACTGTTTGAGTAAGATGCATCGGTTGGCAATGCGGGTACTTTTCCAGCGCCACTCAGCTTATCATCCCGCACTCTGTCAAATACTTGAGTGAATTGTTCTGCTGATGCGGGATCATTATCGTCCCAGTCTCCAAATTTGGGAACAACGGGACTGTTATCAGGCTGCAGTGAAAGTAATGCCTCTACCAGTGTCAGCTAGATTAGACAGAACACTAAAACATGCTATATAGACATATGTGATACTCGAGAGAATGTGATTGGATTGCAAGGTCCTTGAGAGATTTATGTTATTTGAAATTTGAAGGAAATGATAGATTAATAGGAATTTAGGAAAAGAAGGAAATTTGAAGAAAGCATGAGAGAGCCTATTTCTTTTAGACAAGGTCATTACTGGTTTCTGTAACAATTCAATCTATAACAAGCTTTCTTTTAATTCACTTCTTAAAATTTTATAAAAATTTAAAAAGCAAATGACTAAATCTTTGACTCTCATATGGAAGGGGGTGGGTTCAAGTCTCAGGGAGACGATATTGACTCTCTGTGCTTCAGTAGGTTGAGAAAGTAGTTATGAACAAATACTGCATTGTAACAGAGTCAATAGTACTAAAAAAAAAAAAAAATCTTTGACAATCATAAAAGTGATGTCATTTAAGCAGTTGCTTATGATTTTGTTTTTTCCTTTTAAGACACAAACTACAAATAAAACTTTTAGCGTTTACGATGTGACCAGATTCGTGCATTTCCCAAAATGTAGAAGATGAAAGAAGGGGAAGAAGCATTACTGTGTCATCAACTTTTGCAACTGGTCTAAGCCGGGACCTCGCAGGTGTTGAGGGAGCTATTCCACGGCCACCTTCAGATGAACCTTTTCTTTCCCACGAGGGAGAAGAAACCCCGCTCCCTTTACCTCCAAGCCTTGCATGGGAATGAGGGTGCAGTGGCGAAACTTCAAGGCTGCGATCACTTTGACGAGAAGCTCTCTTTGGGGTATCACCAGCACTGAAACCAGCATTGCGATGAAGAGGCGACTCGAGAGGGGATTTTCTTCCAGCACTCTCATGTCGCAAGGGAGAATCAGTAGTTCTCCGTAAATCACCTTCTTCTTGACTCAGCTGCCGCTCGTGTTTTGGTTTCAAAGGTTCAGGGCCCTTCGGCGTTTCCATATCTGTTTTGCTGCTTTCGGGTTTTGCACCACTATGTTGATTTTGAGGAGAGTCAGTTAATGTCCTTGAGCCATCTAATCCCTCTAAGACTTTGGATCCAGCCTTGGGATCTTCTTGAGGATGATGTGGATTCATGTAATCACCTTTCTTACTCTTCTCGGTATTCTCAGAATTGGCAGCATGGGGGACAACTCCTTCACCTTCCAAGTTGCCAGAAGTCGGTGATTGCAAGTGCTGCTGTACAAATTTGAACCATATAACGTAAGGTAATGTACAAGGCATATTCTAAAAATCACGATTTCAAGATACAGAAAATTGAAACCAGGCACATTTCAGTAACTTGATAGCAAAGAAGGGCCATCTTAGGTCATTCGTATTTTGGAGGAGAATATATTCTCTGTTTCCTGGCCTATTGTGCAAAAAGTTCATGCAGGACCATTTTTTATGTTCACCAATAAGAATAGTAGGCAATTCTTTAAGCAAACCATGCATTTATTAAAAAAGAAGTAAACCTCTTTTGTTCAGCACCAAGCAGGGGCTTAGAAAACTCTAACAATGACTCATAATTGTGAAGAGCTAAATAGGTCTACACAATCAGCTACAAGTTTCCCGTTAACTTGAAAATAATGCCCACCAGATAATCTATTCTTAAGCCTAAGCTCAGGACTTTCTACCCCATCAAAAGAGCAACCAATACTCTCTTAGTCTCTTTCCTGACTACCACAGTTTTGGAACTCGTTTACTAACAACCTCTCCAGACAATCATACCAACAGGAGCTCCTTGTAATCATCAGTATCAGCCAGTGAATTTCAGAAAACAGCGAAAACATAATTCCAGATATTAGCTGTTATTTCAGAGGGTGAATAATGAGAGAATATGGTCAACTGTTTCTTCACGTATAGAACCTGTTCACCAGCACATGTTCCCTTCTCTGCCAGAGTGCCAGTTGCTATCTGGAAGAATATTAGAACTGAGTCAAAAGCAGCTATGTAACTATAGGCCTTCCAAGGAAATTTGGGCATTTTGGGGTATTTTTCACCTTCAGGGTCCTATAGTAAGAGCTCCGAAGGACTTTCCTTAGATCTCTCAGACATTGTAATTCATCCAATTTTACATTCACCGTCACTTCTTTGGGAATTTGTTCATCAAAGTTGCTTCAAAACATGATTTGTATGCATAACTTTGCACATCCATAGACTTGGGATATGTATCAAATCCTTTTAAGGTTATGAAAAATATCTTCCAAAGGAGAATGGCCAATCAAGCAATCAGAAGAAATGAGATCTCTTCCCACTACCCACCTTGAAGTTACCTTGTTCTAGACTGTTTAGAGATGATCCTCCTTTATGTTGCCAACAATGGTGTCATATGCAGACTCATTATATGTTCAACATGCCCCCTCAAGTGTGCGAACTGGTTGCTCCAAGCAACACGTGGATCATAGTCTTCAAACCCATGACCTTTGGCATGGGGTTGGCTCTAATACCTTTAAAGCATGTGCTCCATCTCAACTAAAAGTTGCTGATAGTTGGATTGCACATTTATGTTTATATATTATATATGCTCAAACCTACAAAGATCTCAAGGGGTTGCCAATGTGAAACCCTTAATCCACTCCAAGCCCACAACCATTGATATAATTTTTCTCAATTCTTCCACCACAAGAATGATTAACTCCAGCCCCACCATTCTGAAATCCAGGCATTCATTTTCAATTGGAGTCCAGGATATTGTTTCCAAATTCCAATAGTAAATGGCGGGATTTGGAAACATTGTCTGAGATCACTTTCAAGTTTCATATTAATTCATTTGAAGAGAAGGATAAAATTCATAATTTCTATTTAGCAAATGGTTTTTATAAATTGGGCAAGCAATCATAACTAGATATCACCTCCTGCATTCCCATGCTCAAAGCAGTACTTTTTTTGGCGATACAATAGGAAGGAAATTACAAGAACTCAAACAAATCTAGGCCAGGCAATGCAGACGACATTAGCTTTTCACTATTGTCAATCTCTATCCTAAAAGGCAAGAATGTATACTACCTACCTAATCAAGTAATGACTACATGGAATTATAAATGACAAGAATTTCAGGATGGATGGGTGTAGCTATTCATGTCTAGTATATAGACATACACAAATACAAATATATAAGCAATTCCGGTCCGTAATACAACAAAATTTTAGCCTACAGCATTAAGACTGATGCCTACATCTTATATTCCTTCTCTGTATGGCTGCAGAGTTTCGTTGTACCGTTATCTTGGGTTGAATGCATTCCCCTCCCAAAGCTTTCCTCAACACCATAATCAACCCCAACCAGAAGAAAAAATAGGTAAGAAAGAAATTTTTTTCTTCATTTCCCTTCGTTTTATGTCTACATATAAGGATATGCTACTTCTAGATAATTTCTCACTTGGCATTTTTGGGGAGGGGATAGCTGTTGTTGACAGAACAGTTTTGTGTAATTATATATTTCAATTTATAAAATAAGGAAACATTGTCTGTCACTTTTCAAGAGTTCATAACTCAGTATCAGCAAAATCCTTGCACCCCATTCTGCATATCAAACACTTGGTTCAGAGTTCCAGAAAAGAAGCCAAACACATTTTTTCTCACAATAACCATATCTTAAAGCAGAACTTTGGGTCACAGATCTTGAGTTTATCCCATTGAAACTCCAAACCTTATGATACAGATTAATTGACTTTACGTAGATGATTTGGGAATACCAAGAATTCTTAGCCCTGAAATCATTAACTTATCTGTATAATTGTATAAAGAACTCCAAACCACAACTTAAAGAATAGACAGAATCTGTTAGAAATGTGGTTAAAATCTGTAGGTTCTTGAATATAAGAATTGAAATCAATTAAATATATCTAGCTGTCAACTACAAAATTAATTTGATACTGGTTCAGATGAAAGAATAAAAAATTAAACCCAGAAAAACGTAATGCATTTGTTGGATCACCCTAGCTCGGGCTCCAGAGTTGGCTAGCAATCATATGCTCCTCATAGTTCTCTCGCTCAAAGCCAGCATAGGAACACAACCATGTCAAAGTCAAATGAAAGCTCTAGCACCACATAATCTAAGATTACTATAGGAACATATTACATATCCCAAATTAAAGGCATATTATACCAAGAGTTACAACCAGCATATAAAGCGTGCATTCTAATCATCCTATTTAATACTTCATTCGTCTATAGTTACCGAGCACATGATCAATTGATAGAACAAAATGTTCAGCTTTTGAAGTTTGAGGTAGTTCCAAATCATAAGCCATAAACACTCTATGCTAGCATATAACTTATGAGCCTAAGCTGCAATTGGTTTCCTATAACAGTATATATAAACACCTAAATTCCAACTTCAAATGCTCAACTAAAGCTACCAGAATCCATCCAGATCCAAATGGACCATATTGGAGAGCCGAGTCTAGTATCCTGTCATCGAAACATGGCTCAGACCGCTACGCAAGTATAAAGAAATAAAATTATGTCTTCGCTATTAGGTTCTGGAGTCTGCAATTTTGCATAGGGAACAACCCCTCTCCCACTCACCCACCCACCAAAGATCACAATTCCCAAGGTTCATCTTTTTCCAAATCTTACACTACCGAAGAATCAAGTCAAGCTCAATTTCGCTATAGATCAATCAGGAAAAAAAAGAAATCCGGTTTGCAGCAAAAAGAAACTCAGAAATATCAATAACAGTGCGCCAAAAGACTCACTAGAGATAGTAGCAATGAAGTAAATATATCAAACGGAAATACTCACTGCCATTTTTGAACTGCTCTTGAGCTCTTGAAGCAGCAACAGAGACACAGAGAGAGCTAAGACTGCTGTTGGGTCAAGATTTTCCTGGCAAGTGAGTCACTGGTCAGTGGTGCCAACAAACACCCAACTCAGAGAGAGAGAAAAAAAAAATGAGATGGGTTACCGAAGACACCGGTGACTTTTTGGTAATGACAGGAGAGGAGAAAGCACTTTGGTGAGATTGGGGATAATATTGGAGTGCACTTTGGTGACATGTGGAATAATATTGGAGTGAACATGTCCGACGGATTAACTCAACTGATAATATAAAGTTAGCACTCTAATATAATGATAGGGTGAAGATTTAATTCTCAGTTTCTTACAAATAATATTTTGTAACTAAAACTCTTCAGGTTAGAATTTGGACCCTTGTGTGTAATAGTCTGGTATAAGTTAAGTATGGAGACAAATTTTTTTAATACAGAGTAAATAAAAGGATTCTTGAGCTAAAATTTTGAGAGGTACGAGTACTAATTAAATCCTCAATTATTGATTTCTTAACTGATTAGATCATTTGTAATTGTCAAATTAGTCCTCGATCAATTTGACAGAGGATCAAATTAGTCAAAATTAATACTCAAAAACTAATTTAATAATTACAGCATAGTCGAAGGATCAAAACGACTCATTAATTCAAAAAATTTTATATATATATATATATATAGATTTTTGTTCAGGTGTGGCCGTGCTCCCCCGTGCGGCCGTGCGGTCACACACCACTCAATGTTACGAAATACACCACTCAATGTTAAGAAACACATCACAATGAAACACACCACAATGTTAAGAAACACACCACAGTGTATATTTGTGTGGTGTGTTTCTTAACATTGAGTGGTGTATTTCGTAACATTGAATGGTGTGAACCGCACGGCCGCACGGGAGAGCACGGCCGCACCTGAACCTGGCCCTATATATATATATATATATATATATATATTTATTTATTTATTTATTTATTTATATTGGAGTGCACATGGTGTTGCCGATCACCACTCAAAACAGAGGATGTTTGCTTCTGTGTGATTGTCTGCATCGTAACAAACATGCTCTCACAGCCGTAGCCTCTGTTTTGGGCAAGGGTCAAAGGTTTTTTTATGGACTAAAATAAAAATTAATTTCTCTTAAACCCCCTAATTTTAAACAATATAATTTAAACTTCATATAATATTACGATTAAACGTATAAATTATTACGGAGTAAATTTTTTCTTACAACTAAAAGCCTATGTGCTCCATCTCAACTAAAAGCTTAAGCCGATAGTTGGACTGCACATTTATGTTTATATTATATTTATGCTCACATTATGAAATGTTTTTTTTTAAAGGAGAATATGAATATGTTATGAAATGTTATATATCAAAATGCAAATTTACCACTGAATTATTTTCAAAAGTCACTTAAATGTCAAATGTAATTTATTTTAAATAGTTTATTGAAAATATATTTACTTTAATATATTTTTTTAGCAGTACTGACTCTATTTTAGTAGTACTGACTCTATTACATTGTAGTATTTGTTCATCCATACTTAATTTTATAAAAAAAAATACTACAATCTAACATATACATAATATCTACTCAACATGATAATGTCAACATCCTTAATTGTGATGGGTCACGAACCTCGAGTCATATTGTGAACAATTTCAAACTTGACAAAGAAATAACATATTGATCAATTTCCATATTATCCCTTAGAGCATCCTTATCAATGGAGTTTTTTCGCGGTAATTGAGGAGTTTTTTTAAGTGTGATTAGGAAAGAGAAAATGGGATGGGAGGAAAAAATAAATAAAACAAATCAAAATTTTAAAAATAAAAAATAAAAAAACTCAGATGTCAGGCGCGCCATGGTTGCGCCTGACGCGCGTCAGGCGCAACCTTTCTCCCTTTTTCCTCTGCTAATTTACTGTTCTAATATCTCTATTTTGCAGAAGGTGCGTTTCTTTCTCTTTCTTGGACTCTCTCTCTTCCATGTCATGAGCCTTTGTACTATGAACCCCCTTTGCACCATTGATGTGGATGCTTATGAGTCTTCCATTGATGCCTCTCCCATAGGAATGGCAATGGAACGAGGTAGGAGTGGGAGATATATTCCCACGCCCACGCGCACACCCACACTACTCTTCGCACATGCACTTGTGTAGGTAATGAAATTCATATCTCATTCCTGCTCCTACAAAAATTATATGTGTGCGGATAATATTAAACTCACAACTTTAATTATCATCAATATCACACTTAAATAGTTAAATCTAATAAAAATTTAACTATAAATTAATTATCTCATGAATTCTTTTTATAAGGTTAAATATATTATACATACATATCAATATAGTTCAAACATGAAACTCTATTTCATTGAATAACTTTAAAAAAAAAAAAAAAAGAAAGAAAGATTGATTCAATTTGTAATCTATTGATTATAATAATATTTTATTTTATTATTATAAATTATTAATTTGATCATTTTGGTCTTTCAGTTTATTCAAGTTGACTAAATTCAATTGAAATTTTCTTTACTTTCACCAAAATTTCACATTGATAAATATGCACAATGCGCAGTTATCTGATAAATGAAAATGAAGGTAAAATTATTTGCTCGAAATAAAAGTGCCTGATATTTTGAGTAGCCTGGGTAGTTGGTGCTTGTATTGTTGAGTAGGAGGTTGTGGGTTTGATACCCCTAGTAGCACTTCTTATAATATTTTGCTACAAGCTTCCTTTTTTCCTTAGCAATAAAAATGGACACCCCGGGTCAACACTTTCCTAATAAAATGGACCCTCGGGATCTCATGTCCTCATCACATTAAAACTATTTTTTTAATTTGTTAGAACCTTAACATTATTGACTTTTATATATTTTAGTATTTTTTTTGTTAGAACCTTAACATTATTGACTTTTATATATTTTAATAGATGTGCGAACATTTTAAATATGTTAAATTAAATTTAGTCAATTTGAAAAGATCAATAACAAAAAAAAAATGGTCACATAAATAGTTGTGGAATAAAAGTAAAATATGTAACTATTAAAAAACTAGTTTAATATTGATGGATTAATCAAATTTAGTTCAAAATTAACATGGGATATGGCCTGCAATGAGTACTATAGTACGTGTGCGCAATCCATTTGTGTTAGTAAATATTGTAAATTTGTAACCAAAATAATAATCAAATTAAAGAATCACAAAGACAACAATCAAACTAATTGTTCTCAAAATTATTCTCCATACGTTGTTTTCTTTCAAAATAATCAATAGGACCAGACATATGATTAATTATAGATTATAGTTCATCATGTAGTGTTATACACAAACATACAAATAAAAATTATTTTTTAAAAAAAATAAAAACTAGCACAATGAAATGCTAATGCAATTAAATCCCCGATGCACTAGTCCATAAAAAAAAATTTGGTCCATTATGTATGCTTAATTAATAATTAAACAAGATATATAAACTTATATAATAAGTCATTAATACTACTAACATAAATATTTTATATATATATAAAGTAATACTAGGCACCCCTCCACTTTTTATCGCATTTGTTTTTACAGTCTGAGTTGCAAAGATCACCAACCTTATATAGAATTGAAAATTATCCATAATTATTTTCTAAAGCGGAGTAATTAACGATTAATGATTTATTAGGTCTGTAAATGATGATGATGATAGATCCGAATATCCACATTGTAAGCGAGCATTGCTGAATTAGTCAGATGAGCATTACTTGAGTCCCAATTATTATGGTTACACGTACGGTTTGAGAGATCTCAGGGTTATAATTATCCAGATTTTAAATTAGAATTATCTTTAAAATATTTCCTTTTATCCTTTTAAGTGTGTTAGCTAGAGTCAACTTCTCTAAATTTCTAACTAAACAAACACTATAAAAAGATACACAAGTCGTCACTTGTATGTATATATTATATATAGATCCAAACCACCACAGATTCTCTACAAATCTTAATTGGGAGCAGAAAATTAAAGTAAGTAGCCATGGCCCATGCGATTGCCGTCGAGAAGGGTTCCGGTGATTTTCCGGCAAAACTCACCGGACAAGTATTCCTTTGCTGCATCGTTGCTGCCTTTGGTGGTTTCATGTTTGGCTACGACATTGGTATTTCAGGTACTTTTTCTTTCATTTTTTTTTTTTTGCAATATAAGGAGGAGGAGACTCAGGCTGAGTCTCATAAACAAAACTCTCAAGAATGACACCATCGCCAGCTCATTTCTTATTATTTACTTCCACGCTTTGATTATTATGGGTAGATATAAGGGGCGGATCCAGAGAGGGCAATAGCACAGATATCCCCTCCCCTACTCCCACCTAATTATTATATTTATAGGTGGCATATATATAGCAAATGTTTTAATAGAAATAGATAATATATTATTATGTATAATTGTTATTAAATGTTTTTTGGGTGATTAAAGCACTACCTAATTAAGGGTGTGTGTAATATTGTGATCACAGGAAAGTAAATCAGTTTAAATATTGCTCATAGCTTATCGGTTTCAAAGAGTTGAGATATTCAAATTGATCCGCTCAAGCTAGGCTGAAATTTGAACTCATGGCCTTATGTTTCTATTTTTAGCATCTTAGCTAGAATTATCTCAATGTAATTAAATGTTAAGTAACTTGATTGGTTAAGTATTTTGTTTCAAGTAAATTTTTTCGCAGATTCCGACCCTAATAGATAACAAAATTAGTATTTGTTAGTGGCCTCAGCTCATTTTTGTTTTGTGTTGTCGATATTGGTAGGTGGAGTGACATCCATGGATGATTTCCTGAAGAAGTTTTTTCCGACGGTTTACGTAAAAAAGCACGAGGCTAAGGAGGACAACTATTGCAAGTACGATAATGAATACTTGCAGCTGTTCACCTCTTCCTTGTACCTCGCCGCCATGGTGTGCAGCTTGATAGCGTCGAAGTGCTGCCGCCGTTTCGGCCGGAAACCTACCATGCAATTCGCCTCCCTCTTCTTCCTCATCGGCGCTGTCCTCAACGCCGCCGCCATGAATCTTGGTATGCTCATTGCTGGCCGCATTTGTCTCGGCGCCGGCGTTGGTTTTGGCAACCAGGTAATATATATTATTTAATCCTTAGTAATTGTAGGTTGTTATGAAATAGAAGAAAAAAAAATAGGGGAAAAAATATTTTTAGTCCCTTAATTATTTTTTACTAGTAATTTTAGTTACAATATACATTTTTAACTCAGAGCAACATTACTATTAAATTTTATTACAATTTTACACCTTTTAACGAGCAACAAAAATATTAATTTTATTAAAATTTTACTTGTATTTTATAATTTTATTATATTTACTAGTATTTTCTCCCGTGCGTTGCACGGAATGGATTTGTTATAATATTTTAAGAATATTTGGATCGATATATAATTATATAAATTGAGAATTGACAATTTTCTTTCCTAAATTGTTCCCCTGTACACCGTCCCTATATTTTCTTACCTGAACTTGTTAAAATCAAGTTTTAAAAAAAATTTAAAAAATTACAAATGATATCTAAAGAAAATTATAATTAAAACACATTAAAAAGTATTAAAATATTCGTATTAAAAAATTTTGAATAGAGTTTAATAGCTTTGTTGTTCTAGTTGTTTTAGGGGTTGACTTTTTTGAGGATTTCAGGGTATATATTGTAATAATAGCAGGAAATTCTCAAAGAATAATTGAGAGATTAAAAATGCATGTTTTCTATAAAAAAAAATATTGTGTGAATCTATATTTATGTGTTTATTATAAAATTGAGGGGAAGTAAGAATTGAGAGTATACAGAGAACTTGAAATGTAAAAACTAATCTCATGCATGCATGCACGCACGTAGGCGGTGCCATTGTTCATATCAGAGATTGCTCCACCAAAGTACAGAGGAGCTCTCAACTGTAGCTTTCAACTGCTAATCACCTTTGGCATATTGATTGCGAATCTGATCAACTATGGAACCTCTCGGATGGTCGGATACGGGTGGAGGATTTCGCTGGGCGGAGCCGCGGTGCCGGCCCTCATCCTCGGCTTCGGCTCTCTCCTCATCCACGAGACTCCCACGAGCCTCATCGAGCGCGGCAAGAAAGACGAAGGCCTAGCCGCTCTCAAGAAGATCCGTGGCCTGGAAAACGTGGAGAGAGAGTACGACGAGATCGTCCGCGCGACGGAGATGGCGAACAAGATCAAGCACCCGTTCAGGAACCTGATGAAGCGGTCGAGCCGGCCCCAGCTCGTGTGCGGCACGCTCCTCGCCCTCTTCCAGCAGTTCACCGGCATGAACGTGATCATGTTCTACGCGCCCGTCCTGTTCCAGACCGTCGGGTTCGGGGCCAACGCGTCGCTGCTGTCCGCCGTGATCACCGGCTGCGTCAACGCCGTCTCCACCGTCGTCACCATCCTCTTCGCCGACAGCTTCGGCCGGCGGTTTTTGCTCGTGGAAGGCGCCATCCAGATGCTGGCGGGGCAGTGCGTCGCGGGAGGGATCCTGGCCGTTCATCTGCAATCCACTAACGCCATCCCCGAGAAATACGCGCACATTCTGGTAATCGTGGTGTGCGTGTTCGTTGCGGGTTTCGCGTGGTCGTGGGGCCCTCTAGGCTGGCTAATCCCCAGCGAAATATTCCCCCTGGAGACCAGAACCGCCGGATTCTTCTTCGCCGTGAGCACCAACATGATCTGCACCTTCATCATAGCTCAGGCGTTCCTGACGATGATGTGCCACATGAAATCCGCGACCTTCTTCTTCTTCGCCGTGTGGATTGTGGTTATGATGTGCTTTACTATATTTTTCTTGCCGGAAACAAAGGGAATCCCCATAGATGAGATGAACGAGAGAGCTTGGAAGAAGCATTGGTATTGGAAGAAGTACTGCATTGAAGAAGATGAACAGAAAAAATCTGGGGATCAGGCTGATGAAGATCGGAGCGTCATCAGCCAATAGCCAATTCTCTCTCATTTAGTTACTAGGAACTTTCTTTAATTTGTAAGTTCAAGAGTAGCTGATTGTAGGGTTTTTTTTAGGGGTTAAATAATTGCAAATAATTTTAGGATTTATGCTCCTTTTTTAGCTAATAATTTATCATAAGTAGAGTGAGGTTTTTATATTTTATTAATTGTGTATATATTTGGATATGATTAATATTTTAATTCATAACTTTGCAAAATATTAAACAACTTGTGATTACCAAATGTTAAAAAAGTATTTGAGATCCATCTTACATAAAATTGTCCCACATGAGTATTTTGTGAGAACTTAGACACTGAAAGCATCCTTATAACTTATAAGTGGGGGTTGAGAAGAAGGAGAACAAAAAAGGAACAAAAATGGGACGTGCCTTTTGTGAACCACACACTTCTCTCCGTCCTCTTGCTTTCCTTTCTCATATTGTGGAGCCCACCAAAGTATAATTCTTTGAAAAAATCACCACCCACACTAGTTTAAAAATCAAAAATGAGTTTTTATTTCTACAAAAACCAACAAATAATCACAGCTTCCTACAAAAACCAACAAACATGTATATAATTGAATAGAAATTATATTACGTAAAAATTGAGATAAAATAATTCGTGTTACATAACTATTCGAATCGTAAAACTAAAACTTAATTCAATAGGGCTCGATTTTGTTGTTAGAAACTCAGAGGGAGATTTCATTGTTGTGGTCGCGAAGAATTGGGTTGGTTAAAGGAAAAAGGATTTTGATGCAGTGCATGTTGAGACTGATGCTCTTCTGGTTATTCAAGGACGACTTAACAGTACTTCACTTGATTCCTATTTTGATTTAGTTCTTGAGGATCCGTGTAATTGCTAATGATTTTCATAAGATTAGCTTTTATTTTGTTAAACGGTTTGCGAATACGACTTCCCAGATTGCTCAGGAGGCCATATCCACGGCTGACTGTAGGGCCTGGTTTGATTCGCCACCTTCTTTTCTTTCTGATGTACGTACTAAGTTCATATATTAATTAACGGAAGTGTTTATTTGTTTAAAATGAAAATTTTAAAACTTACATATTCGAAACAATTGAAATTTAATGGAAGTGTTTATTTGTTTAAAATGAAAATTTTAAAACTTACGTATTCGAAACAATTGAAATCATTAAAATTAAACAAAGTAGAAAGCTGAGGCAAATTATTCTATGTACCCAGGAACCGGGTCCAAAATACACAATCGAAATAACTCCTTTTTTTGAATATTAGAACTCTATTACAATGCAGTATCTGTTCATAACTACTTTCTCAATCTATCCACTGAGGCTCGAATCCACCACCTCCCGTATAAAGGGAAGGGTTTGATGCCACTGGACCACAAGGTCCTTGGCAAATAACTCTTCTATTACTAGATAAAAGAGTTATTTATCTAGTAAAGATAAAGATTTATGGGGTAGTGTCGACTCAGTCCATGAGTTATGGCCGTATCCGAGTTTAGTCCCTCAGTTATATACGGAAATGGTTGCTTAGTAAAAAAATAGTTAGGATATTTGTTGCTAGTTGCTTAGTAAAAGAAATTGAAAATGGTTAGGATAATGTGTTTCACATGTGTGAAGACAATGATCAAGTATTTCTTTGTTTGTGCTAAGTCTTAATAAGTTTGTTATACGAGAGTTAGGTTCCTAACAAGTCATTTGAAAGTTATTGAAATGCTTTTAAAATTGAAGAATCTTGAAAATAATTAGGCTAAGAAGTGAAAAAATAATGTTGTAAAAGTGGTTTTGATATAAGAAGAAGAATAAAATGTGAATTTTCTATTTTACCTACCCCTCAAATTTTAAATATTTTTTATTTTTTCATCAAATTTAACGGCCAGGGACTAAACTCGCCACTTCGCGAATAACTGAGAGACTAAACTCCGATACGGCCATAACTCAAGGACTGAATCGACACTACCCCTATAACTCAGGGACTAAAGATGTCATTTTCCCAAAAATAAATCCTATAAATAGAATGCATAGCTTAACATAAAAGAATGCAAATGAGAAGAGATATATAAATAGAAGAATTAATACATTAAATGAGGCTAAAATGTCAAAATTAGAAGAAAAATAATATCCCTGGGAGTAGAAGCAGTTTCAGTTGTCCAAACACGCGAGAGAGAATGCTATACAATTTAATAAGCCTAAGCCTTAGAAAGGCTCTTGTATAAAAATCAATGTGAGACAAAAGCTATTTAAAGTTTTTCCCCCCATTTTTCCAATTCAAATGGGTCAACTTTGAGAACTGATTTCTCATTTCCCAATTATCCGTTTTGAGCGTACAATATATCAATCTATTCGTCTAACTACAAAGAATCTGAATACACGTTGACCCGACCCAATTCAAAAGTGAACCATATATATATATATTTGTACCACAAAATAACCACTTAAAATGTCATTTTATGTTATTTTTCCAACATTAACTAGTAGAAGAAACAAGAAGAGAATTCAAAATATTTAGCTATACGCCTATACTAACTTCCATTAGACATGCTCCATGTAATATGGGGAAGAAATATAAATAAGAAAATAATATAATGTATATTGTAAGGCAAACAAAATATACTTCATACCTAACTTCTTATTATTTGTTAGTATTTATTCTAGAAGTGGCTCCTTTAAGTTTGAAAACACACATTATAGCTCAATTTACAATACGGACATGTTTGGTTCGCTTGAACTTTTTTTTCAAGGAAAACATTTTCTTAGAAACCATGGGAAGTGAAGTTTTCTTGGGTTTGGTTCATTGGAAGTTATTTTCCAAAGGAAGTGCAATTCCTCATTTTCATGGAAAACAAAATCTTAGGTGAGGGGTGGGATTTCTTTTTCCATTGCAATTGGGAAGAAAAAGCCAAATGGTATGACAAATTTACCCCTGTACTTCTCTCTTAATACATACATATAAATAATAATAATAAAGGCATATAGGTCTTTTTTCATATTATTCCTTACCATTCTAAATCACTACTAGAAAACTTCCCTTATAGCGACGGACAAACATTGCGACGGACAAATTCGTCGCAATAGATGACCTTTTGCGACAGAAATACCGACAAATTTGCGACAAGCATATCGCCCGAGGAAAATATTAGATTTAGAGCTATTGCGACGATATTTATGACGATATTGCGACAAACGTACGACGCAATTGAGATGTTGAAAAGTCCAATAAAAATGCCTTAGCGGGAAACATATTTTTGGCGGGAAACTTGCGACGTACAATATTCCGTCGCAGTTACTTTGGCGGGAAATTATTTTCTCATTGGTAGCTTTGCGACATTACTTGTTCCGTCGCAATTGTTTCGTCGCAAGAATTATTTAGGTTAGTCAATTTTGTAGATGAGTAATTACGACAAACATTTCGACGAACTTGCGACATACATAAATAATAATTTTAATATATTTTAAATTTCTATTATAATTAATTAATTCAAAATGTATAAAAAAATTTTTATATATATATGTATTTATTTATTTATTTATTTGTGTATCAATCTAATAAAAAATTGGGTTTAGAGCTATTGCGACGACATTTATGACGATATTGCGACAAACGTACGACGCAATTGAGATTTTGTTGAAAAGTTCACCAAAATTTTTTTAGCGGGAAAGATTTTTTTGGGCGGGAAACTTGCGACGTACAATATTCCGTCGCAATTTCTTTGGTGAATTTTTTTTCATTGGTAGCTTTGCGACATACTAGTTTTGTAGCAATTTTTTTTAGCGAAAACTGTAGCAATTGTTTGGACGCAAGAATTATTTTATTTAGCAAATTGTGTAGATGATTAGTTACGATAAACATTTCAATAAACTAGTGACATATAATTTTAATATATAAATAATAATTTTAATATATATATATATATAATTAAGTAATTAAATAATTAATGATTCTTAATTAATTAGAATATACTCGACCAATACATACCCAAAAAGCCCTAGAAGATAGCTTCAGATACAGACCACAAACCTCGCAGGTGAGCTCATCTTTCTTCCAAGCAACTCTGTCTGAAAGGTATCAACCTTTACCTTCTGCTTCAGTTGGGAGAGAGGACAGACCATTATACCTCACCAAATTTGCTATTTCCATCGACTCACCCTCTGTATTCAACCACTGCTCAACAGGTGAAACAATGAATTATATCTCTTTCTTAGCTTGTGTTTACTGTATGTATATGTTCTTTTTGTTTTTTAAGCACCTCAGAGTAGTGCACTAATGCTTTGAAATTTCTAAATATAAAATATAGAGCTAAGAAATGAGAAGATACTCCATCTCCATAACTATCTGCTTCATGTCCTGAGAATGGGCTGGAATAATTTTTCTGACTCGTAGCCGAAAATCACTAAGTGTGGTTTCCCTTATTTTATACAAGCTTTGGAACTCCCCTGCTGTGGTTTCTCTGTTGTGTTTTCCCCATTAGGAATTGGAATGACTCTTCAAAAATATCTGTTCGGAGAGACTAGATCTGTTTAGAGGGCCTTGTGCCAGGAATTTAAAACCTTTTTTTTTCTCTTTGTGTTTTCTCCCTGGGTTCTAATTCCTTCCTTTTTTTTTATTAAAAAAAAAAGATTGGAAGGTCAGTACAAGTGTGGACAAGAACAAGGCAGAAAGATGAGTAAAAGAATAAATGAGATTGAGTGAAACATGAATCAATTTGAAAAATAAAGAAATGAGTTATGACCAAAGATTTCTTTAATATTTAATCAATTTGAGGCTTTCTTGTTCAATATGGTTGAACTCGAAGCTAATAGACACTCACTTGCCTAATGATTTTTTTCAGATGCAAATCTCATACCTATTGAGTTGCCTGATGCAATCCCTGACTGGCAGGTACGTACATTTAACACCGCTTTACAATATCTTGAATGTCTTTTCTATATTTTACTTAGCGCGTTATCATCTCTAAGCTATTTCGGCAAGTTGGATAGCTGCCACTATGTTTTTATTTGTGTAATTATGTCTTGACTAAAACATTATACTTTATCTGATTCATAGAATCTAAGAATTCTTCTAAAATAGCAATGATTTTATTTATTTATTTAATATTTGTATGAAGAAATATGCATGAATAATTTTACTATTTAGTTTCAAGAAAAGAAAATGGTTAATTTCATATTTCATCTTGTGATTTCAATACTTTAAAGGTTTGAATTTCTTCATTTTATGTTTTGGTTTATTAGAGAGTTCTATTAGAATTGCAATAAAGTTAAATCATACTTTGCTTACTGTCTAGGTGTTTTTTTTTTTTTTTGTTTTTTTTTTTTTTTTTTTAAAAAAATTTTTTTTTT
>NC_044919.1:10551278-10589970 GCF_003576645.1 Ipomoea triloba | reverse complement strand
TTTTTTTTTTTTTGTTTAACAAGATTGTATTTTTAGCATGTTTATGAAATAGAGAATTTACAATCAAATTTTTTCTTTGTTTAAAAATAGTAGTACATTTTTTATATAATATTTTTTTCAATACTGATACAGAAATACAAGAAGTCTTTCAAGGCATCACAGACAAAATCAATGAAGTGAAGTACCAATTGGAGCACTTTAAGGTAAATAAGACTTTTGGGCACACACACACAATATATACATATGTATATATGTATGTATGTATGTATGTATATAAAATAAATTATTCAATGTAATTGATTTTTTTTCTACTTGTTTATACATGTTAGATCTTGAAAATGTCAAACTTTCGTTCTTGGATGTATAATCTGCTAGACGCATCAGGATATGTTAGTAGCGAATTTAAAATGGGAGTTGAAGAGTTTTTGGATTTTGCATTCAATCATTCGAAGTATGTTTTTGATGATACTATCCGATGTCCTTGCGTGTTGTGTGCTAATAGGGAATTCCATAATAGAGATGTTGTTGTATACCATCTTTATTCTAAAGGTTTCATTGAAGGTTATTGGAATTGGTCATCACATGGAGAAACTTTTGACCAGTACAATGATAGAGGTGAGGTGCATAGAAATAGAGATGATAACATAAATGCATACCAAAGCATGGTAATTGATGGTGTCTTTCCAAATTTTGGTTTAAATGAAAATGAAAGGGATAATGATACTTCTCTTGGGGAGTTGCCTAATCCTAGTGCAAGAGAATTCTTTTCTTTATTAAATGATGCCGATGAGGCATTATGGGATGGTTGCAAGAAGCACTCAAAACTTTCAGCCGTGTCGCAATTATTAAATTGTAAGTCCGAGTGTAACATGAGTGATTCATCTTATGATCGACTTATTTCAATAGTAAAAGACATGTTGCATGAAGGTGATAAGCTTCCAAACAATTTCTATAAGACTAAAAAGATGATGAGAAAATTAGGACTTGGTTATAAAAAAATTCATGTATGTCAAAACAATTGTATGCTGTTTTATAAAGAGGCAGAGACATTAACAGAGTGTTCTTTGTGTGGTCATCCTCGGTATAAACCTGTGAAATCAATTAGTACAAAAAAGAGGGTACATTTTAAGACTTTGAGGTATTTGCCACTTATACCAAGGTTACAAAGACTTTATATGTCTAACAAAACAGCAAAACATATGACATGGCATGAATTTAACCAAAGCCCAGAAGGAGAATTAAGGCATCCTGTTGATGGTGAAGCATGGCAGCATTTCAATCGTACCCATCCAGAATTTGCACATGAAACAAGAAATGTAAGACTTGGTTTATGTGCAGATGGGTTTTGTCCATTTGGACCTAGTGCAAAACCATACTCATGTTGACCAGTTATTATTACGGTGTATAACTTACCACCATGGATGTGCATGAAACAGCCATATTTATTTTTGAATATGATCATTCCAGGCCCGAATAGTCTTGGAAAACATATTGATGTATTTTTAAGACCTTTAGTGGATGAGTTGACAGATTTATGGACTGTGGGGGTAGAAACTTTTGATGCACATAGGAAACAAAATTTTCAAATGCGTGCTGCTCTGTTATGGACAATTAATGATTTTCCAGCCTATGGCATGCTATCTGGATGGAGTACCCATGGACAATTTTCTTGTCCATATTGCATGGAGAAAACCATGGCTTTTCAGTTGAAGCATGGGGGAAAACTATCTTTTTTTGATTGTCATAGGCAATTTTTGCCTTTAGACCATGCTTATAGAAAGCAACGAGATAAGTTCATGAGACCTGTTGAGAAAGATGCCTTAATGGAGAGATTATCTGGGGAAGAAGTATTTGCTCAAGTTTGTGCTTTGCCTGATATTAGATTTGGTACTCAATGTGGTAAACAAACTATCCCAGGTTTTGGAAAAAATCATAATTGGGTGAAAAAAAGTATTTTTTGGGAGTTGCCTTATTGGTATACTTTGCTTATTCGTCATAATTTGGATGTGATGCATATAGAGCGAAATGTCTTTGAAAATGTATTTAATACAGTGATGAATGTAAAAGACAAGACAAAAGATAATATAAAAGCTAGGATGGATTTGAAAGTATACTGTAAGCGACCCAAATTGGAGTTAGTTGAACAAAATGGAAGATTTTATATGCCAAAGGCTTCTTATACACTAAGTAAGGATCAAATTAAAGCAGTTTGTGAATGGATCAAGCAATTAAAATTTCCTAATGGTTATGCTTCAAATATTGCTAGTTGTGTAAATGTGGAGAATTGCAAGATTGGAGGGCTTAAAAGTCATGACTGTTATGTTTTTATGCAGCGGTTGTTACCGATTGCTTTTTGTGATTTTTTACCAAAACCGATATGGGATGCCATTACAGAGCTTAGTCACTTTTTTAGAGATATTTGCTCAAGTGAATTACGAATTCAACATTTGGAAATATTGGAGAAAAACATTATTGAAATCCTGTGTAAGTTAGAAAAAAATTTTCCACCGGGGTTCTTTGATTCCATGGTGCACTTACCCATTCATTTAGCTTATGAGGCTAAAGTTGGTGGACCTGTTCATTATAGATGGATGTATCCATTTGAAAGGTATAACTTTCTAGAACATATTCCCCACTATCATTGTAACAATGTTACAAAAAAAATTGATTTTCACTTCTGTTCTGTAGGTTTTTGCATCAATTAAAAAAAAAAGTGCGGAATAGAAACTATGTTGAAGGATCAATATGTGAAGCATATTTGATTGAAGAAATATCTACATTTTGCTCACATTATTTTGAAGATCATGTCCAAACACGATTGAATCGTGTTCCTCGTAATGATGATGGTGGAGATGTGAATGCAAACAATCGTTTGTCAATTTTTACTCATCCGGGTCGACCATTAGGGCAAGGTATTCGTAGATACCTAAGTGATGATGAGTATAATGCTGCTAAAGTTTATGTTTTAATGAACTGTGAAGAAGTTGCACCCTATATTGAGTAAGTATGTCAAACTTAATCTCTATAACATATATAGATAAATTTTTTTAGGAAAATAAACAATTCACCTCGAACTATTAAACTAATGTTAGGAAATTTGATGATGAGATACAAAAAGCAAGACCAATCCAATGCACCACCTCATGAAATTCTATACACTTTTCTATCTGATCTCCTTTTTAATTAGTTATACTTGGTAGTTGTAATTAGTTTTCTAATTCAACTATTTCATTTCTATAATTAATTCATTTTTATAAATATATTTTTTTCCTTTTTATAGGTAAAATGGTGACTAGAGGCAGGGGTAGAAAATATAAAACTCAAGTAAGAGGAAGTTCTAGTTGTTTTGCACAAGGTGTTGATGATGATCTTACTTCTAATCCATCACATTTTGTCAATCGCCATGGATTGCAATCCACACATCTTAATGCATCTTTAACTGACGGACAACAATCCAATGCACCACCTCATGTTTCACCATTATCTAGCGGATCACAATCCAATGTCCGGCCAGATCATGTTGCATCTATATCTGATGGGCTACAATCTGATGCACCTTTGCTAAATACACCACTTGATGATCATGTTGAGGAAGCTATTGAAGATACTGTCCAATCACTTCATGAATCTGCCACTACTTTAACTAAGCAAACAAAGAGGAGGGGGCCTAATAGAGGTAGAGCTCTACCATCTGATCCTTCCAGGAAGATCAAACTGAATGTTATAAGTGGGAGGTAGTGTTTTATTAACTTTTTATTTCTTTATCTTTTGGGTAGAATTAGTTTTCTTAATTGAGAAATTATTTATAAGTAGCTTGCATGGCATGTATTTAACTATTTTATTATTCAAATTATAGTGATTTTCTAGAAGATGGAGTTGCTGCTGACATTTCTGCTATGGTGAAATCAAATTTTAATGATCATTGGCCAACTTGGGCACAATTTTCTGATGAAACAAAAGCTGCTTTATAGGCAAAATTTCAGGTAATAGTGTTGATTTATTTAACAAGCTTTTGATGCATTTCATTACATTTTTAGCAACAATACTATCTTTTTATTGTGCATAAGATATATAATTATATATTTTTTTATATGTTAGGAAAAATATCATTGGGATGAAGATAAAAATGAAAATGTGTATAAAATATGGTATGCCAAAGCTAATAAGGGGTTTAGGGATGCTATTAGTAGAGGAAGAAAAAATGCATGCACTAAGGCCGGCATTAACCCTTAAGATTCAAATGCTAACTGGGAAAAAGTAAAAGAGCATAGAGAAAGTTGGATCCCGCAACCAATTTGGAATCATTTTGTGGATAATATTTGGTCGAAAGAGGAATGGATGAAGAAATCTGCCAAGGCTGCAAAAAACCGTAACACACTAAAGGAAGGAAGTGTCACCAAACATACTGCTGGTTCATGTTCATTTGTTAAACATAAGCATAAGATGGTACGATATTTTTTTCACTATTTTATAATACTATTTTAATTAAAAAAAATTTATGCTAATAATAAATTGTTTCATCAATTGCTAGGCTAAATCACTAGGACGAGAACCATCCCAACTAGAAATTTTCAATGCAACTCATACTCGTAAGAAAGATGGTGGCCAATTTGTGGATGGAAAATCAAAATCCGTCAGTGTAAGTATTAGAAGTATTATTCTTACTTATCACTTAAGTTTTATATATATATATATATATATATATATATATATATATATATGTATATATATAATTGTATGATTTTTATACTAGTTTCTAATTTTATAAATAAAAAATATGGTGTAGGAGAAATATGACGCAGCTTTGAAAGAGAAACATGGTAATGATTCTTCTTCTCAAGTGACGTTTGATGCTGATGCATGGAAATGTGCTATTGGTGATATCAATCGCTCCCATTTGTATAGTTTTGGAGCTCTTGAGAACCGAAGGTCTATTCTAGGTGGAAGTTCAACCCAAAGATCCACAACTACTAATGTACCCAATGTAGCAAATGAGGCATTACAAGAGCTTTTCAAGAAATGGTTGTCAAAACAACTCCCTGGTATGTTATCTTCTTTAGGCTATCATCCTATGGACAATGCATTTGGAGACAATGTTCCACCATCATCAAGTGGTGATATTCCAAACACTTCACAAAATGGCAGTCAAGGAATGGAAAGTAATAGGGGTGCTGATGGACATGATGATAGGGATGGTGATGGACATGATGAATTGGAAGCACCATGATAATTTAATATGTTGCTAATGTGATGCATGTAAAAAGCTAACATCAACTAATTTTTTTGGTTACAACTTTGACAGGCTAAACAATCCCTACATATTTTTTTAATTAGCTTGTCTATTGGGATTTATGTTTTGTATATTAGTAGGATGTTAGCTACCAACTCTTAGTTTATAATTTAGATGTACTACTAAACTCCAATTTAGAGGAGGATATTAATTAGCAACCCCACAATATTAGTGATTGTTTTTGTTTTTGAGCGATGGGGCCTATTTGTATTAAACTAATTATATATATGATGAATTGAATTTACTATTTTATATTTGTGACAGGAAAATTATAAATTATACTAGTCAGAATAATGTGATTTACGACGAATATTGCGATGAACACTACAATGTAATATATAATTATTTTATTAAAATTTAATATTAACTACGACAAAATCGACATATAATTGCGACAAACAAAATTATTTTTAAAAAATTTGTGACATACTACACCGACAAACACATAACAACAATTGCGACATACAATTTGACGAATGACATTTAAAATTAATAAAATTGCGACATACATTTTGACAAAAAATTGGAAACGGCGACGAATATGAACAAGTATTTGCAACGGTTGTAAAATCAATTGCGACAGCAAATTAATATACACGAAAGACTAATAAGCTTAATTGCGACGAACAAAAGTATTATTTGCGACGCCTCGCGACAAACTAATGCGACTGATTTTGATTGCAAATTGCGACAGAATTAAAATATATTACGACATAAATATGGTTGTCGGTGATAATAATTAATTGCGACAAACAGTCGCAACTGAGCAATTGCGATTCGACCTGATGCGACGATCACATTTTGTCGCAAAGTATGTCGCAATTTCTCTTTTGCGTCGAAACTGTGACTAATTGCGACGGAATTTGTCCGTCACTATAGCCATGTTTTTTAGTAGTGAATCCAACCAAACAGTGGAATCAATATTCCCAGTAACTTCTTTTCCACCAACCAAACAATAGAATTTATCTTCCTAGTAACTACTTTTCCATGGAATTTCACTTCCACTTCCCTTCAAATATTTTCCGCGAACCAAACGGGCCCTACAAGACTCATAATATGCCCTTAAATTTGATGATTAAATTGAATGATGCGTTCTCAAGACATTGTCACCCATGCAGACAAGCCAAATACATTCAATTTCAATTAAAAAATATAAATTAATAACCTCTAATACATTGGTCTTATGGTATAGTAGATGAAAAGACTCACTTAAAAGACTTGTTTTTAGTAGCAGTGAATAGTGAGAATTTGGATATATAGTTTGGCGAAATTGAAAATTTTAGATTATAAAAAATTTCAATTAATAATTAAAGTATACATTTATTTATTTATTTATTTTGTATTTTATCTCCAACGGATTAAACACATCTATCAAAAGAATATTCCTTCTATAAAATGAAAACCAATATTTTTTTCATGGACAGGAAGAAACAATAGCTATGGGACAAAGAAAACAATTATGAATAACGATGAAGTGGAACATTTGAAGGGAGTATTTTATTGGGACTTCTGGTGTACCAAAATGGACTGAACTCGTCTCAAGAAAAAATTAAAATAAGTAAAAATAAAAAAGAATTTAGGAACCGGATGATTGATGAACCGGTCGCCAAGCTCCTGTCCGGGAAAAAAACGTTCTGTTTTCTTCCTTCGTTTTTTGTCTCCTGAGATCCAACCCTAGGAGCGCAGGCGAGAACTACAGACGCGAAATACAGAGATCGTGTTGGAGATTATAGAGAATTGGTACTGAAATTGGAATAAAAAACCTAGATCTGATTTTGAAAGGTCAGTTTCTCTCTGTATACGTGTATATTGAATCGAATACATGCACAAAATTCAAATAATTTTGTGCGTTTTTATGCACAGGTGAATATATATCACCACTCGTGGTGTTTTTTTGTCAGGTTTTTATTGTAATATATTTGCACGGTTTTGTAATGTGCCATTGGCATTTGCTAGAGTCGGTTTTAGTAATTGAATGTGGTTTGCGTTAGATTTGGATTTCACAATTTGGAGAAGTTTGTTTGTTTTTTATTCTCAAGCGTTTTGTTTAATGTGGAAGTCAGAGTTCGAAAGCCAAGGTAATAGCTAATTATGAATCTATAATTAGAGGCTTCATTTTGAATGGAAATCAAACCCTGCAATGAGTGCTGGAAAATATGAAGGCTGATGCCTACTTTATATTTATGATAGTTGTGTTGTTATGGCTTGTTTTTTAGTCGAATCACAATTGTAATATGTATAGAACTTGAATGGTCTGGTTTGAGGATCAGGGAAGATATTATTTATTGTTAAGTATATAGGTCCAAAATGGTGGATATAGAATGATTGTTTTAAGGAGAATTTGATGTTAAGGTTTTCTTTTCTTAGAAAATTTCAGGAAAAAACTACTTTTATGTCTTTATCTGAGAATTTCACGTTAAAAACTTGTGAACTGTTTCGAGCTAACATAGATATCTTGACCCTTGAAATGTTTCATGTTTTAATGGTTTTGTATGGATTGTTTTAAACTATTTTGTGTATGGTAAGGGTTTTCTGTTGCAGCTACTGCTATTGGTGGCAACTTTAGTGACTTAGGGGCTCTCCCTGGCAAACTATTTCATCTAACCATTTCCTTTCCAATTTTAGGTACAAATTTTGACGAATGGCAGATGGCACATCAAGCTTTTGGGGCCCTGTGACATCTACCAAAGAGTGGTGTGAACCAAATTATGTTCACTCTTCCTATATCGCAGAGTTTTTCAACACCATCTCAAATGTCCCATGCATTCTCTTGGCCTTCATTGGTCTTGTTAATGCCTTGAGACAAGGGTTTGAAAAAAGGTTCAGTGTCCTCCACATATCAAATATAATACTTGCCATAGGAAGCATGCTTTATCATGCCACACTGCAGCGAATGTGAGTGCTCTAACACTTTTTTTGCTTGTAAACTCTAGGCTGGGTTTTTATTGAATGCCCGTAGTTCTAGGAATCTCATCAATTGATTGCATATGCAAGTTATCTCAGAATTTATGACAATTAATAAGTTTCCATAATTATTTTTGTCAAACTGCTATATGAACTATGAAGAAGCTAAAAGAATGCCACTGTCATGCAAAATCCAACTCTTGACTTGGATGTTATGGGCGTGTTATTAACTGGTAACTTTGGGGGGGTTAGATGGAATCTTGTATTTGTGTGAAAGTTTATATTTATAGAAAACATTCAGAATTTCTTAGTCAACTTTAATTTTTCTAGTCATGATGTGTCAAATGATTTAAGATCTGAACAGACAATATGCTTGAAAGTGAGGCAATTAAACTCTATTGCTCCATGTTTGAGGTGAATCTCCCATTATTGTAAATGGTATTATTAACTTCATCTATTCTATCTGATGGAGGTGGACCTGTCATCCTTGTAAATGCATTATTATTCAGTGTTAATATGTTATTTCTGTTTTTACTTTTGACTGTTTTACTATTTCAATAGAGTATAAAATATGCATGCAAGAATACATTCTAGCCAAATCCTTGGCTATTTAACATATATGGGAAATTGGGAAATGAATAAGTATTCGATAAAATCTTTTATCCCCCTCAGTGATTAGAACTTTTCTTTTTCGATACTAGTGTTCCACTACCTTTAGTTGTCATGTTAATGTACTTGACCTGTCATTGAAGTCATGAAAAATTGTCTATCAATTGACAGAGTTCACCATATTGAGATTTTTTGCCAAGTGTTGCTGGTTGTGCCTACATACATAAATACACTTGCGTGTGCACACATGAAGCTTTAAATTTTTAAACATTTCAATGCTTTTTCATTTGTTTGTTTTATGAGATAGAAAGCACCAAGTAGGTACACCCCATATATAAACTAGCATTCACAAAACTCTGAATGTCAAACCCTGTTGGCCCAAAAACTGTTTCACCCAGACCTAACACAAAATTTGAAATGGTAAAGTACTAGCCAGTAGCTACCAAGGACAGTTTCTTTAAGCCTCTGGTTTTCTTTCTCTGCTATAGATCTTACTTATAGTGTTGTTGTTGGGTCCCTTCAATCCCCTTTGTTTGCTTGGTTGACGCCTTTCTCCTATGATTATTTTGCTTGTCAGTTCCTACTTGCCTCCTTGATTCAATCTCTGTTACAGCATTTTAGCACTTTTATCATCCAATCAAGGAAGAGTCCTTGAAATTCTCTGAAATCCACATATCCCCCCACTCCTTCCAGTGTCCATCAACCCTGTGTTTTGTTCAGAACCTGCAATATTATATTTTCTGGCCTTGCAAGTCATCATTGTCAATGTAACTATCCCATGTCGTACTTGAATTGTAACCATACTTTGTCATGCCTCCCAACTTCTGTCATTCCCATCATACTTTTCCCCTCCTCGGGCCCTCTTTGCATCCACCTCTTTCACTCTGTGCATACATAGTCATGTCCATAGGAAAAAGTTTCATCCCTTTTGTCATGTCCATGGGAAAAAACTCTCTTTGCCATGTTGTGTATTGTTATTTTATTATAACCAAGGATCTTGATTGGCAGGCAACAACAAGGTGATGAGACACCAATGGTATGGGAAATGCTACTTTATATTTACATCCTCTACTCACCAGACTGGCATTACCGGAGTACTATGCCCACCTTTTTATTCCTTTATGGTGCAGTGTTTGCCATTGCACATTCACAAGTTCGCTTTGCAATCGGGTTTAAGGTGCATTATGCATTACTATGCCTTCTTTGCATTCCTCGTATGTACAAATATTACATTTATACTGAAGACCGATTGGCAAAGCGTCTTGCAAAGTTATACTTGGCCACATTATTGGTTGGCACCATGTGCTGGTTATTTGATCGTCAATTTTGCAAGGACATTTCAAGGTGGAGCCTCAATCCACAGGGTCATGCATTATGGCATGTGCTTATGGGTTTTAATTCATACTTTGCAAACACATTCTTAATGTATTGCCGTGCACAGCAGCGGGGATGGAATCCGACAATTAAGCACTTGATAGGTTTCTTCCCTTACGTGAAGGTTCAAAAGCCAAAGTCACAGTAGTGCGCTTCTCACTCAAGCCAAGCTTGTTTTCCCCTATAGGTGTAAGGAATGTCAGGAATGAGCAAGCATTTGTGATTCTTTTCTTTTTGCACATTTTGAAGAATGTATTGTAAATGAAAATTCTGGCAGTTTCTAATACGGAGTAGCATTTAATTTTTGACTGTAAAAGTATCCTCCTCCTTGCCATGAAACATATTTTATTCTCCCACAGAATGACAGGGACTAACTTGAATTTGGAAGTTTTGGTTTTGCTTTGATTGAACTGTTTGGACTCGCTGATGTGATCAATGAAGTTTTGGTTTTACTTTTCTTTAGATGTCTGGTCATTTTACATGTTTAATTGCTTGGCCATGAAATCTTTGAGGCTACTCTGCCAAATATGCATGAATTGGGTAAAATACCTATATTGCAGGTACCATTGTACTTCATTCCTACTAACTTAACAATGGGATAACCTCTCCAAAACGTTTTGCATCCCAAGCATTGCACTGCCCTGCACTTCACATTCTCCTACTAACCTAACAATGGGATAACCTGCTCATTCTCCTACTGACCTAACAATGGGATAACCTCTCCAAAAAGGCAAAAAATGTTTGACCTAATTTATTGTTGGTTTTGAAGCTCTAAAGTTAGATCTTCCACTATGAAGTTTGAGAATTACTTCAAAGGTTCAAATCTCGGTAGTGGCAATGTGGAGATCATGCTCAAAGTGGGTAGATTCATTGTGCGCACTGCCATTTAACTCTATTTGCTAAACGATGTCGTTTTGAGTGAAATAATTCTTTAAAAAAAAACAATAGTTAATCGGTCAATAAGGCAGCCTAGTCGATGCCTAGGAGGCTTAGGCAGCCTAGTCGATGCCTAAGTGCCTAAGCGACCTAATTGGCCGGCTGACGCCTAGCGCCTAGGTGCCGATTAATCGACACCTAGGCTGGATTTTTGCAACACTAGCTATGATATTTATATTACTTCCATTCATATATTCGACAAATGAAAATGTTTAGTGCCGCTACATTTACTACTCAAAAACTTGTCGCTCCTTGATGTGGCAAGTTTTAATTGTTTTTTTAAAAATAATTTATTTCACATCTTAACAAAAACTTCCCACATGAGAGAGTAGCAACTTTATGAATGGTAGATGTACGCAGGAGCGGAGCTAGAAATCTTCTCCCGTGGGGGCGAAAGATTAAAACTAGAGATATTTTGGAAAAAAAATGAAAAACTTAGATACCGAGTTATAGATAATGAAAATCAAAATACATCAACATAAAAAAATATTTAAAATAAAAGGTAAAACATAATTAATTTGATAAAATACTTTGAATGAAACAATGTTAAGTATTGTAAAATTCAAACAGTTGACCATTTCATATTGTATAGAAACAATGATCTTACCATCTAAGCCAACTTAACCTTTGTTTAAATTTTGGTATAATTAATATATATACATTATATGGGGTGGGAGAGTGGAGGCAGCTACCCCACTACCCCCATTGTGACTCCGCCATTGGGGTGTAGGTCACACGTTTCTCTTTTTGAGAACATAAAACAAAACATAGAATTATTGGCACCCAACTCTCTAAAACTAAGTATTATATGCAATTTATTATTATTATTATTTTTAATTTCATGATAAATTTGATATATTCTTATTGATCACAACAAAAAGTAAACAATAGTTTTTATTTATGCCATTTTCTTCCCCCAACAAGATCAGGATATCAAGATTTTTAAAAAAACAAATAGTGGTAGTTTTAAATCTTATTTTTCAATCGAGTACAATTTTAAAGTTATGTACTTTTTGTCTTGCACTTACCCACAAAAAAAAAAAAAAAAAAAAAGAACTATCATTATTTGGAAGGGGTGTCCATTCAGTTATATTCAAACCGAATTCACCAAATTTATAAAATGATTTAACAATTAACTGAACCAAAATTCATATTTCTGAGTTAATCGGATAATTTTTTTTGAGAGTTAATTCCAGCAATGGTCCTTCGACTATGTTGATTTTTTAAAATTAGTCATTGACTTTTAACTTGGACAATTTAGGTTCCTTGACTTTCAAATTTTTTTCAATGTTGGTCCTTTTGTCAAATTTTGGTTAAATTGAGGTCAAATAAAGGGGTAAAATTGTTTGTTCATCTGTTTAGTGTAATATTACCCGTATTTCTCCTGTCATATACGCGGTATATATGAATATAATCTCAGTCAAAATCTCAATCGAAGCTATATAATCTCTGTCGATGTCTCTTCGACTGATATTATATTCATATATATAACGTATAAGACAAGAGAAATACAAGTATACAAGTGAACGGACAATTTTACCCCTTTATTTGACCTCAACTTAACCAAAATTTGACGAAATGACCAACATTGGAAAAAATTTGAAAATCAATGGACCTAAATTGTCCAAATTAAAAGTCGGGGACTAATTTTGAAAAATTAACATAGTCGGAGGACCATTGCTGGAATTAACTCTTTTTTTTTATAACTAATTAATAGAAATATTTTAATTTTATTTATTTTAAATTAAAATTTATGAATAAAATTTATAAATAGTTTCAAACTACAAAATAGTCATTACATCAATACATAAATGATACAATTTGAAAAATTAGTCTAATAATATAATTTATGAATTATAAAAAATTAAAACATATTTATACACGAGTAATTCAATTAACCGCTCAATCAATTCTATTAACTAATATTTTCAAACCGAATAAACCATTAATTAAAATTCTTACCCATTGATCGAATACAAACATTTTGATTTTAAAAACAAGAAAGTAATTTTTCACTTTAAGTGGGCACACTCCCCCCTCTTAGAGTACACATCATTTTCTCTTTTTAAAGCTCACTGTCGCAAAAGCGCCGCCGTTAATTACACTACCGTCTAAATAAAATAAAATCCTATAAATAGAAATGCACAAATTAGTGGAAAAATAATATATGAGGCTGGTCTGACTGACCGGACGCTGTTATCGTCTTCGTCTTCCCGCTCGCCTCTGCACCACCGTAAGGTTACGCAAGCAAAACCTCCGCCACAGTTTCCGCTTCGCAGTGCAATCAGTTAGTCATCGTAACCTAGCTATGTTTATCTTGAACTGATTTATATGATTGTCTATTTTTTTTTATTGGTTGATATAGTAACTGTAAGTGTATGTGAATCGAATTAGGCCTACTCATTGCTTAGTAAGAATTGTTACTCGGTGATTCGATGACAGGGTGGAAAAACAAACTGAAAACGAACAGTTTAAAGTAAAAAATTTCAAGCATCTTCGATCCTGTTTGGTATTGATCTTGAGCTTATGGACTTGAATGAATGGCGATGGAGTATTGCATCCTTTTTTGTGCTTTTTTTTTTTTTTAATGGATTGATGATTTTACTCTGCTTGGTTCAATCACATCGATGTTGCTGATTGAGCTGAAAATGTTTGTGTACGTAGTTTGTATGTGTGTATGTATTAGCAATTTATCTGTTTTTAGTATTTTTCTGCTCCTCACACTAGGTGAAATTCGAGAAGAAAATGTTTCTAATGAGTTTTAAATGAGAAGACAGAGACTAGTTTAGTTCTTTTATCAACTTTTGTTTTTAAATCAGTTAGAGTGGTTGGTTGCTGTTGTCAACAGGATGCTATAGTCCTAGTTTGGGAGATTTTGTTTTAGATGAAGGGGCTTTGTCCGTGATTTTTATGCTTCCTTTGCTTCTCCATTTCATTCTAATGTCTGGTTTGAGGTACTTTACATCACCCTTTGACCCTTGTGTTTGGTTCAGAACCTTTGGTTTTTTAATTTTGGTAGGTGTTAGAATTTTGAATAAAATTAACTTATTTCAAGATCCTTCCCATGCATTTCTATCACTGTGATGTATTCCATTTTGTTTTATTACTATACAGATACACTCATTTTACTACTTACAAAAAGGGGTCGCCATCTCTAAAAATCTCAGATAATTTTCAGGATTGTGGCAATGGGGAGCCTAAATGAAGAGAAACTCAGATTTTGCATTGACAGAGGGGGCACATTTACTGATGTGTATGCTGAGATTCCAGGGCAGTCCGAAGGTCGTGTTATGAAACTACTGTCTGTTGATCCATCTAATTATGATGATGCTCCTGTAGAAGGAATTAGGAGGGTTTTGGAGGAATATACTGGACAGAAGATTCCCCGTAATTTCAAAATACCTACAGACAAGATAGAATGGATAAGGATGGGTACAACTGTGGCAACAAATGCATTGCTAGAGAGACAAGGCGAGAGGATTGCACTGTGTGTGACTAGAGGTTTCAGAGATTTGCTACAAATTGGTAACCAGGCTCGTCCAAATATTTTTGACCTCACTGTATCCAAACCCTCTAATCTTTATGAGGAGGTTGTAGAGGTCGACGAGAGAGTTGAGCTGGTCCTTGATAAGGAGGAATTAAATTCAGACTCTTCTGCCTCAATATTTCAGGGTGTTTCAGGTGAACATGTGAGAGTTATGAAGCCTCTCAATGAAGAAGCTCTAAAGCCTTTGCTCAAATCTCTGCTGGAAAAAGGAATCAGTTGCTTAGCTGTGGTTCTGATGCATTCCTATACTTACCCACACCATGAAATACTTGTGGAAAAGCTAGCTTTGAGTTTGGGCTTTAGGCATGTATCATTATCATCAGCTCTGACTCCTATGGTTCGAGCTGTGCCTCGAGGTTTCACAGCAAGTGTGGATGCCTACTTGACTCCAGTTATTAAGGAATATTTATCTGGGTTCATGTCAAAATTTGATGAAGGACTAGGGAAGTTGAACGTCTTATTTATGCAATCAGATGGAGGGCTTGCACCAGAAAGTAGATTTTCTGGCCACAAAGCAATTCTGTCCGGTCCTGCAGGTGGTGTAGTTGGTTACTCACAGACACTTTTTGGAATTGAGACAAACAAGGCTCTCATAGGTTTTGACATGGGTGGTACATCTACTGATGTTAGTCGGTATGCTGGTAGCTACGAACAAGTTATTGAAACCCAGGTTGCTGGCACTATTATTCAAGCACCTCAGCTTGACATAAACACTGTAGCTGCTGGAGGTGGCTCAAAGTTAAAGTTTCAGTTTGGATCTTTTCGAGTGGGACCAGAATCTGTAGGTGCTCACCCTGGTCCGGTATGCTATCGGAAAGGAGGGCAGCTTGCTGTAACAGATGCAAATCTTATTTTGGGATATGTAATTCCTGAATATTTCCCATCTATCTTTGGTCCCAATGAAGACCAGCCACTTGATATTGATGCTACTAGACAAGAGTTTGAGAAACTTGCAAAGGATATCAACTCCTATAGAAAGACTCAGGATCCTTTAGCAAAGGATATGACTGTGGAGGAGATTGCACAGGGATTTGTGAATGTGGCCAATGAAACCATGTGCCGTCCAATAAGGCAATTGACTGAGATGAAGGGCCATGAGACAAGCAATCATGCTCTTGCCTGCTTTGGAGGTGCAGGACCTCAACATGCCTGTGCCATTGCTAGATCATTGGGTATGAAAGAAGTTCTAATTCACAGGTTCTGTGGGATCTTGAGTGCTTATGGGATGGGAATGGCAGATGTGATTGAAGAGGCACAGGAACCATATTCTGCTGTTTATGGCCCTGAATCTGTTGTTGAGGCCTCTCACAGAGAATGTGTTTTGCTGAAGCAGGTGAAGGAGAGTCTGCAACAACAAGGGTTCAGAGAGGAAAATATCATCACTGAAACATACTTAAATCTAAGGTATGAGGGAACAGATACAGCAATCATGGTAAAAAGACCTGTCGATGATGGGTCTGAGGGTGATTATGCCTGTGAGTTTGTCAAATTATTCCAACGGGAATATGGATTTAAACTCCAAAACAGGCATATACTTATATGTGATGTAAGAGTTCGTGGTATTGGAGTCACTAATATATTGAAGCCACGTGCATTAGAACCTGCCTCATGCACCCCTAAAGTTGAAACTCATTACAAGGTCTATTTTGGGAATGCATGGTTTGATACTCCTTTGTTCAAGCTCGAGGATCTGGCATATGGCCATATTATTTCAGGACCCGCAATTATTATGAATGGTAACAGCACAGTGATAGTAGAACCCAACTGTAAATCAACTATTACCAAATATGGCAACATCAAAATAGAAATTGAGACAACTTCAAGTACATTGAAAGTAGAGGGAAAAGTTGCAGATGTTGTCCAACTCTCAATCTTCAACAACAGGTTCATGGGAATTGCTGAACAGATGGGCCGCACCCTGCAGAGAACTTCCATATCCACAAATATCAAGGAAAGGCTAGATTTCTCGTGTGCACTCTTTGGTCCTGATGGGGGCCTGGTGGCAAATGCTCCCCATGTTCCTGTTCACTTGGGGGCCATGTCTAGCACAATCCGGTGGCAGTTGCAGTACTGGGGTGATAATCTGCATGAAGGGGATGTTTTGGTTACCAATCATCCTTCTGCTGGAGGTAGCCATCTGCCGGATATTACTGTCATCACACCTGTTTTTAATCAAGGTAAATTGATATTCTTTGTTGCAAGTAGAGGGCATCATGCAGAGATTGGAGGTATTACTCCTGGAAGTATGCCACCCTTCTCAAAGTTCATATGGGAGGAAGGAGCTGCTATAAAAGCCTTCAAGCTTGTAGAGAAGGGTATTTTTCAGGAAGAAGGAATCACTAAGCTACTTCAGTTCCCAAGTTCCGATGAGCCAGTTCATAAAATTCCAGGAACACGCAGGCTTCAAGATAACTTATCGGATCTTCATGCACAAGTGGCAGCAAATCAGAGAGGAATTACCCTTATAAAGGAGCTTATCGATCAATATGGCCTGGAGACTGTCCAGGCATACATGAATTATGTGCAGGAAAACGCAGAAGGAGCAGTGCGAGAAATGCTCAAATCAGTTGCTGCTAAAGTCTCTTCTGAATCATCTGAGTTCATGGAAAGTGGTGCTTTGGTGACCATTGAAGAAGAAGATTACATGGATGATGGGTCTACTATACACTTAAAACTTACTATTGACCCTGAAAAGGGAGAAGCACTCTTTGATTTCTCGGGTACCAGTCCTGAAGTATATGGTAACTGGAATGCTCCGGAAGCAGTGACAGCTGCTGCAGTCATTTATTGCCTACGCTGTTTGGTAAATGTTGACATCCCTCTTAATCAAGGTTGCTTGGCTCCTGTGAAGATATATATACCTCCAGGCTCATTTCTCTCCCCAAGTGATAAGGCTGCTGTTGTGGGTGGTAATGTTCTTACATCTCAGAGAATAACCGATGTCATTCTTACTGCATTCCAGGCTTGTGCTTGTTCACAGGGCTGCATGAACAATTTAACCTTTGGGGATGACACTTTTGGATATTATGAAACAATTGGTGGTGGAAGCGGTGCTGGCCCAACTTGGAACGGCACCAGTGGGGTCCAGTGTCATATGACAAACACCCGTATGACTGATCCAGAAATTTTTGAACAGCGATACCCAGTTATATTGCACAGGTTTGGGATAAGAGAGAACAGTGGAGGAGCTGGACTACACAGGGGAGGGGATGGCCTTCTCAGGGAGATAGAATTCAGAAGGCCAGTTGTCGTGAGTATCCTTTCAGAAAGGCGCGTGCATACCCCAAGGGGATTAAAGGGAGGCAAAGACGGTGCTCGTGGCTTCAATTACCTCATTACAAAAGATAATCGTTCTGTGTATCTTGGTGGGAAAAACACAGTTCAGGCTCAGGCTGGGGAAGTCCTTCAGATTTTAACCCCTGGAGGTGGTGGCTGGGGCTCAATTTAATCTTTTACCGGTGAGTTTTCATGAAATTTCCGATCATCTGCTTGATTTTGTATTCCTTAGTTTCACTGTTCTCCCCTCCCAACAAGAGAAAAGGGAAGATAATAATGACATTGTTACTAGTCTTGAAATCATGTTATCAATAATAATGTCACCATATGCCTGTTTTTATGTGAAAATTATCTTATGTGTCTTCTCACTTCTGCAGGATCTCTTTATGTTTCCATCTTATCCAATGAGTTTCTTATTCAGTTATTTGTACTGATTGCAGTCTCTAATATCAAAATGATAATGCGGTTCAGCCTTCAATTGAGTTATTGGGATGCTATATTGCTATATTTACATAGTTATGTGAGACTCTATTAACATATACGGAGTAACATTGTAATCTATCATCACACCATCAATTGAGTTATTAGGATACTATATTGCTATATTACATAGTTATGTGAGACTTTATTAGCATATAACATTATAACTATCATACCAGTTTACATAATAAATTTTAATCTTATTCCATAACGAATACAATAGGTAAGAAATAACATAAGAATTCCATTTCATTGTTTGATTCCTCAAGAGAATAGACTTCAAGATTTGTATTAGTGTTTGGTTGGATTAAACAATAATGTAATTAGCATTTCCACAGGAGATTAATATCACATTTTACCTAAGAGTCATGCTCATATAAAAATCATCTTCCACATAAAATTGTGAGCAAATCATAGCCATTGAAATTAACAAATCAATAGCTACGATTAAACATAAAAGCATCAAAGATTTCCGCTTAATTAACATATCAAACAAATCAATAGCTACGATTAAACATAAAAGCATCAAAGATTTCCGTTTAATTAACATGTCAAATCCTTCCAAACCGTGCTTAAATGGCAAATTTATTTGGCCAAAAATCAACTCTCCTGTCTAAATAGGGATAGAGTTTGAATTTTTCTCCCATTCTATGCCCAAAATTTATCAAAAACTGTTAAACATGAGGGAAATAGATATTAACGATAAATGTAATTCATCTTCGAATAACTAAAAGATTAATACTGTAATTCAGTGTACTGCTTTAGATATCTCTAATGAATTCCGTCTACAACACTACAAGCTAAAGCAAAACATGTACTCCGTATATTTAAACATATATCAGTAAACAAAACTTTTTTGGGGGGCCAAAAAAAAAAACAAAGACCACCTTTCCCACTACCCCAGTATCACTATAAACTACATTATTTACCTACTTCCTGCCTGCTCCTATATTTGATACAATGATACATCTCTAAATGAAATTTCGCCGCATTGAATCAAGCTCAGCATCCTATATCAAAAAATCTAACACTGCTCATATCCCATCCCCATCATCTGTCTAGTAAATAGAGTTTGTTTTCTTCGGATCTCTCATTTAATGAAGAATCACCAGAATTCCAGCATTCTGGAGAATGTCTAAGAATAGAACTTAATTGATTGTAATGGCTAAGTGCAGCTTACCAAGCTGGACGAGTTTGGCAGGATTTTTGTATACTGTGACTGTAGCTGTATTGGTGGCTGATAATATGACATGTGCAATGCTGTAAAGGTCACCTTTTTCAACTGCAAATTGCCACTCCCTTGCAGTTATTATGAACCAATCCTTTCTCACATTTTTGGTTGCCTTCACTTCTATGTATTCCTCATCTCCCAGGACAAGGTCATAAGGCAGCCCAGTCTCAAAAGTTTCGTTCACCCACTTCACAAATGCTTTACCAACTTTTTCACTGAAGTAATTGAAAGCAACAAATTCTCCTAGTCTACCCGTTAAAAGTGCCTGTTGAGCATCGGCTGGGCTGAGAGATAGCTGACCTCCATCTCTCAAATTAGACAACTTTGAAGCTGAAACTGTATCTTCTGATGTAGTCACAACATGAAAAGAATCAAAGCCCATATTCATACCAGGTGTAAAATTAGCAATGGCAATATCTGACGATCTATCTTCTGAAATTCCAGCAACTTGTGCACCCGCCCCAGGTAAACTTGATGTTGAATTTTCTTCAATGATTCCTTTATAATTTATCTCAACTGGGGCAAGAGGATGTTTTTCTGGATGCCTCATAATTTCTGCCACCTCATCCTCCCTTAAAACTTGGTCACCATTGCCTGCTTGTGTTTTTAATTTAAATGCACGGGAAGAATGAAAACCAGGTGCAGTTTTCCAGTCTGCAGGTGGCCAATTAGAATTTATCCCTGGTTTCTTCTTGAACTTGACTGGATTTGGTTCATTAGTTGCTCCGAATTCAAGGCTAGTCTTCACTGCCTCCTCATTTTCCATTGAAAATGCACTATCTGAAAGGGACCAAACTGGTTCTCCTTCAGGGAGTTTTGGCATTTTCTGGCTATTTATAATGAAGAATTCAGTCTGCTCCTCAGTTGAACCTGATTCTGCCATGGTTGTGATCATGTGAAGAAAATTGGCCAAGTTCAGATCAGGGGTTCCACCACCGATGAAGCGAGAAAGTTCCATAAATACAGAGTGTGAATCTAATTCTCGAGAAACATACAATACAGTGTCCTGTAAGTCACCACAGAAAACATTAGGAATTTAGATCAAATATGTATATTTTTTAACATTGCAAATTACTATCGGACTGTACACAAGCACCTTCAATAAAATTCACTCTAAACACAGAAACTCGGGCAAAGAAAAAAGGAAAACATTTTAGTGCAGCAAGTTAACTGAAGTTCAGAGAAATAACAGAGAAGAAACTCCTACTGAGCAAAGTAACAACATTGCAGCAGCAAGTTACAAAATTATTTAACCTTTTAAATTGCATCTATCGATAGACATCATTTAGTTTTTATGAGGATTATTATAATTAGCACACAATCCAGAAAGGAACTTTTTCCCTCCTCCTAACAACTATGTCATTTTCTGATTATTTCGTAAATGAACATTAATAACTACTGTCCTTTGTTGATTACTTAGTACTTGAACAGCAAACAAACACAATACTTAATGTACTGCCAAGTTTTGATACCTTTAGAAGGGAGTTGCACTCGAACCTTTTCTGGGATCGCATTTCATATCCTTTAATCACATTTCTGTAGAACAACTTTTCTACAACAACAATCTTTAGACATCTCAGGTTTTCAAATCCAGATTGCTTGAGCTGAGAAAATCTTTTGGGATGATTGGTGTATATATAGCGCTGAGCATATGGAAGAGCCCAGTTGACCAGTGAAGCAACAAAGCTAGGGTCAGACACACCATAATATATTGCGTCACGAATTACAACCTGAAACAAAGGAATATTACATATTTTGACATTCATTCAAAAAACCATATAGATGAAAGAACATGAAACTGAGTTACTTTCAGGTGAATACAAATATTTATGACCTTTATTTCTGTTGCATTAGAAGCATACTAGAAAATCATAGCATGCTGATGCTATTTGCTTTCTATTGAATATATTGTCCTCTTGGTTTAAACCTTTACACATGCATATTTGCAACTTACGCAGATGGATACATTATTTTCTCTTATAGTTTCTAACTTTATATATCTTCAGATCGCATGGTACATTTGTAGTCTTTGAGGTAAAAACCAGTGTGTTGCGTGTAAAAGAACTGCAACTTTAGTGTCTCAAAGAATGCAGTGATATACATACATAAAACACATATACATATGTAAATACCAACATATATGAGCGATAGACTAGCTTATCCAAAAAAGAGTGAGATTATGAGAAAAGGCGACCAAGGAAAGTTTACTTTAAAAGGGCCAAGTTTTTCATTTTTTAAAACCAATTGCCCAATTTAGAGAGCAACACAGGCAGCTGAAGAAAACCCACAGTATGCAATAGAAACAGTCCCATTCAGCACCACTTTTTGAAGGATCCAGGAACAACTGTACACAAGTACAACAGTGGGTAAAAGGAGGTCAAGCTTACCTCAGAAATTGCAGGGATGCCTAGCTTTTGCATGAAAGTTGAGACCTTGGAGTGAAGCAATTCCTTTTCCTCGCTATTAAGTTCTCCAAAGTATAAAAAGTCGATGTTTTCATAATGCTTGAATTCTTTCTTTAACTTATCATCATCACACCAACATATGATGCCAAAAGAAGGGTTCAAAGATACCCATTTATCCTGTACTGTGGGAAGCACCATAAAGTCCTTTTGCAGAAGATTATCTTTCAAGCACTTGATATCATCAGAGCTAAGCAAACCTGATTTCAATTCTTCAGACCACTTCAGAAATACCTGGAAAACCTGAATAAGAAAAAAAAAAAAAAAAAAAAAAAAAAAAAAAAAAAAAATAGTTGCATTCTTATACCAGTACCCTCAAAAAGAGCAGTTTATATTTGCTAGTGTTTGACTGTTAGATACTTACAGTCTTAGCTGCCTCTGAAGGTAAAGCAACAGCTGACAACTGCATCAAAATCTGAAGGTAGCCATGGAAAGGAGGGAACTCATCCACTCCACACATATTCACAAAAAAATCATGGAGGCTAGGATACACACCACATAACATTTTAGCAACAGGGCATTGAGTCAACCCCGTGACACGTTCAGGACGGACCATTTTCATTTGGTCAGTAAACCCCGTTGAATCGTGCCAATAGACTTCTTTACGTGATAAAAATACACCAGATATAGCATCCTCAGGCAAAGAACCAGATATGTGTGGGACAAATATGAAAGGACCATCACATAAATCATTCACGACTCGTAGCTCAGAAGTAGCTATTTCATTCCATATGAATGTGTAGAATTTAGACATTTGTGACAACCTAGGAGACAGAATTAGAAAATTAGATGAGCAAGTGAAAATTATGCATCTTTCGAAAAGCTTATGTTTCACTTGTAAATAGTACTGAGAACAAAACAATAAGATAGCTTCCGACGTAAGGAGACTATTCTTATATTGTGGGGATTGCCAAAGAGATGGTATACCTGGGCCTAAAAGATGATTCAGATCTTGTCCAAACCTTAAGAATAGACAAAGCATCATCAACTGTAACTTGAGTTTTCAAACCAATCGCACTCACCAACTTCTTGCTCCTCACCTGCTTCAAGAAAAAGTAAGCAAAACTGTAATTAAAAAAACAGCAGTGTCCATATATTTCAATATAATAGGTCTATTCATAACCAGTAATACTATATAGATAATATAGTAAGAAATGAGATAACACAATAATAGGCACCTATCTGGCCACAAAAAGCCAGTTGTGAAACTTAAAATTCCACAAATGGGATTATTTAGTAAAACTAATAAAGTAAAAAAGTAATATCACATGCAACGAATATCAGAATAGAGAAAAGCAAAACAAAGAAAGAGAAAGCAAAAACATTGAAATATTTGGACTATGAATGATAGTAGAATTATATTAGCTGCGATACTAATTGGTTCCACATTTAGTAAAAAATGTTCATGGATGCAATAACACACAGAATGATTCCCACAGATTTATGACATGGATCTCATTTCATGGGAGATTATAAACCAAGTAAAAAATGTGGTTCAAGAATAACGGCATTATTGTTTCTACATATATAGCAAATCTGCAGTATATTTCTTTTATTAACTCGAAGCTTATGGAAAAACAAGTTTAGAAAAATGAACAAATCTTATTTCTTTTGGATGCTGTGACCTTTAAATAGGTTTTGCTAACTCCACCACCAAACACCAAACAAGCAGGGCTTTAACCAGGAGAAATAATAAGCCGTGTAGGTTGCCCTCGAACTTGCGAAAATGAGGGATGAAGTGGGGCTTAGATGGACTAGTACAGTAAAGAAATATGGGTGTTTCAGGACTGCTTTGAGGCTGGCTAGATATTGAGAAGGCACAGGAGAAGTGAATAGATGTGCAGAAATTAAAAATCTTAAGAGAGAGGAGAAGATAGGAGGGGAAGAGATGACAATCATGACATGATATTTCTGAAAATATTCATTGTTTAATTTTTCTGAAGAAGCCTTTTATGCGGTAAATTACTACAAGCCCACACAAAATGATGGCCATTTAGAGAATTAGAGGGNAAAAAAAAAAAAAAAAAAAAAAAAAAAAAAAAAAAAAAAAAAAACTTAGTTGCATTCTTATACCAGTACCCTCAAAAAGAGCAGTTTATATTTGCTAGTGTTTGACTGTTAGATACTTACAGTCTTAGCTGCCTCTGAAGGTAAAGCAACAGCTGACAACTGCATCAAAATCTGAAGGTAGCCATGGAAAGGAGGGAACTCATCCACTCCACACATATTCACAAAAAAATCATGGAGGCTAGGATACACACCACATAACATTTTAGCAACAGGGCATTGAGTCAACCCCGTGACACGTTCAGGACGGACCATTTTCATTTGGTCAGTAAACCCCGTTGAATCGTGCCAATAGACTTCTTTACGTGATAAAAATACACCAGATATAGCATCCTCAGGCAAAGAACCAGATATGTGTGGGACAAATATGAAAGGACCATCACATAAATCATTCACGACTCGTAGCTCAGAAGTAGCTATTTCATTCCATATGAATGTGTAGAATTTAGACATTTGTGACAACCTAGGAGACAGAATTAGAAAATTAGATGAGCAAGTGAAAATTATGCATCTTTCGAAAAGCTTATGTTTCACTTGTAAATAGTACTGAGAACAAAACAATAAGATAGCTTCCGACGTAAGGAGACTATTCTTATATTGTGGGGATTGCCAAAGAGATGGTATACCTGGGCCTAAAAGATGATTCAGATCTTGTCCAAACCTTAAGAATAGACAAAGCATCATCAACTGTAACTTGAGTTTTCAAACCAATCGCACTCACCAACTTCTTGCTCCTCACCTGCTTCAAGAAAAAGTAAGCAAAACTGTAATTAAAAAAACAGCAGTGTCCATATATTTCAATATAATAGGTCTATTCATAACCAGTAATACTATATAGATAATATAGTAAGAAATGAGATAACACAATAATAGGCACCTATCTGGCCACAAAAAGCCAGTTGTGAAACTTAAAATTCCACAAATGGGATTATTTAGTAAAACTAATAAAGTAAAAAAGTAATATCACATGCAACGAATATCAGAATAGAGAAAAGCAAAACAAAGAAAGAGAAAGCAAAAACATTGAAATATTTGGACTATGAATGATAGTAGAATTATATTAGCTGCGATACTAATTGGTTCCACATTTAGTAAAAAATGTTCATGGATGCAATAACACACAGAATGATTCCCACAGATTTATGACATGGATCTCATTTCATGGGAGATTATAAACCAAGTAAAAAATGTGGTTCAAGAATAACGGCATTATTGTTTCTACATATATAGCAAATCTGCAGTATATTTCTTTTATTAACTCGAAGCTTATGGAAAAACAAGTTTAGAAAAATGAACAAATCTTATTTCTTTTGGATGCTGTGACCTTTAAATAGGTTTTGCTAACTCCACCACCAAACACCAAACAAGCAGGGCTTTAACCAGGAGAAATAATAAGCCGTGTAGGTTGCCCTCGAACTTGCGAAAATGAGGGATGAAGTGGGGCTTAGATGGACTAGTACAGTAAAGAAATATGGGTGTTTCAGGACTGCTTTGAGGCTGGCTAGATATTGAGAAGGCACAGGAGAAGTGAATAGATGTGCAGAAATTAAAAATCTTAAGAGAGAGGAGAAGATAGGAGGGGAAGAGATGACAATCATGACATGATATTTCTGAAAATATTCATTGTTTAATTTTTCTGAAGAAGCCTTTTATGCGGTAAATTACTACAAGCCCACACAAAATGATGGCCATTTAGAGAATTAGAGGGCAAGCTGTCAGCACCATTTTACAAAGGTTTTTCTCAGTAATTGGTGCCCAAACTTGCTATGCAAATTGCAAATAAATACACAGTATGACCTTAAAACATATATTTGGCAACAATACCAGTTTGAGCTGGATATTTATAAGCTCATATAAAAAGGTAATAAGCAAACTAACCTTTGGAACAGCATAAGGTGCAAAGGCACCCAAAATTGAATGCACTGCTTCGCAATCATAGAACAAGTCTTTGGGATGGTGGAGCTCATCATCCATCCTCGAGACAATCCACCGTGTATTACAGAGGCTGCTGGCAAACGAAGACTCAAAGACTTTCTTTTCTCCATTGGAACTAAAAAAGAAACCTTTGACTTTATCACTGAAACAATCATCCCATAATGAATCAAGGATCTCCAAAAGATGCTTTGATTTCTCTTTATCATGATTAGCAGACAGTTGTGATAGCAAATGAACCAATTCTGTAGATTCCCAATCTTTGACATTTGACCCTCCAGAAATTAAGTCCTTATCCCATGTTATATTCTGTAGAACCATGGGAGATAGATCACCAATGCTTTTCTCAACCTGAACAATTTGAACAAAATCAGTGATTCCCAATTCCATGAAGAAGTTTCTCCACTTTGAAATTCCTCCTGGCAGCAATTGTGTAATTGGATGCTTTAGATAGATATTATGTACTTCAAGCCACTCCACACTAATTCCCACTACTAACTGCTTCATATCAATAGGATTCTCATATTCTTTGCTGAAATGGATTGGAACCTCTGCACATCGCTTGTAACCATGATTTGTTAAAATGAGAGCTTTGTTACGTAATTCACCAATGATAAGATCTTTTTCCACATGACAGATGGGGCAGTTTGATTGTAGGTGGAACATCAAGAAAGATAGATAATCAGTCATTAGTTCATTATGTGCTAAGGTGTGTTGACCAACAGAAAAAGAAGGTAGAATGTGCATCTTTATTATTTCATGTGCAGATAACTGCTGGACACCAACTCTGTACAGCATCCTTGATATGTTTTCTACAGGATATCCTTGAAAGCACAATGCTTCATTAGCTGTATCTGCAGAAAATAGGGCAGAATTCACAATTCTAAGTCCAGCATACAACCTTGGGAAATTGTCTAGTCCATACTTGTCACTAACGCCAGTGCTCAATGCATCAGCATGCAACCAAATAGGACCTTCATCGATTGAGCTAAATTTGCCATCTGAAAGAGGAATAAATCGAATTTTTCTCAGGGTCTTTATGAGATCTGATCCTATCCCAGATTCAGGTGAACTTTGCCCAGAGATTGAGGATGACATCATATAGATGGAATTTAGCCATGCTGATAGCCAAGGCAAGCCCATGGATTTCAAACCATCCTCCATACAACACAAGGAAGATAAAATCTGGATAAGAACTTTGGGTCCATATTCCTCAATGCCCAGATCCCTTGCTAATGAATCAGATAAAACTATATCTTTATGCAAATAACCAAGGCCAAGATGCTCACGCAGCAAGCTATCAGGCAAAAGAGCGCGAGCCTGTTCAGTCCAATTTCTCAGAACTTTGCAAGGAGGAACCCACTCATTCTCCTCACCCTCTAGAATCAAGCAGTTGGACATCCGCAGTTTAGAAAGAATCATCTGAGGAAGACTAGAAAAAAATCCATGCACTTCCCCTATAAGGGGAACAAAACTCATATATGCTGCAACACCCTTTGCTAAATTATTTCTAAAGCATGGAAGATTGCAAAATGATTTCTCTGCATTAATAAACAGGTCAGGAAATTCAGAGAGTAGCCACTGATTCCAAGGGCTATCTCCATCAACTTCTTCCCTGGATGAAGGCAAAACAAAGTTACCCTGAATAATAAACTTCAGGCCATATTTTCTCAGAGGAAGAAAAGCAAAAACAGGCTGTTGGTTCAGGTATGGGTTGTAATTTCCATCAACTGTCTCCTGCAATGTAAAAGCCACGGATATTTCTGTTGTTTGCACATCAGAACGAATTACATCAGCCCGTAATTTATGGGATACCACAAGCCAATCCATTTTCTCCTTACCACAGGAAACTCTAACAATCCCATCGCCGACTACTTCTTTCTTCATAACAATAAATGAATTACTGAGCATGTCTCGGAACTTGATACATTGAAGGCGGTGAAGAAAAAGAAGCAAAGATGGGTGAAGATCTGAAAACATCGATGCAATGTTATTTATAGCAGAATCTTCTAACATACTTGATCTAAAAGGGAGGACAATGCATGTCTTCCAGCAGTTAGAAGTGATGGGCTCAGTATCTGTATAAACCAGTCTGGTATACAAATCAATGTCACAAGGAGGAACAAGAGTTGGCAAAACAAAACCTATCTGTCCCTTAGTTATATCAAACTTAATATGAAAACCATTGGAATGAATTTCTGGAGCATCAGTGACCTGCAGAACAACCAAAAGTACTTGAGTTAGAGGCTGTATGAATACAAGCTGAGAACACCTTTTAGTTCAGAATTTTTATCATAAGCAGCAGAAGTAATGAGGATTAAACCTGCTTAGTTAATAACAATCATATTTCTTGTACAGTCAACTGCTGGAACTAATTTATTCAATCAGATAAAAGCTAGGTACTTCTTAAGGTATGATAACCAGGGAAACCATGACATTTTTTGTGCATATAAAACTTTTGAGAAGTTGAAACCATAAGAAGAAAATGTAAGCTTTTAGAGAATTAAGGTTTTTTTCCAGCAGAAATTTTTTCTCGCAAACTAGTGAACTCAGGTTGAGAATATAAAGAATAAGAAATTCAGCAGATGTAATAATGTGCAATACCCGAAACACTGATTTGAAACCAATGCCTTTCTTCCCAATATATCCAGAATTATGTCCTTTCTTTGTGGAATTCCCAACATCACAAAGTGCTTTGATGTTTTTGGCAGAAAATCCTTGCTCATTGTTTAGCACTACAATACCACTATCCTGAAGAATGAATGTCAATGTGGGTTCAGCATTCCCAGGGTAGATGTTGTCATCAGCATTCTGAACCTGAATCAAACAAATATTGCCCAAAGACACATTAATTTAGATATTCCCATAATCTGGACAAAGAGTGTTAAAACACATTAAAATTGACAGCTAAAAGAAGAGGCAACAAAACAATATTAATTTTACTCAAGTTGAGTGCAAAATTGCAAATATTAAGTACGTTAACCTTGTGCCATCATTTCAGCTAAGAATACTGGCAATGCAATTAGGTACATTAATACGTATGAACCTATATTAATAAAGTAAAGAACAAACATCAAACTTGTTTTCCATATTAATAAAGTAAAGAATCCATAGCATACCAATATAGCTAAATATGTTAACTTAGTACTCCAAGTCTCCAAGTATTTTCTAAATTTTGGTCACATGGTAGACAGTGAAATTCATATTTTTAACCATAACTTCAATGTTCAAAATTACTGCGGCATACCAAAAAGGAGGTAGAACAGGCAGAAAGAAACTTTTTAGCCAAAAGAATAAAGCTAGGGTAGTGAATACTTTTTTTAAAATAAGAATAAAGCTATAGTGAAATACTGCAACAAACATGTAGAGTGCACGCCAGTTCCAGGCTGCTGTATGTTACTGAAACTAAACAAAAAAAATAGACAATGCATAAAATATTCACCAGTTCCAGAAGGAAATGTGAATCCTGAGAATACAACTCCTGTGAGAGACAGTGGAGTGCTCTGCCTAACCGGGCATGCTGCTTATTCAATAATTCACTTTCAACAGATGAAATATCTGGATTCAAACCAAATTCTTCCTGCCTGATAGATTCAATAAACTGGGCTGGAGCAAGGTCAAGGTCATACAAGTGATGTGGGGGACCTCCACCCAAACAATCAACAGAAACAGCAGAAGTATTATTAATGTGACTCATTTCTCTATGATCTCCATCATGCAGCGCTGTCTCAAAGGAGAAATCCTTTTTAACTTCAGAAACGGGACTTTCCTTTGATACTATTTGCAATAGATTTGAGCTGGTGTTTAGCTCAGGTTTGTTGTCTTGTAGGCATGAAGATTCAGAAAACATTGATAAGCTAGTCACTGATGACGAAGCAGAAAATGTGCGGTAATCATTAATCCATTCCACAATACCAAGTGAAAACCCTATTTCATGAAGCATGACACGCTCTTCAATCTTTTTGCATTCATCCAGCACAGCTGAAGGAGCATCTTTTGTAAACTGCTGCAAACCAGAGAGCAAAATATCAACAGCAAAAGAGCAGCACTCAACAGGTAGATAGTCCAGACACTCAAGTATAAATCTTGATGCAACAGACTTGGCTCTTCCAACTTTGGTCTCACTTCTCAGTGAGCCAGTATTTAAACCAATTGGCATACTCTGATTATCAATTGAATCCATCTCCAAAAAATTTTTCGAGAAAACTTCAAATGCCTTACGAGTGTAGCATTTGAGGAGGGCCAAAGGAACTTTTTGTTCACCCCCATATAAAGCTAACAAAGATAACAGCTTCACTGCGGTTTCAAAAGGAGATCTTTGCAGAAGAACGTCTAAGAATGATTCAGTGGTTGCAGCATGATCTACCCGAATTACTTTTCCACCTCTTGTCACCAAACATAACAACTGTTTGTTATTAACATCTTTCAACAACCAACCAACAAGAGAACCAAGCGAAGGAGCAAATACAATGTCCCAGTGTGACCACAAGCTTAGATCTGTCAGCATTGGAGCATTGAGCAAAACTTCCATAGCACCTTTGGATGTTAACATACTATGAAAACCAGCTTCACTTCCTATATTAATTTCCAAGCCAGATGTTTCTGAGACATTTCTCCCACTTTTACTCAATGCATCAGTTTTCAACAAAGTTTCAGAAAATATTACACACTTCGAGCTCATATCAGCTTTCTCCTTTGTAATATCATGAAATTCTACCAATGAATCACTCTGCACCAACTGAAAACATACTAAAGGAAATTGTCTAGCTAGCAACTCTGAAACCTTTTTCATGTTTAACTTTTCATTGTCCAATAACCGGTGCAAAGCCTGTGACAGTAAAACATCCCACTGAAGCTCAAGCATTGAGGCCTTCAAAGGAATATTCTCAGAAGTATCACCTCTTAAGCTCTTTTGCAAAGCATGTACAGAAAGATGCATGTGTTTTTCCATGAATGACCATATATCCCCATAACCAAGTGATTCAAATCCCTTAGTAGAGAACTGCTCCGACAGCCAAGATTCAAGCTTACAGAGTTTCCTCAGGATAATGAACTTATCTGTGCATAAACTAATGGAGTTAAATCTGTCATTGTCAACCTCTAGATATGAAGAAATTTTGCCCACAATATCCTCAACTGAGACACCTGTAGAAACATACAAGATTTAGAGTAAAGTGAGATCTGCAGATCAGCAATCAAAAAAATTTATAGGAGTTTGAGAGGTTTTAGAGCACCAAATTAAACCAGAATCTGGGGGAAAAAATAAGCATAGCCAACTATTTTTGTCAAGCACCCCCCAAAAAGAAGGAGAAGAAGAAGAAATGTAACCCTATAAAACAATCAACCAAGTATCAATTTGCTCTAAATGAAATTATGCTCCAATTACTGCCAGATTTTGAAACTTCATTTAGGGCTTGCTTTGCTCAGCTTGAGTTTCTCAAAAAAATTTAGAAGCCTCAACTTACTTTGGAGCTCTTGAAAACAAGGCTTTTACTCTTATCTGGCATTAAAAGCTTTTCTACGAATCTACATTTTAAATGTTAAGCCCAATTGCTTTTTAAAGTACGTAAGCTCCGAAATAAGTTAGGCCTAACAATCATTTAATGTAAGAATTCAGAGAAATATAAAACACGCAAAGGAGAATAAAAGATCAGCAGAATTTGACTCACCATGTTCACGTGCCAAAAGTTTTGGAGAAAGACTGGATACTTTCCTTCTAGGTGATTCAACATCAATGGATATAAAATCAGAACAATTCTCAGAAACTGTGTTTGCTACATCAAGTTGGCTGAAACTTTGGAAGGTATCATAGATGCTATCCCACATTCCATTTTTAATAGATGTTACCTATCACAAACACATGAAATTCGATGAGTCAACTGCCTAAACATACAAAGATGTTAATACAACACAAAACAATCCCCCTAGAAGGATCTAAAGCTATGATAGGATAGTATCAATCACCGAATCATATGAATGAGGATAAAACTGATGTAAGTCAAGACACCCACCAAGAAGTTTGTTATTTTAATTAAGGATAACATTATGGCATGCCCAAAGTGATAAAAGTTTCCATATGCATGACCATGTTTCTTCTCTCGTTTGGTTTACAATCTTTCAGATTCATAAATTTGAGGACGAAACTATATTACGTACAGTACGAATGTGAAATAAAGTTTTTCAACTACTGAATTTTGTTCATGTAGACATGCTTCCCCTATTGTCCAAGCATGTGTCAATAATTTACTTATTTACCCTTAACTAAACCATTATAAACCTAAAACTGAGATTCATAAATTTGAGGACGAAACTATATTATGTACAGTATGAATGTGAAACAAAGTTTTTCATTCTTTCAGATTCATAAATTTGAGGAAGTTTACACTTTACAATCTTTCAGATTCATAAATTTGAGGACGAAACTATATTATGTACAGTATGCATGTGAAATAAAGTTTTTCAATTACTGAATTTTGTTCATGTAGACATGCTTTCCCTATTGTCCAAGCATGTGTCAATAATTTAACCTTATTCTTGTTAACTAACATTATCATACAACCATAATGACACATTAGGTCTTCAAACTTAATAGATAATGAGCAAATAACTTTCCATGAAAGAAATATAACTTGGAGTCTGTATATAGAAAATGTATGATATCTATCGTGATTTGAGATAATTTGATGGGTTTTCAGATATTAGCTAGAACAAAGATGAAATGCATGCAAAACAAATATAATAATATCACTATCAGGCATTATATGGAAATAGTCAACCATTAATGAACTCCACAATTTTCTAATTAATGATCATACTAAAAGAAATTACAAAATGTGATTGCAGAAGATCATAGAAATACTTAAATGTACTCTATAGCACAACTTTGTAGCAAAGAGTAAATAATTTATAAGAGAATACTTATTCAGCCAGGAAAAAAAATTTCCTTCAATTCCGTTATATCAACAAAAAATTTTATGTTTACTGGTTATAATTTAGATTTGATATTGAAGCAAAAAAGAAGAGAAGAAGAAGAAGAAGATATACTCCAGTGCATACGAATTTACTTTCTGAGGTGTCTCTGAATAGTTATTTACTATCTTTAATTCATAATGTGAAAGTTAATGCTTCCAATAAACTTACAGCAATATGAAGCAAGCCAACAAATGGGTATGAGGAAAACAATTTTCTTGCTGTTGTTCTCTTCGTTGTCCTATAAAATTGAATCATCTTCTCAAACACCTAAAACAACAATAATAAACCAGAATCAGAATTTTATAGAAATAACTAACATCTTAAAAGAGAAGTAGACCAATAACAACATAGTGATTATATATAGCAGAGACTTGTACATTGTGGAGACAGGAGAAATTAATACACGATTCTTTAGTTATTAGGAAAGAATCTTGCATGCAAACTTCACAAGCACACCCCTAAATCAGAAAATGAAAACAAGGGAATGGAAGAAGCAGAAACACAATTGCACCTAATTATTTGTTGCCTCAATCCCCACACACCCACCACCCAAATTCATATCATGCATCTAACGGAATATATCGGATGCATAGGCAATGTTGCAAAAATCCCGCCTAGGGGCTGATTAATCCCCGCATAGGCACTAGGCGCCAGTCGACCGCCTAGCATATCACCTTAAATGGTGGTCTAGGCGGCTGGCCGACTAGGCGACCGCCTAGGCCGCTTAGGCGCTGACAGCCTAGGCCTCCTAGGCGCCGACTAGACCTCCTAGTCACCGACTAGGCCGCCTAGTCGGGCAATTAACTATTGTTCTTCTTTTTTTTAATGGGTTATTTCACTAAAAACAATATCGTTTTGAGCGAAATAATCCTAAATTGTACCAACTCTACATATTTTTTAGTTTAATATTTAATATTTGAGTATTAACTATTAAAGTATTATATAATTTATAATTATTAGTCTTTAAAAAATTAAAAATACTTAGACAAATTTTTAAAAAATAAAAAATAAAATAAAAATACATTGGCGCCTAGGCGCTGATTAATCCCCGCCTAGGCGTCCTAGGCGCTCCCCGGGCGCCCGATGAGCGCCTAGCGATTTTTTCAACCATGTGCATAGGACATGATTGTAGATTTATAGAGGATCGTCCCTTTACTTTTACTTGTGGAAAATGGTAAAATCAAGGCACTCAGCTTCAATAGACTTCTGGAATTAGTGGATTAACACATCAACATGTACTATACTACACAGAAGCTACATAGCCACCTCAACCACCATCATCTTAGCATAAATATTCTCTTATGCCTGCTTCAGGTAGAAGCCTATAGCCAACAAATGACAGCCCAAGATTTGACCCAGAAAGCTTATGAAAGAGAAAAGGTATAAGGGCTTTGAATCTTCTTATAACATAATGAAATGAGTGTCTTCCATACCTCATCCACATTGTTTGCTTGACATGTCTCCTTCCAAGTGGTAATGAACATCTTCATTGAATCACTGCTATATGAGCAATCAATTGAATCAGTTGGTTCTTGCTTCACTAGCCATTTATCCTTTATGCCGGCAGAATTTTTTTTCCGCTCTTTCCTACTGAATGGTGTTTGGATCCTTTTTGTTTTGAGCACTTTTTGAGGTGAAGTAACAGGGCTCTGAATATTGCTATACTTTCTCTTTCTTTTGGATTGTTTACCATTGTTGCTACATCCCAGCCGTGTAATTTCTTCAGCAACTGATGGATACGGACAAGTACTCACTCTGTCAGAGCTTTTATTGTTTTCATTTTGTGCATCATTTCGTTCATCTTCAGATTTGTCATCATCACTGGCACTATCCTCGGAACAGGAAGATACAAACTTTATGTGTTTTCCACAATGAATTCCATTAGCAGATGAAAATGATTTGACACGCTCTGATATAGCATTGAAATGTTCATCCATCAGCTTTTTCTGTGAGGATAATAGAGAACGGTTTGTGGTCTCTTTACTAGATTCCCTTGTTAGCCTCTCAATATATTTAGTCACGGTCGTGATTTCTAACTGCCATGCTTGTCGGATTAATGTGATATGCATCCTGAAAATAAAATCAGAGATAAAGAAACGAGCATTTAATATTTGAGGAACAAATTTGCGCAAGTATAATTGATTTCAAATAAGTATAATTATGAACAATTAGTCTTTACATTGAACTTAGTCAACAGAAAATGATCAAACTTCTTTACAAGAAACATAAAACAAAATAATACATTGTACAGCTGCTATGATAATGGGGACAACAACTTGACTGCTTAAAATTGGCATGCCCTTCAGAACACAGCAAGCACATTAGCAATACTCAATTGTTAACCTAGAAAAATTACATTGTGTTATTCCATCTATGGAACAATGGAATAATTCAATCCTTTCATTTTCACATTTAAGAGGAAAGAAAAGGATTTTTTTTTATGATAACAAAAAATCTTATAAGGGCTCACTTTATTGTCAAAAGGATAGGTTTGAAGGTGTAGGGGTAAGGAAGTTAATGGTCTTATAATCATGTAATTAAGTGAAGCACTCATAAATACAAATAAAAATATTCATCAACTTCAGAACCAGGAAACAAGCCAAGAAAGAGAAGTCTGCTCTAGGGCTACCAAGGTCACATAAAAGATGAAATTTTGAAGTGAAGGTATATAGTTCAAACACACTAGCTGTCTCACTATAGCAATGGTAAAGTAACTTAACAACAATAGCATCTATTGTTCTACCAATATAAATCACCAAATATTCATTTAAAGGAAATGGAGCACCTACCCCAAGCTCTGAATTCGCACACCAAGCTTTTCCTTAGCTATTACAGATTTCTTCTTTGCAATAAAATCCAAAAGCTCCTCAACTTCTATTTTTCTTTGTTTATTCATATCCATGAATTCAGAAAGCAATGCCACTATCTCTTCACTTGTTATTCTGCAAACTTCTGTGACATCAGCACTGACTGAAAAATAATGTATAATTAATGGGTGTTTCACCAAAGGCCCCAATTCCAGATCCTCAAACCGCTCAACCCCCTCTGTATTGCATATTGCAATTTCCAAATCATGCAATGTTGTAATTCTTCGAGCACCAACAAAGCAGTGAATGAAGGCATTAATCTACAAAAAGATAGAAGATATAAGAAATTTTTTTAGAGGTCTACAAGATTCCTAATTGCATATGAATGTAGAAAAACAAGGAGATACTATATGTATGCCCCTCAAAAATTAGAGCAATTTAATTTTCTTATATTCCCATGAATCTTAATTGGTTCATTTTATCCATTCAACTTTACTGTGTGCGCCAATACACTTAGAGGTGAAGGACTAACCCTTAAGAGGTACACAAAATTATACAAGCTGGCTAATCAAAAAGTTAATTGCCAGTTGAACTTGATAATAAAGAAATAAATCAAAATTGAAAAGTATTCGAACATATGAACAAGTTCCCCAAATTAAATGATATATTATACAAAATTACTATAGGTTTAGCTTGTGCTCTGCACTGGTCATGTCATTACTATTCTCTCAAAAGTATGTTCTGAAGGTAACAATCAAGGTTTTAAAAGGGTGTCTATAAAGTATAAACATTCAAGCATGTTAACCTAATATTCCAGTAAGGCTGTACCTAAGGAGTTGAATGTCCTTCACATATAATGTAAGATAGCACTTTCATATACATGTTATCATGTCCTCCCTCAAAAGGGTTTTGACACTAGCTTTGTGCAAGCTGTTAGATGGATTCATTCACCCCCTACTCCTGCTCACTGGTATGTCCAAAGTTGCAGGAATCTCACCCTGATTATGTGCAGGATAGAGCTCCAAGACAGTTCCAATTTGATAGTTATCAGTATGATATTTAGTTATTAGCTAGAATTTTTGTCACCAATACTGATTTGTTCCTTACAATACAATAGTTGGAAAAAGGACAAAAGTAGCTCAACAAGAAAGCTCATAAATTATACTCCCTGGTATATTTGTCATTGAATTCATGAGTTAAAAGAAGCAAATAACTTCAGGAACACAGTAAATTCAATCAACATTCATTCTTACCTTTCCTTCGGTGAGCATAAGGCGGTGAAGAGAGGGCACTTGCTGCATTTGGAAACCCAAAGAGTCCCAGGTGTCAGCCTGGAGTATTACCAGAGCTGCTTGAGACACTTTCCATGCTGACACAACCTCTCCGGTTGCGAGAATTTCGCGGTGAGCCTTCAGCACTGCCTTATCGATCCTCTCGACGCCAGACGTCGGCCTCGAAGGCTGAGGCTGGAACTGAAAGTTGGGGTTTGGGAATGGAAAGCTAGGATTCTGATATTGTAAATAAGGGTTTTGGAAGGGATTAGGGAAGACATTGGGACTCTGCGGATAGTATGGATTAGGGTTTCGATTAAAGTTGGCGCCTGTTGGGAACGGCGTACGGCCGCCGCCGCGCGACGGCTGTCCGTACATGTTCAGAAGCCTTTGAAGTCTCTGGTGTAAAACGAATGACTTATGGCGGGTATGTGAACTGTGAAGTGCGTTTTATATATTCCTAACTTATGTTATATTAATAAAACATATTAGTGTTAATTCTCAAAAAAAAAAAAAAAACATATTAGTGTTAATAAAATTCATGTATACACATGATATGTTACACTTATTGATTTATTATATTAGGTTTATTTATGAAATAAGTATGTCGATCAGTTACGAAATTTTTTTATATATATGTGTAATTGAAATAAATAAATAAATAAATAACTTTTTGTGTATGTATATATTTAGCTAATTAGTTAAAAAATTTAAATTTATTAAGACTTGATTAAAAACAAATTGAAATTACATGTTATTTAAAAACTTATTAGTAAACCAAGTTAGTAGTTGAAATACAATTTTTTTTTTAGTACTACTGACTCTGTTACAATGTAGTATCTGTTACAAATCCTTTTAAATTCACTACAAATCAATATTTTGATACCCTTGAAATTACTAACTCTAATGCAGCAACATACAGTTAATCATATACAAAAATTGGTTTGTCCAATAGCAATTCAACATTAGATAGTGTTTGGTCATTGATTTTTATTGATGGTCATATGAACATCAGAAGGAATTGTCTTCTTTGGAATTTGAATGGCAATTTTGGATCTGACAGGGTCATAGTCATCCGAGGAATCAACACATGAGTCTCCGCATTGTTACCAGTCATTATTTTTGCTTCTACGACATGCTCGAATAATTTGGTAATGACCAACCTATTACCATTGCATAAACCTAGCGAGTGATCTATATTCATCAACAATACTACATGTGAGCCAACTTTTAACGTTGTGCACGTCTACAACCTATTCAAGAATTTGTGCACATCTACAAATGAGTGTTTGTTATTGATAAGAACTCAAGAATTGGCTCAAATGAGAGTATTGATAAAAGGAACATAGTAGTCAAGAGTAATTCTGTAATTGATTGTGTGTGTGGAAATGCCCCCCCCCCCCCCCCCCCCCCCCCCCCCCCCCCCCCCCCCCCCCCCCCCCCCCCCCCCCCCCCCCCCCCCCCCCCCCCCCCCCCCCCCCCCCCCCCCCCCCCCCCCCCCCCCCCCCCCCCCCCCCCCCCCCCCCCCCCCCCC
>NC_044919.1:10473521-10551166 GCF_003576645.1 Ipomoea triloba | reverse complement strand
CCCCCCCCCCCCCCCCCCCGTGTTGATGTTGAAGGGTAAAGACCCTTAATACGTCGAGATCCAACCCTTCAGGAACAAGATATTCCTCAAATGACACTTGACACTGACCTAAATGCCAAACATATGCACATAACGTATTGTGAGGTATACCTGGGGACCTATCAAGTAGCCCCCAGACCGTGCCCTGACGTGGAGCTAATGAGGAAGGGTTCGGGTTGAAAAATATGATCACATAGCTTATGCGCTCCCTCGACCCAAGTTGAGCATAGGGGTGTGATTTACGATGGTTGCCTCGTTTAAAAAAACTATACTAAGAAAAACTAAGTGGGAAAAATTTTATCTAAGAGAAAAATAGTACAACCATAAATGCAATCTTTTGGACTATAACGGGTTGTCTAAATTTTACCGATCTAGGGATCGAATTTTTAGCATGATTGAGATCAAATTATACCGATCTAAGGATCGAGTTTTACTAATCAAGAGATTGGATTTTTAGTGAGATTTAGTGATCAAGTTTTACCAATCAAGCAATTGAATTTATTCATGGTCTAGGGACCTTTATTGATCTAATTGATCGTAAACGGGAGCGTTCCCTAGGAATGACTATTCCCCATGCAAAGAGAATAGCTCATTCTTGGGAATGCTATTCCCAAAAATAAAATGGCAAAACAAACAATGGGATATGTCTATTCTCAGGAATGATATTCTATTTCCGATCTATTTCATGAACCAAACACGTTGTTAAAGAGTAATTTTAATACCCAATATAGTCCTCGACTATAGTGGTTTTACTCAATTTAGTCCTAAATGACTTTTTGTGCTCAATCTAATCCTCAACTTTGATGGTTTTACCCAATTTAGTCATTTATTAAAAATTTTGTTAATGGACGGTTAGAAATAGGGTCCTAATGGTAATTTCTCATCCTTTATCCCATTTAAGATGATTCTTTTTTCTTCCCCTTATTAAGATCCACGCAGAAATGTAAATCATCATAGCCAAATATTTATTTGCTTTGTATTTATTTATTTAGGGTTAAAGTTGATTTGATACGAAAATTTATATTTCTACGTGGATCTTAATAAGGGGAAGAAGAATGAATCATCACAAATGGGATGAATGATGAGAAATTACCATTAGGACTCTATTTCTAAACATCCACTAACAGAATTTTTAACAAAAGACTAAATTTGGTAAAACCATCAAAGTCGAGGACTAAATTGAGCACAAAAAGTCATTTAGAACTAAATTGAGTAAAAACCACTATAGTCAAGGACTATATGGGGTTAAAACCCTTTAGGAAATACAACATTAGTCTTTGAGGAAAGAATCTCAAACTCAAGGTCAAACATTCATGTCCGTTTATGTTTACATTACATATTATAGAATAAACGTAATATTTTTTTTGAAAATGAATAAACGTAATTATAATGTTGTAATAAGCATATTGTCAAACAAGCTATTGCTCCATACTTCCACTAAATATTGATTGGATATGATATGGAAGACAGATATTAACCTAAATTATCAAAAACTGGTAACATGAGGGAAATAGATATTAACGACAAATGTAATTCATCTTCGAGTAACTAAAAGATTTAATACTGTAATTTAGTGTACTTCTTTTGGTATCTCTAATGATTTCCGTTGTATATTTAAACATATATCAGTAAACAAAACCTTTTTCTTTTTGGGAGGGGGAAACAAGACTACTTTTTTTAAAGGAGTTAATACCCAATATAGTCTTCAACTATAGTGATTTTACTCAATTTAGTCCTAAGTGACTTTTTATACTCTATTTAGTCCTTGACTTTGATGGTTTTACACAATTTAGTCCTCCGTTAAAAATTTCGTTTGTTTGCTGTTACTTGTAGAGTTAGCATGGTAATTTTCACTTCATTTTATTTTTAGTCAAATTAATTACATTTTAATTTACACTTCACCGGCATATGCCGACGCGGTGAGTCCATTGATCGGCTTCTCCTTTCGAAGACGCCGAGATTTGGAGCCGCCTTGCCTGATCTTGAGCAGACAGTAATGGGTTGAAGAAGGTCGCGGTGCCGGGCGACTGCACCCTCTTCTAGCTGGCTGCGATCTTCATAGCCATTGACATTGCTCTCTGTATTTTTGTCGATCTAGCTAGGTTAAAATGTTTTCAAGGGAGAAAGAGATCAGTGGAAGAAATGGAGGGGGTGAACAATTGAAAGAAATATAATATTGTAAAACATTTCTACCACTAAAAGCAATTCACAGTGCAAGAAATTTTATTTATTTATTTATTTATTTTAAAATATGAATGAGGAGTCTATCAACTAGCAAAGAACTAAATATAATATTTTGCTCACCTCCAATGCCTACTAGTATGGAGATGGCACAACTTCATTCCTTCCTCCAAAATAGACTTCACTGAATCCGGTAAAGGAGACCTTCACAGTGTACTGTATTGTAGAAAAATATGCATGATGTTTTTGGAAAACAAATTGAAAGATAAAAAATCAATAAGGAGGTGTTTGGTTGGATGGAAAATGTTTTCCTTGAATTTAAGGAAAACTAGATTTTCCTTTGTTTGGTTGGATGAAAAACATTTTCCGTTGGAAAACATTTTCCTTAAGAACAAGGAAAACAAATTCCTTGGCCACCCCTTGGTATTTTGTTTTCCATGGAAAACAAGGAGGACAATTATGTCCTCATTAACTTTCTTTAATTACCATTATTATTATTATTGTTGTTATTATTGTGTAGGGGTATGATTGTCTTTATACTCATTATTCCTTACAATTCCAAATCTAACCAAACAATGGAATTTATATTCTCAGTAATTTATTTTCCACCAACCAAACAATGGAATCTATTTTCCTGGTAATTTGTTTTCCATGGAATTTGAATTCTGTTTCCTTCAAATATTTTCCAACGAACCAAACGAGCTATAATTGATTTTTTTTTTTGAACAAACCAATAATTGATGAAGAAATGACTTGTCGCAACCAAAACTCTAAAGTATATTACAAGAAGTAAAATGGAAATCTTTATACATTAAAATGTAATTAATCTGACTACAAATAAAATGAAGAGGAAATTACCATGTTAACCCTACAACTAACAACAAGCAAACAGAATTCTTAACGGAGGACTAAATTGTGTAAAACCATCAATGTCAAGGACTAAATAAAGTACAAAAAAAAACCCTAATGATTCCTCCCTTTCTCTCTAAAACAAGAACCTTTTCTCTGCTGCTCAACTTCGGCTTCCACCACCGACCTCCGGCCGGAGCTCTAATGGAGCTTTGAGCCAGCGGTTTTGGTCACCTTCTACGTTTACTCTCGCTCTTCTTCCGCCCCGACCACCGTTGCAGCTCCGTTTGCATCCGACCACCGCCACAGATCTTCTTCTTCCGTTTCCTTTCCCTTTGAATAAAATAATAGTAGGTAGGTATTGGGGTTTGTGTTGGTAGTCTTGAACTCCCAACCCTACTTTGGCTTTACCACTTTTTATTTTCTCTATTATTGTGTTTCCTCTCGTTACTTTCACGGGCTTTTTCCTCTCTTTACTTTCACGAGCTTTTCATTATCATTAGCATAAATCGTTTAGTTTGGTATCGGCAAGTGTTGATCTTATCATAGACGAGCAAAAAAAAATGATGATAAAGACCCAGATCTTTGATGAAGTTTTAAGCTCCTTGAAGGAACATAGCTTCCTAGTTATGAAACAGTCTGCGATTCAAGTTTTCTATAACATAGTTAGAAAAGTTGTTTCTATGTCTGACTGTAAGGAATGGTTTACCATTTCATTGATCGTTGATGTAAACGTTTTATGTTATCAATTAATGGAATAGTTACGTTTACTTTCAAAAAAAAAAAATTAAAGTACAAAAAGTCACTTAGGACTAAATTGAGAAAAATCACTATAGTTTGAGGACTATATTGGGTATTAACTCTTTTTTTAAGTAACAATTAGTATTAACTTAGTAAATCAAAGATTAAAGCTTCATACACGAAAAAAATAAGGAATGGCGAGCCACTCCATACAATCTAGCTAGTAAATGAGCTACTATATATTCACAAATCGTTTAACATGTAAAAAGCAAATGTTCGTAAACTGATATGCTAGCTCTAATGCATCCTTAATTATCAGATCAAAAGGCGTATTCAGTCGGCCAGTTTTGAGACCATTCAGCACCTCCATGGCGTCCGTTTCAACTTTGTATGTTGTTCAGACCAGAATTCTTCATCCATGACAAAGCTTCCCTAGTGCCTATAGCTTCTGCCACCTTTGGATTGAACACTCATTTCCATGGAACTTCCATCGCCATAACAAGGCCGCCATTTTGGTCGTGCAGAACACATCCAAAACCCATCTTTTTACCTGCCGTGTCAATTGCCGCATCGACATTCAACTTAAGCCAACCATCAGGAGGTTTTTCCCATTTAGTCACCAAGGCAAGTCACCTAGCCTCCCTCCAGCCATGTAAAAAAAGAATTGGCCTCTAGCAGGATACCATACGGTGATGAGCTCTTTTGATTCCAGACTTTGTTGTTTCTAGCTTGCCACAGGCTCCAGCACACCATTATCAACTCACAACATTTCTCATCAGTATGCCCCATGAAATTGATCTCAATCCATTCTTGAAAGGAATCCACATTTGTCATACTTTTACCCGAAGTGCTTCTGTGGTAGGCAGGCAATTCACACAAGTCTGCCAGAAAAATATCTTCACTTTTGGACGAATATTGAAAGCCCACATCCTTGTCCAAGTTGTTCCTTCCGTTATTTGAGCTTCCCCTGTGATCTTACGGTAGCAACTCTTGACAGAAAACTCCCTCTTCTACTCCTCATTCCAAATCAGCTTGTCCTCAGCTTTCATTACTGAAACAGGGATATTCATAATCAGTTCCCTATCTCGCTGATCAAATAAATCTGCCAAGATTTCTACATATCATGCTTTGCCATCAGTTTGAAAAAGAGATTCCACCAAAATGTCCCGTAATTCCTGTTGAACTTCAGATTGCGCCATAGTGCATATAGGATCAGGCAGCCAGGGATCTTTATATACTTGAACAGATTTACCAAATGATACATCTCCAAATGAAAATTCACCGCAATGAATCAAGCTCAGCATCCTATATCAAAAAATCTAACACTGCCAATATCCCCATCACCTGTCTAGTAAATAGAGTTTGTTTTCTTCGGATCTCACTCGTTTAGTGAAGAATCCTCAGAATTCCAGCATTCTGGGCAATATCGAAGAATAAAAATTAATTGATTGTAATGGTTAACTGCAGCTTACCAAGCTGGACGAGTTTGGCAGGATTTTTGTATACTGTGACTGTAGCTGTATTTGTAGATGATAATATGACATGTGCAATACTGTAAAGTTCACCCTTTTCAACTGCAAATTGCCACTCCCTTGCAGATATTTTGAACCAACACTTCCTGACATTTTTGGTTGCCTTCACTTCTATGTATTCCTGATCTCCCACTACAAGGTCATAAGGCAGCCCAGTCTCAAAAGTTTCGTTCACCCACTTCACAAATGCTTTACCAACTTTTCCGATGAAGTATTCGGAAGCAACAAATTCTCCTAGTCTACCCGTTAAAAGTGCCTGTTGACCATCAGCTGGGCAGAGAGATAGCTGACCTCCATCTCTCAAATTAGACAAATTTGAAGCTGAAACTGTGTAGTCACAACATGAAAAAAATAAAAACCCATATTCATACCAGGTGTAATATTAACAATGGCAATATCTGACAGAAGTTAACCAGAATCTGGGAAAATAAATAAGCATAACAAACTATTTTTGTCAAGTTAAGCACCCCCAAAAATAAAAATAATAATAAATCAAAATAGTTTATAGGAGTTTGAGAGGTTTTAGAGCATCAAATTAAGAACGTTGGAAAATAAATAGGAATAACTATTTTGTCAAGTTAAGCAGCAGCAGCAGCAGATGAAGAAAGATGGATCAAATTAAAGTACTAAAAATGTGTGTGTGTGTGTGTGTTAAAAGGATAAATGTAACCCTATACAACAATCAATCAAGTATCAATTTGCTCTAAATGTCTAAATGAAATTATGTTCCAATTACTGCCAGATTTTGAAACATCATTTAGTGCTTGCTTGGCTCAGCTTGAGCTTCTCAAAAAAAAAAAAACAAAAACAAAAACAAAAAACAAAGAAAGAAAAATGAAACACTAATGATTCTTTACAAGGTAGTATCTGTTCTATACTTCCTCAATCTTTTTCAGCCCAAAAAATTTTAGAAGGCTCAACTTACTTTGGTGCTCTTGGAAACAAGGCTTATCCTCTTATATGGCATTAAAAGCTTTTCTATGAATCTACATTTTTAATGTTTGACCCAACGGCTTTTTAGAGCTCCGAAATAAGTTAGGCCCAACAATCATTTAATGTAAGAACTCAAAGAAATATAAAATACGCAAAGGAGATTAAAAGGTCAGCACAGTTTGACTCACCATGTTCGGGTGCCAAAAGTTTTTGAGAAAGACTGGATGCTTTCCTTCTAGGTGATTCAACATGAATGGATATAAAATCAGAACAATTCTCAGAAACTGTGTTTGCTACATCAAGTTGGCTGAAACTTTGGACGGTATCATGCATGCTATCCCACATTCCATTTTTAATAGATGTTACCTATCACAAACACATGAAATTTGATGAGTCAACTGCCAAAACAACTGAAGATGTTAATACAAAACAATACCCCTAGAAGGATCTGAAGTTATGAAAGGATAGTATCAATCACCGAATCATATGAATAACGATAAAACTGATGCGAGTCCCCAAGAAGATTGTTATTTTAATTAAGGAATAAGGATAACACGATGGCATGCCAGAAGTTATAAAAGTTTCCATATGCATGACCATGTTTCTTCTCTCTTTTGGTTTACCATATTTCAGAATCATTAATTTGAGGACGAAACTATATTATGTACAGTATGAATGTGAGATAAAGATTTTCAATTAATGAATTTTGCTCATATAGACATTCTTTCCCTATTGTTCAAGCAATGTGTCAAGAATTTACCCTTAACTAAACCAGTATAAACCTAAAACTTCAGAAGAAGAAGAAAAAGAAGGAAAAATAAAATAAATAAATAACCGACATTTATATGCATTCCCCTGCATTTTGGTCCAACAAAATGTTAGTTTTTAACATTGTTTTACAGAATTTTTGTTATTCTTGTTAACTAAAATTTTTATACAACCATAAGGACACATGAGGTCTTAAAACTTATATCTACAAAAAATTAAGTTTTCTGGTTATAATGTAGATTAAATCTTGAAGCAAAAATGAAGAAGAAGATATACTACAGTGCATATGAATTTACTTTCTGAGGTGTCTCTGAATCATTATTTACTATCCTTAATTCATAACGTGAAAGTTAATACTTCCAATAAACTTACAGCAATATGAAGCAAGTCAACAAATGGGAATGCGGAAAACAATTTTCTAGCTGTTGCTCTCTTCCTTATCTTATAAACTTGAATCATCTTCTCAAACACCTAAAACAACAATAATAAACCAGAATCAGCATTTTATAGAATAACTAACACCTTAAAAGTGAAGTAGACCAATAACAACATAGTGATTGTATATAGCAGAGACTTGTACACTGTGGAGACAGGAGAAATTAATACTCGATTCTTTAGTTATTAGGAAAGCAACTTGAATGCAAACTTCACAAGCACACCACTAAATCACGAAATGAAAACAAGGGAATAGAAGAAGCAGAAAAACAATTGCACCTAATCACCTACTGCCCTAATCCCAACACACCCGCCACCCAAATTGATATCATGCATCTAATGGAATATATCTGATGCATAGGACATTATTGTAGATTCATAGAGGATTGTCCCTTTACTTTTACTTGTAGAAAATGGTAAAATCAAGGCATACAGCTTCAATAGACTTCTGGAATTAGTGGATTAACACATCAACATGTACTACTACACAGAAGCTACATGGTCACCTCAACCACCATCATCTTAGAATAAATATTCTCTTATGCCTGCTTCAGGTAGAAGCCTATAGCCAACAAATGACAACCCAAGATTTGACACATAAAGCTTATGAAAGAGAAAAGTTAAAAGGGCTTTGTATCTTCTTATAACATAATGAAATGAGTGTCTTTCATACCTCATCCACATTGTTTGCTTGACATGTCTCCTTCCAAGTGGTAATGAACATCTTCATTGAATCACTGCTATATGAGCAATCAATTGTATCAGTTGATTCTTGCTTCACTAGCTTTTTATTCTTTTTGCCAAAACTTTTTGTCTGCTCTTTCCTACTGAATGGTGTTTGTATCCTTTTTGTTTTGCGCACTTTTTGAGGTGAAGTAACAGGAGTCTGAATATTGCTATACTTTCTCTTTCTTTTGGATTGTTTACTACTCTTATCAATTGAATCAGTTGATTCTTGCTTCACTAGCCTTTTATTCTTTTTGCCAGAACTTTTTATCTGATCTTTCCTACTGAATGGTGTTTGGATCCTTTTTGTTTTGCGCACGTTTTGAGGTGAAGTAACAGGACCCTTAATATTGCTACACTTTCTCTTTCTTTTGGATTGTTTACTACTCTTGCTACATCCCAGCCGTGTAATTTCTTCATCAACAGTGGTGATTTCTAACTCCGATGCTTGTCGGATTAATGTGGCATGCATCCTGAAAATAATATCAGAAAGAAAGAAACAAGCATTTAATATTTAAGGAACAAATTTCAGCAAGTATAATTGATTCCAAATAAGCATAATTATGAACAATTAGTCTTCACATTGAACTTAGTCAACAGAAAATGATCAAACTTCTTTACCAGAAACATAAAACTAAATTACACATTGTACAGCTGCTATGACAATGGGTACAACAACTTGACTGCTTAAAATTGGCATGCCCTTAAGAAAACAGCAAGCACATTAGCAATATTCAATTGTTAACCTAGAAAAATTACATTGTGTAATTCCATCTATGGCATGGTTATCAAGGCGGACTTTCTGGGCAAGATGCCACCGACTGGCTAGTCAACTAGGCGACCGCCTAGGCGATGAGTATTAAACAAATAAATAAGTAAATATATATATACATATATATTGAAAATATCTTGTCTTGGGCAGCCTTTTTGCTGCCCTATTTACTTCAAGTTGTCTTTAGTAGATGAATAGTTTTTCCTAGAATAGTTACTCAACTTCAGAACCAGGAAACAAACCAAGAAAGAGAAGTCTACTCTAGGGCTCCCAAGGTCACATAAAATATGAAATTTTAACGTGAGGACTGAGGATATATAACAATGGTAAAGTAACTTAAACCACAATAGCATCTGTTGATCTACAAATATAAATCACCAACTATTCATTTAAAAGAAAAGGAGCACCTACCCCAAGCTCTGAATTCGCACACCAAGCTTTTCCTTGGCTGTTACAGATTTCTTCTTTGCAATAAAATCCAAAAGCTCCTCAATTTCTACATATCTTTGTTTATTGATATTCATGAACTCAGAAAGCAATGACACTATCTCTTCACTTGTCATTCTGCACACTTCTGTGGCATCAGCACTGAGAGAAAAATAATGTATAATTAATGGGTGTTTCACCAAAGGCCCCAATTCCAGATCCTCAAACCGCTCAATCCCCTCTGTATTGCATATTGCAATTTCCAAATCATGCAATGTTGTAATTCTTCGAGCGCCAACAAAGCAGTGAATGAAGGCATTAATCTACAATAAAGATAAAAGATATAATAAAATTTTTGAGAGGTCTACAAGATTCCTAATTGCATATGGATGTAGAAAAACAAGGAGACACAATATGTATGCCCCTCAAACATTATAGAGCAATTTAATTTTCTTATATTCCCGTGAATCTTAATTGATCCATTTTATCCATTATTTCATTCAACTTTAGTGTGTGCCCCCAATACACTTAAAGGTGAAGGACTACCCCTTAAGAGGTGCACAAAATTATACAACCTTGCTAATCACAAAGTTAATTGCCAGTTGAACTTGATAATAAAGAAATAAATCAAAATTGAAAAGTATCCAAACAAATGAACAAGTTCCCCAAATTAAATGATTTATTATACAAAATTACTATAGGTTTAGCTTGTGTTCTGCACTGGTCATGTCATTACAATTCTCTCAAAAGTATGCTCTGAAGGTAACAATAGTACATAGATACACTAATACACACATATATATACTTATACAGTTATACATATATTAGAAGAACAATATGATATTTAAGTTACATGCACATGTGTGGATATAGTTATTACTTATTAGCTGGAATTTTTGTCACCAATACTGATTTGTTCCTTACAATACAATAGTTGGAAAAAGGACAGAAGTAACTCAACAAGAAAACTCATAGATTATACTCCCTGGTACATTTGTCAGTGAATTTATGAGTTAACAAAAGCAAAATTATAATTTTCATTAAATGCATAAATTCGCGAACACAGTAAATTCAACCAACGATTGATACAACCAATATCCGTTCGTACCTTTCCTTCGGTGAGCATAAGGCGGTGAAGAGCGGGCACTTGCTGCATTTGCAAACCCAAAGAGTCCCAGGTGTCAACCTGAAGCATTACCAGAGCTGCTTGAGACGCTTTCCATGCTGACACAACCTCTCCAGTTGCGAGAATTTCGCGGTGAGCCTTCAGCACTGCCATATCGATCATCTCGACGACTGTCGTCGGCCTCGAAAGCTGAGCCTGGAACTGAAAGTTAGGGTTTGGGAATTGAAAGCTAGGATTCTGATATTGTAAACAAGCGTTTTGGAAAGGATTAGGGAAGACATTTGGACTCTGCGAATAGTATAGATTAGGGTTTGGATTAAAGTTGGCGGCTGTTGAGATCGGCGTAGGGCCACCGCCGCGCGACGGCTGTCCGTACATGTTCAGAAGGTTTTGAAAATTTGAAGTCTCTGAGATGTAAAACGAAGGACATAAATAAGGCGGGCGGGTACGTGAAGGGCGTTTTATATAATGATGATGACATCAGGCCGGTTCAAGTCGGTTCATTATTTTTAGGGATTGCCGATTGGTTTAATCAATTTGGCTACTAGGCTACCCAATTTGGCTAGTAGATTATCTCTTATCACTTTAATTATTGAGTTAATCTCATTTTTTGTCCTAGATTTATATCTATCAATCAATTTTAATCTTTTTTATTCAAAGTATTCTTTTTTGTCCTAATATTATTGTCGCATTACCACTTTTGATCTTCCATCAACAAAATCGTTTTAACTTTCGTAAAATACAAACGAATTTAGGTCTTCAATTATGAATTTTTTTCAAAAAATAAATAAATAAAAATAAAAGTATATCGGGTCAACCCACTTTGTATTTAAAAAAATCAAAATGTCATTTTATTTTACGACATTTCAACGATTTTGTTGACGGATGACCAAAAATAATCATGTCACAATAATACTATGACCAAAAAGGAGCGTTTCGAAAAAGAATGACTAAAGTGGATTACCACCTATAAATCTATGACCAAAAATGGAATTAACTCTTAATTATTTCTCATTTTAAAATCAACTACTAAATTACATGTGCAATGTAGGGATAAATATTTTTATATATTTATTAGTTAATAAATTAAAGATGAAATTATAAATAAGATTAATATTTGAAACTATACATTTATTTGATTAAAAGAGTAGTGTAAAAGTATTAAGCGGTGAAAAAAAAATGGAATCAAACTCTATTTTAGTGTTCTTTTAAATCACTTAATTTAGGACTATTTTGTTCTTATATATGATTTAGGTCATTTTTATTGTAAAATAAATATGTGGAGATAAAATTAGACAGTGTCTAAAATTTAAAAATGCTTGGAATCAAAACATGAGGATTTTCATTACTACTCTTGTAAATTTGTGATAGAAAGTAAAATAATAATAATAATAATAATAATAATAATTTTTTTTTTGTAATATTAAAATATAATAATATAATAAGATCAAATTTTGAAAAACTTTCTTGTATAAAATGTTTGTTTGTGAAGGTGTTTTGTTGCTTTCACTATCACAAATTAATATTTTCAAACCATTTGGAGTTGTGTAAATTTGTATAATTTTTCAAAAAAAAAAGTGTAACTAAGACAATTATATTAAACAATTATGTTAATAAATAACTATTATTTTAGTACGTTAATTTCAACTAGTTAGTACATAAAATTTAAAAGCAGTCATGCGATTAGATCTGAGTCATCTAGAAGGAAGAAGCATAAGCTAAAAATGGTGCACCTTAAGTGATAAAAACACGCACCTTAAGAAGGAAAACCACACATCTTAAGCACAAAGCATACGCATTTTAAACACAGAACTTACGCACCTTAAGTCCTTAACTACACGCACCTTAAGCATAGAAATCACGCACCTAAAGAAGCCACGCGAAGCACCTTAAACACAAATCCTACACACCTTAAGTTTGACCCATATAGAAAATGACTAAATTGGCACCATATTTTTTTAAACGTTTTTAATCTTGAACGTTGATTTTAACAAGATCAATGGTTCTCTTCTCACCACACCTGAGCACCCTAACCGCACGAGAACTAGTTTATATATATTCCCTATAACTAATCCTAATCACCTAAATATATATCTATACGTTACATCTACCTATGATTGCCTAATCATTCATAATCATTTTTATGAATGATTGATACATACACACGTTATATACATAGTACTCCCTAATCAACTCCATTGTTAATCTTAATCATTATTTATTCTTCCATTCATCTTCCTTCCTCAATTATTTTCTTTCCCTCTCCTACACTCCGTTATCGAACAACCAATGATTTTTTTTTTTTTGGAATCCTGCACCTTTACACATTATATGGAATATATATTAGGTACACTTTTTCTTTCCTAATCCTACACATTTACACATTATATATATGGAATATAGTAGTTACATTTTTTTTCTTTCCTAATCATACACCTAGACCTCACAATTCGTATATACGATTTCGTTAAACGATCGACACGATAAGGCTAAACACAGACACGACACGTTAAGATTAGCGTGTTCAAATTGTTAACACGAACACGAATTGTTAACAGGTTAAACGGGTTGACACGATATACACGTTTTGTTAACAGGTTTCGCGTTGTGTCGACACGATATGACACGGATAAACCCGCAAAATCTATTCAATCCATCAAACAAACTAAAAAAAAAATCAATTTATAACATTCATAAAATGATAAAATAACATCCAAAAATCATAATTAAAGAAGTCCATAATAATTTTTAGAATAAAATTGAACACAATAATAATTCAAATTTCTGACGGTTAAACATCAATATTTGGTGTAGGATTTTGGCCTAATGTAGTAAATTCATCGTTAGTCATATTCATGATATCTTTTATAATCACATTCATGACAATGGTTATTACCTAAATGATAATGGTTCTTAGCGGGTTATAAACATGTTTCTGCAAACGGGTTAACACGATACTATTAACGGGTTAAATGAGTTCTTAATATGTTTAACGGTTTGACCCGTTAAGAACGAAACATAACGGGTTATTAACAGGTCAAACCGTTAACGACCCGAGATATGTTAAGACTAAACACTAACCTGTTATTTTTGTGTCCGGTCTTATGTCGTGCCCATAATTGTCAGGTCTACATACATCTATTCCATAAATATTTCATCGCCTAATATATATTTATATATAATTTATACTTTAATATTGTGGGTTCAAAGCAAATTATTTTGGTATAATGTTATACGGGCTGTGTACACTTAGATAAGTGTAAAGGTGTGGCAAATTATTTCGATATAAAAATTATATATATGTTTTGAGTACAAATTGGAATTTTTAGAAATTGGTAAATTTTGGTGGTTGTGGATTATCCCATTGGGAAATATGGTGTTTTGAAAAAAATAAAAATAAACTTTATACTTGTGTACCAACAAAATTATTATTTTGTTTTGTTTTGGAAGATGTGTACCTTGGGCTGGTGTGAGCACTCACGATTTGGTTAGGTGGGGAGTGAAATACACAATTTGGTTGTATTATTGATACATACTAGAGTGAGACGGTAGTTAATCTCACGATTGATTTTGATTTTAGAGTCTATTATTACATACCGGTGTGGGCTAAGTAGTTAATCCCACAGGCTCCCCAAGTTTGGCCGCCAATTTGGCGTGACCAAAATTAATAAAAATTGAATAGTCTTAGTATGTAATTAACAGTTTTGAAAGTCGTGAACTGAACAGGACCCTTATAGTCAGTAGACCAAATGACATTTTTCTCTCTCTCTCCATATATATATATACATATACATATATACGTGTAATTACAATGATACGATGTCATTTTATTTCATGGTCCCTATAAAAATTTATCTTTACTCATGTGCAATAATTTGTAAATTACAGATTAAATAAAAGTAAAGTGTAATTAAAATGATACGATGTCATTTTATTTCATGGTCCACATAAAAAATTGTCGATTTTACTTATGTGCAATAATTTGTAAATTACAGAAGAATATAGGTAAATTGTACTAGGAAAGCTAACAAGATAGGTTTTAACCAATAAAATATTGACAAAAATTTAAACTTGTGATGTTTAAAAATGTCACAAAGTTAATTCATCGTATTATAAATTAGTAAAATGAAATAGAAAGTGGTATCCGGTGTCCCGATTAACACTCCCATATGCATGATAGGAGTGGGTTCGAGCTTCAGTGGAGTTAACTGTTTGACTCGTTGTGCTTAGTAGGTTGAGAAAGTATACTATATTGTAACAGAGTCAGTAGTACTCAAAAAAAAAAAAAAAAAAAAAGAAAGAAGAATGAGTTTTGAACTTTTGATACAGAACATAAGCAGCAATGCAGCATTATCTGACTATTTTAATTCGGGGCACCCACAATTTTCAGAAAATACAAGTGGTAGGAATGCAATTTACCACAAAATTGTTGCTCCACACTCTACAAAGTATAAAATCGCAGCCCTGAGGGTCTCGCAGGCTTCTTGGCTCGCTTATCCGCCCGCGCACACCGTCTTCTTCCTCAGTCACTTTGTTAGTTAAATGGAAAAGAGTATCTTCTTCTTCTTCAGCAGCTGCAGTTCCATATAAATGGAAGCTATCCTTCTCCACAATTCCACAAAGCCAATTTCGTCCTCTGTCTCTCATTTCAAAATGGCTCTACAAACTTCCACTTACAAGGTAGGCTATGTATGTGTGCTATACATGCGTGTGTGTTTGTGTGCGCCACATACACAACACATATTCTCTGTGCCCTTATTAATTCAATTGTTTTCGTCTTTCTTGTAAGCTTTTTTGGGCAAATGGTAAACTTAGCTCGAGGTTTTAACTTTTAAATATGCGAAATTAGATTTTAGTGGGTTTGAATTGATGGGTTTTTAGAACATTGAATTTGGAAGTTTTGTGAATGCCATTATTTTTTCCGGTAAAGTTTGTGGCTTTAAGAGTTACTTTCTTGATCTGCAAGTCTCTGTTTTTAATTGGGGCTAGTTTCTAAGTTGTTTTCGATATTAAATTGAACCAATCTTACAATATGAATATATACTCCGTATATTTTCATTCTAGTTATTGTAAGTATGTCAGTATGTGTAGTTGCTCTCCTCAATTCGCTATGTGATGGTAAAGAAGAATGTAATTACTTGTGGCACACCAGGTGCTTGATGATATGTCTTTTTTTTTTTTTTAATTATAACTCTGTATGGCTTAAAACAGAGCTCTAATTTCCACATTTTCTGTTTATTGCATTCCAATATAGTATATGTGATTTGTTTCAGGCTTGGTCAATGAATTCCTCATCATTTAGGACCACTAGTTATTTTAGCTCATTGAATATAAGAAGCAGCTCTTCAGCTAGAGGTTTATCTCTCTTGAATGTGACTCGTTATTGTACCTACTCTGACACTTCTCCTTCTTCGAAAAGGAGGTCTCGAGGACCTGTGATGTTGGCCAAGAAAGCATCTGAAGGTTTACATGTGTATTGCTATGATTTATTGGAAAATAGTGTTAAAATTTTCATGATTCCTTCTCGCTTCTAGCATGTTTTGTCTGCTCTTGAAGATGTGTATTTCTGCAAAGCTAGGTTCAAAGCAGGAAGATGGGAAGTATAAGCACACAGTTGATCTGCCAAAGACAGCATTTAGTCTAAGAGCAAATTCTGTAATTAGAGAGCTAGAACTTCAAAAACTATGGGATGAAAACCAGGTTTTTAAGAGGGTTTCTGAGAGGAATAATGGGGTGAGTTGTAAAGAATGTTTTGAAGTTTCTATGTACCCAGGTGAATTCTTTGCTGATGATTTATGTATGTTTATAGGCAACTTTTGTTCTTCATGATGGTCCTCCTTATGCTAATGGTGATTTACACATGGGACATGCGTTAAATAAGATTTTGAAGGACATTATTAATCGTTATAAGGTCTGCACTCTAGATTACCTTTTTATCTATTTATTTTCTTTGTGTTTTTAACATTTATGTTTTCCTCTGTCTCTACATTATGCCATTTCAGTGAAAGGAAATAGCATTGACACTCGTTCCATGATCTTAGTTTCAATTACATTCTTGTAATATACAAGAATTTCATAACATAGATTACCAGGCTGGGAATGTATAGCAGATGTAATTCCACTACTATTGTAAGCATATTTCTACCTTTTCAATTTGTAAAAGTTCCTTTATTTTCTTTCCTTGCAGCTTCTTCAAAACCATAAAGTGAAGTATGTGCCAGGTTGGGATTGCCATGGTCTACCAATTGAGTTGAAAGGTACATTTTTCATTAACATTTTCATATCTTCCTAACAACTTATCTTACAATAAATTGCCTTCTATCAGAATAAGAAACCTCAGAATATCATGGGTTTATTGTGAGAGACATCTTATGGATGTAATTGGGCATTTTGGGCTAGTTTGATAAATTCCAAGAAGCTTGCTTTTATTGAAAATGTAAAAGATATAAGAATTAACTGTTGCATATTTAATTTTGACAACTAATCTTCTAGTTTTGCTCAGAATGTACACTATAAAGTTTTGATAGTTGATTATTCTTTTATGGAGGAAAGCCATAATTGCCCTCTTCTCCCTCTTTCTCTAATGATTACTTAATTTATGAAACTATTAGTCATAACCCTTGGAGGTTGGAGGTTATCCTTTGACTAACACAGGGCCAGATGTGGAAAAAACAGAGGAAGGCTGTGATCCGTGTCTTGCATAGCATGACTTCTTTGCATTATTTTAGTTTTGCAGTCACTAGACCAAGATGCTAGAAGACAGCTAACACCCCAAAAATTGAGGATCAAGGCAGCTAAGTTTGCTAAAACAACAGTGCAGAGTCAGATGGCATCATTTAAGGTTTAATGCAAGAATATCCTGTGCCCTTCTAATACAATATATACTTCCTTTCTTCTAACAGTGTTTTCCCCCTTTCATCAAAATCAATTGTATTTTATATTGGGAAAAGTCTTGTTTCCAGCAGATATGCATAGTCAATAAAAGTTGAATGCTAAAATCATATTTGGATGCTTACAGAGATATGGTGTATGGGCAGACTGGGACCATCCATATCTTACTCTTGATCCAGAATATGAAGCTGCTCAGGTAGGTGTCAAAGCAGTTATAGTTCCTTTTATTCAGTTCTTGGGATCTTACTTTGATCTGCTTGCTTTGATTGGCTTTGTTTTTCTTGTTGCTTTCGCATCTGATGCACACACTGACAAAACAGAGGTTTAAAACAGAAAACTAGAGGCTAGTAATCACTGATCAGAACTGGAAAATGATGGAAAATGAAGGAAAAAGATGTTTCTGAGTTCTGAAAAATATAATTCTGTGTTTCTTACTTGCATTTACTACAATAGCATACTGCCATATATATACATGTTGGAAACCTCTATACTATTGATGCCATTTCATCTTTCTATGCTACACTATTGAAGTCATTTCATCTTTCTATACTATTGATGCCATTTCATCTTCCTATAAAGGCATAATATAATAATACACATGAGAGAAGACAAGCTTCCTCAAATTCTGCACTACTTTCCTGCGGCCTAAGTCTAACTTTGCTGCTGCCCAACACTAATATACTGCACAACACTACTGCACACTACTGCACAATACTACTGCACTGACACACACCACATACTGTTTATTTTTCTGCCTTGCTAGGTGGCAGTTGAAACTGAAATTCTATCAGTAGCCTACTGAGAAAATAATCTTATCTATATTTCTCTTTTGATTTGTGTCTTGACTAGATTGAAGTATTTGGCCAGATGGCCATTCATGGCCATATCTATAGAGGAAGAAAGCCAGTTCACTGGAGTCCTTCATCCCGGACAGCTCTTGCAGAAGCTGAGTTGGAGGTAAATGTACTTTGGGGATTTTCTCTTTCTTGAATAGGACATGCTTCATGATATATGCTTACTTTGTCATTTCCTGAAAAGTTGGCATTAATTGTTATGTAACCTGTAAATCAATCTGAATGGTCAAGTGGTCAACTACATAAATTAAAACAAGCTTTTGTTATTTGTTCTTTTGTCTTATGCAGTATAATGAGGAGCATGTGTCAAAGAGCTTATATGCCATTTTCAGATTAGTCAGTGCTCCACCTGCATCAGATTTTTTGAAGGAATTCTTCCCCAATTTGTGTTTGGCAATTTGGACAACTACTCCCTGGACCATTCCAGCCAATGCTGGTAGGCAGCTCTAATTATCTATTATCTTTCCCCTTCTTTGATTATAATGGTTAGTCTATAATATTTTCTTTATGGGGTTTCAGCTGTTGCACTGAATGCAAAGCTTCAATATGCCATTGTCGAAGTTCAGTCAGTTTCAGTAGACAATCCGATATCTAAAGATGAAAAGAAGATACCAGGAAATTTGTTGAAGGGTTTTGAGAACCTCTACCTCATTGTGGCACTGGACCTTGTTTCAACTCTGGAGGCAAAATGGAACTTAAAGCTTCTTGTGAAGAAAACTTTACTGGGCTCAGATCTTGAAAATAGCAGGTTACATTCTAAGCTTCAAACTATAACTGCAACACACACTTCAATTTAGTGCTGCTTTATGATTTTGGTAACCTCTATGGTTGTTCTTTGTGAAAGACATTATAAATGCAGTTGTAGCCGTAGTAATTCAAATTTCAATTTAGACATTTAAATGTTTCTTTCCTCCCTTTTACCACTTTTATCTTGAAAAAGGTCATATTAGAGCTAAAATGTGGAATAAAGAATGCTTAGTACCTTATTTTGCTGTATAGACAAATATTACTATTACTAACATCTTGATATTCAGAAGTGGTTTAAAATACATGCCTTTGTCTTTTTCCCTTTACTGTTAAATTGTAATACCTTTGTCTACCCCTTATTCTCCTTGCTTGAGCCATGCATTTTTTTTTTTTTTTTTTTTTTACATTAGCTGTTATCTAGGAACTAGTAGAAGAAGTTATCATTTGTTAGAGGGGTTAAAGGGTCAGAGGGTTGTTCACATTCATTCAAATGTCTGCCTGTTATTTTAGGTCTATGCAATATATGTCTATAATGCACAATATGAGAAATACAACACAACAACTTCTTCCTTTCAATCTGTAACATGGTATTAGAGTGGGAGTGATTGTGAGGCAATGTGCTCTGCTTGGTTTGGAGGCAACCTTGATAAAAGAATTACGCCGCCAAGTGCATCCACACTCCTCCATGTGCTGCTGTCATTGCAGCTATGTGGTGAAAAGAAACCCTAATTGGCCTGTGGTCAGGTTAAAGGTGCACCTGGTGGCTAAGGATTTAAGTCCAAACATATGGGATAGATTATATAGGGACTTTTCCTTCCATATCCAAATTAATCTTGGTTTGCATATTTATTTCATTAACCACTACAAATAATTGGCCTTTGTATTAGTTGGATGTTAAAGGAACACAACAATTAGAGGGATTAAATACTCTGAGGTTGTTAGAGCTATATTTCCTTAAGTCTGTTTATATATGTGTGTAATCCATGTAAAGAGTGTGAGAAATACAACACAAAAGCTTCTTCCTTTCAATCTGTAATGAGAACCAAACAAACATATGGCTCTAAAATGTTAGCTTCATTTGTTTTTTTTAAAGGTATATCCATCCCATTGATAACCGAGAATGCCCTGTTGTCATTGGTGGTGATTACATTACTACTGAGTCAGGAACTGGACTAGTTCATACAGCGCCTGGCCATGGTCAGGAAGATTACATTACTGGCCTCAAGTATGGCTTGCCTATATTTTCTCCTGTAGATGATGATGGGAAGTTTACTGAAGAAGCAGGACGATTTGGTGGCCTTGATGTGCTTGGTGATGGAAATACTGCTGTTATTGAATACTTGGATGAATGCCAATCAATGATCATGGTGGAGCGATACAGTGAGTTATACTCCTGTTTTGACAACCTAGATTTAGCAAATTTATTCAACTTTCTTAATTACATTTTTCTCCACATAATTCTAGAAATGATTGTACAGAACACAAGTATCCATATGACTGGAGGACCAAAAAGCCTACTATATTCAGGGCAACTGAGCAATGGTTTGCCTCTGTGGAAGGATTCCGTCAGGCTGCAATGGATGCAATCAACCAAGTGAATTGGATTCCACCCCAGGTATTTGACTGTATGCTCTTGACTTCTGTAAGAGGTCTATTTATGTATTTTGTTTACTTTGACAATGACTTTGGAACGTTTATGCTGAGAGCTCCTTTTTGGAGTTTATGGATTACCAATCTTCCAAATTCAACTGTTTGCTGCATTTTGTAGTTAATATTTTTATTTCCAGGCAGAGAACCGTATTTCTGCAATGATTTCTAGCCGCTCTGATTGGTGTATATCCCGACAAAGGACTTGGGGCGTTCCCATTCCTGTCTTTTATCATGTGGAGTCCAAGGAACCGCTGATGAATGAAGAAACACTTAGCCATATAAAATGTAAAATCTTCCTGCGATGGTTTATGGATTTTTCATCTCCATTATTTTTACAGTCATTTTCTATGTTTGTTTGATAGAAATAGATCACCTTTTATTTTTTTTTTGAATTGTTTAGTTGATGCTAAATCTCTTCAAGAGAAACCCATAATTTTCTCTTGCATTGTTTTATCAAAGTGTTTAAAAACATTTAAGTCTTTGACACTTGAGAGTTGAGAGACAGAGATCCACTGTTATTTTTTGAATTGTTCAGCTGATACTAAATCTCTTCAAGAGAAAACCCAGATCCATCTCTTTCATTGCTTTATTGAAATGTTTAAAAGCTTTGAAACTTAAGACATAGATATCTGCTTTTCAAATGTGAAAACATATTGAAATATCTATTATTAAATTTTGTAGCGATCATTTCTCAAAAGGGCAGTGATGCATGGTGGTATATGAAAGTTGAGGAATTACTTCCTGATAAATATCGTGACAGAGCATCAGAATATGAGAAAGGGTCTGATACAATGGATGTTTGGTTTGATTCAGGTATTATGAGTATGCTAGTTTATTGTTCTTTGTTCATCAATCCTCTTTACCAGTGATGCAAAGGATTTTTACCTCAGGCTCTTCATGGGCTGCTGTGCTAGAGAAGAGGAACAGCCTTAATTACCCTGCAGATCTGTATCTTGAGGGTACTGATCAGCATCGTGGTTGGTTCCAAAGTTCTCTATTGACAAGCATTGCTAGCAAAGGTCAGGAGCATTCTATTATAGTCTTTTTCTTGCTTCTCTTCACACACACACACACACACATATAAAATAGATCTGAAATGTTTCATATGCATCTTTTTTCAAGTGTAAATAAAAAAAAATAAATCTGCTGTACCGGCTTCTTTGACTTGTCTTGCCATGTCATGCCTTAGTGGTCTCATATCATAGTTCAAATTGCTTTGTCTGAGAAAGCATCTGTTCTCATAATCTCTAAACATATTGCAGGCAAGGCCCCTTATTTTGGGGTCATTACACATGGATTTGTGCTTGACGAAAGAGGGCTAAAGATGAGCAAATCTTTGGGCAATGTTGTTGATCCTAGGAGTGTGATTGAAGGAGGGAAAAACCAAAAGGTTAGTCATTAGTTGATAATGTGCTATGAGCAATCTCAATTTTCTGGGTTACAAGTTCGTTTTACACTTTATCTTTGACAGGAAGCACCACCCTACGGTGCTGATGTCTTGAGACTCTGGGTTTCAAGTGTAGATTATACAGGAGATGTGCTTATTGGCCCTCAAGTCCTCCGTCAAACATCTGACATGTACCGGAAACTACGAGGAACTTTGCGGTTTCTTTTGGCAAATCTCCATGACTGGAAAGTATGTTTGACAATCTGAGAAAGTTTCCTATTTCCTAATTTATAAAAAATATTAGTTGTTTATCCTTAATCTTTAAATCATTCCAAATGAAAATGTATCATCTTTCTCCCAAAAGAGAACTTTCTTACTCATTCGGGTGATAAGATTTTTTATCTTCAACTTCTTCGTCACTGCTCTACATGACATGCAGATTCAGCTGATTTCATATTCCTTTCTCTTGCATGATACTTCATTCCTTTGATCTATTGTTAGCAAATTTTGTAGTATGCCATACCAGTTTCATGTGTTCGTATATCTAAATAATTGTTTTTGCAGGCCAGTTATGCAGTACCATATAGTGACCTTCCAATGATTGATCGGCACGCCTTTTTTCAACTTTCATCTATTGTGAAAAATACTAAAGAGAGCTATGAAAATTATCAGTTTTATAAGATTTATCAGGTAAAAAACATCAAAGAGAAACACGAAGAAAGCTACAATCATCTGGTTGCTTTCTTATTATTATAACTTACTTTTAATCCTTGCAGATCATTCAACGCTTTGTTGTCATTGATCTCTCCAATTTTTACTTTGATGTAGCAAAAGATCGACTTTATGTTGGGTAAGTGTAAAAAACATGCTATAACTATCTTTGATTTATGATTTTCTATTCGTTTCAAAACTTCCTACAATAGAATGTTCCGAAGAAATGAGTAGTTAAATAAATGACAAAATGGCAAGTGGTCACTTGATCAGATTGTCCAGAGGTTTATATATGGTCATACATTAGTCTTCTCTTAATAGACTAACTAGTAGCATGCTACTGTAAATGCTAATTTGTTTTTGAAAACTTTTCACATTACACCTTTGAATGTTTCTGCCCGACACTTCATCAGCTTATTGAAACTGCATACTGAATATATGTGTGCAAATTGTTAATTTGCAGTGGGAGTACTAGTTTTACAAGGAGAAGTTGTCAAACTGTCCTTGCTGCTCATTTACTTTCAATTGCAAGGATAGTTGCTCCAATTTTACCCCATTTGGCAGAGGATGTCTGGCAGCATCTTCCTTTCCCCTATACTTCTGAAGATGGAAATGTAGCCACATTTGTCTTCGAGTCAGGTTGGCCAGAAACAAATGAAAGCCATCTTTCCTTCCCCGAGGAAGACATTGAATTCTGGGGAAAAGTTCTTGAGGTAACTATTTTATCTTTAGATGTGACCGTGCTTTTAGAACTCAACTGTATCCTCTAGTAATGTCTGATTGAGAGAGCATTGCAAGTAATTACTGCCTATATGCCCCGAGTTTGTCCATGTTTTCAACATTCACATTATTTAAGCACTCTCAGTACATATAAAAGTACTCCATATACTAACCTTAAAGTTTATTGAGATTTAGAGAGCATTCACATATGCATCCGCATGCCAAACATGCTTGATTATCCCTCATTAATATTGACTTTCAACTAAAATGTTCTCAATTTCCAATGGGAGTTGATCTTCTTCTTCTTGAAAATAACAAAAACAACTGTTCATGAAATTTGTATAAGATGCATTTCACATTATCACTCCTTCAAAATAAGTAGAATATAATTGAACTACTTTCACCAGCTGAGGACGGAGGTGAACAAAGCACTCGAAGCTGCTCGAGGTGGGAAATTGATTGGTGCCAGTTTAGAGGCTACGGTCTATCTTTACACTTCTGATAGTACACTGGCTGCACGGTTAAAGGAAGCATGCAAACCCAAATATGATGCTGATGCATTGCATCGGATCTTTATAACATCCCAGGTACATCACAGGACACGAAAAATTTCATTAATATTGCTCATCCTCATCCTCGTAGGATCTTTCTAGTACACATATTGGTTCATTTGGTTGGTAATTAATTAAACAAGCGGGGAAAGGTGATTAGTGTTTCTTTAGTCTACAGAGAGAGTTGAAGAGCTTATCATAGTATAGTATAGTATTTACAATCGCAAACTTATTTCTGCAAATCATGGCCTGCAGGTGGAGGTCCTTTCATCCTTGGAAGATGAGCGGATTAAAGATATAGCGTACACAGGAGAGTATCTTATTCAAGGGGAGAGCAAAGTGTGGATCGGTGTATCACGTGCAAATGGCGAGAAATGTGAAAGATGCTGGAACTATTCGCTTCAAGTTGGCTCCTTTGACGATCATCCTTCACTTTGCAGCCGATGTTATGATGTTGTGAGCGAAGTAGAAGCTCCTGATGCGGAATATGCAGCAGGGGGTTCACAAGAAAAACAAGCTCTTGTGCAATAAACATGTAAAACATGTGAAGTAGTTTGAAGTGTCTACTTATAGTGTATACAGCCACACAGTTATTGCATTGTGCTTCAGAACGAAGCCCCTTTTTGTTTTTATTATTTATAATTTTTATACTCCATAATTTTTCTTTTGGGGGTCCATTGTATTTGACATACTATTTGGTGCTCACTAGGAAAATCAGAAACATTTTTGGAACCCATCTTTATTTGAGTTTGGCCAGGAAAATGCTTGTTGGACCCTTCTGGGTAGAGTCAAATTTGATTGTTCTTATTCGGATCGATTCCAGCTGGCTATAATCAATTTGACAGCCTTTTTTGTACTTTACAAGCTTGCAATACATCTAAGCAAATTCTACATAGGCTATAATCGAGTTGACAGCCTTTTTTGTATTTTACAAGCTTGCAATACATTTGAGCAAATTCTACTTATGTAGCCACATTATCTTGCAAGCCTCATCCTTTTAGAGATGTGGTTAGCCTAAGTTGTTGAAGCTACTACCCTACATAATCAACCAGCCACATCAACCTCATTTTTTAAGGTGAATGATTGAAATGGGATTGCATGGCAATTCATTGACAATAACATGAACGCTAAGAATGTTAGACAAAAGCAGGAAAAACTCACTTGGGACATGCCTACATTCAATTTTTTAATTTTTTTTATTTAAAAATTTGTTTAAGTATTTTTAATTTTTTAAAGACTAATAATTATAAATTATATAATACTTTAATAGTTAATATTAAAATATTAAATATTAATCAAAAAAATATTTAGAGTTTTTACAATTTAGAATTATTTCACGCAAAACAATGTTTTGAATAAAATAACTCATTAAAAAAAAAAAGAACAATAGCTAATTGACCAACTAGGCAACCTAGTCCGTGCTTAGGAGGTCTAGTCTACGCCTAGGCGGCGCTTAAGCGGCCTAGTCGGTCGCCTTGCCAGCCAACCACCTAGACCACCATTTAAGGTGATACGCTAGGAGGTTGACCAGCGCCTAGCGCCAGGTGGCAACGCAGCGATTAATCAGTGCCTAAGCAGGATTTTGCAACACGGGAATTAGCATATCATGTAATCCTGTCCATCCTAAAAAACATGACAAATAAACCACAATAGTCAAGGGACCGCAACTTATATAATCTTATAAAAAAAAAAAAAAAAAAGTAAAAACAGAACCAAGTGATAGAAAAGTTTATTGTTAAAATTGGTATTCTGTTTTTGAGATGTAAGAGAAATAGGTGAAAAATTACAAAACTTTGGAAGTAGTAGATGCTAACAATAGTGAATGTAACAGGGAAAATCACTCATCTACTTGTTCATCCTGTCCTGCAAGTAAACATTTTAGCTACCCGCCAGTGATTAATTCCAGTTCCACCTGCCCACTCAATAAGCCGCCTCCTCCTCATCATCATAATCACATTAGCTTTGCTAGTGTGAAGTTAATCACCATCTTAATACACACTAATGAATCCCTGTCCACTTGATCGACCAGTTGAATTGTACCTCTCAGTAGTATGAACTTCTTTCGAAATTGTTATTCTTAACATTTCTCATGTAAACATGTACTCGATCCGTATAAAACATTGTGGGGTGGGGTTTGGTAATGGCTCCTCTTAAGCTTGTATGTGCAGCAACTTACCTTTGATGTTCAAAATATGGCGCCATAACTTCACATGGTGCATGGGAGGGTTGGGGAAAATGCATTACTTTCCGCAATTCATTTTGCCAGGTGCATAGAACTCGACCATTTGCATGCCTCTGCCAGCAACTGCAATCTGATAGCGGTCCCTGGGTATAATAATAATAGTAATAATATCACAAACAAATGCATCAATGTACGTCTAGAAAATTGCCTATTTGGTTTCATACACGAAATAGATAGGATTGAGTTGTGCACAAAAACAGTCATCAATGACCATTCAATTCGGTTACCTGTCACAAGGTCTAGCATCCAACGCCTCAGGCTCTGGCACACTGATGACTAGATGAGCACGCTCAATAAGTTTCCCTTGTTCAATATTCCAACATCTGACACGCTGATCAAGGCCAGTGGAGAATACCCATCTACCATCTGTCCAAACACCTGTATATGTGTGTGTGGGTGTGTATTAGATTTAATATAATCACTAAAAGTTCAGTTCAAACCTTGAATGCAAACAATTCGTTTGGGAAAGTAAGAAATGGAATTTTAGTCTTGGAAGTTGGAAGGAATGGTAGTTAATGGAAGGGCATTTTAGCTTAGTAAAAATATGCACTTTGACTAAATAACAAAATAATGCAAGGGGCTACTATAGGGAAGCCACTTGAACCAAGAAAATCTGTTTTTTAATAAAAAACTTCAACTATACAAGCCATTAATGAACTAGAGCAATTAACTCAAACACAAATCAGCTCTCATGTCTCTTCAAAATTGATTTGACTCTCAAATATGTAGTAGTAAATATGACGTGAGATGAGATAAAATGGTAAGAGTATATTCCAATTATCTTGTTTGTTATGTCTTCTTTCATTTTCCAATGGCCATAATTTGTAATTTTTACTTTCAAATATTTAGTTAGGTCAAAATTTAATCAAATTGACCAAAAAAAGAAAATACTTATAATAAGATAAAATGGATAGAGGGAGAACTACATTATATGTTACAAGCATAAACCAAAAGTATATTGGTATGTGGGCAATTTGAGGTGGTAAGAATAGCCAATGTCAATGAATGTGGATGCATATGGAAGGACAATAGAAATGATTGCACATGCCAACAAAAAAGGGAAAAATAAAATAATAGTAATGTTCATAACTTAAGATGACAAACCTTTGACAGCAGACGAGTGAGCTGAGCTGATCTTATCAACAGATAAAAGCCTCATCTGATGGTTATGGATTTGACAATAATAAATGCTATTTTCCATATTTCTTGATGGGGAGATATCTGCCTCCAAATTAAGAAGTTCCAAATTTTGGGTGGTAGTGAAAACAAATGTAAGACAGTTAAGTGACTGATCATCACCTCCACTTAAAACACAAAACTTAAACGTTGAATCTGAAGCTGTTGGCTTGTTGACATGTGAAACATGAAGACAGTTTACACCTGACTGGTGCATATCGTTAAAGACATGCAAGGGGCCTATTTCACATATATCCAGGGATGAGACATCTGTTTTCTCTTTTCTATGGAGTGATGCGTTATGATTACCTTCAGAAGAAACATGCCTACTTTGCTTAGTATGGAAACATCCAGCTAGACAATCTGCATCATAATTTTGTAAAGATGCGTCGTTTGCCTTTTTTGTTGTTAAAGATGAACTGTTTTCCCCTTTTTCTCTCAAAGAAGGATCACTCAACTGCTCACCACCTGGTCTTTTCTTGGAGGCATGACTACCAAGAGATCTCCACCATCGTCCACCTTGACTTCCTCTACCTGTGCGCGGTCTTTTCTGGTTATCTATACCCTTTTCCATTTCAAGGGTTGATAATAGTTGCATAAAGTTTTCAACATGATCAGTGAGATCCCAAAGTGCAATACTTCCATCTGTTGATCCACTAATTACCATATAAAGATCTCCAATCTGAATGTTCTCTGCACAACCAAGATTGCAATCACCAAAATTTTATTAATAAAAACAGAAGGAAAGACTTGCAGAACTCCCCACCAAGAATGTAAAACATGTCATTGTTGGAATATCCAGATATATACCAAAAAGAAGAAAAAGAACAGGTTGGTGGAACACTTGTGTTCTTGCCATCCAGTTCCATGGAGGAAGACTACAGAACACAACATAGGTGAACAGCTTATAAAGTATTGTTCACCTCCCTTTTCCACTTTGAAAGAAAGTTGGGAAACTGGAATACAAGGGAGCATTTTCCACATTGGAGAAAAATAAATAACTTGAACACATTCTCTATTGTTCCACTGTTTTTCCAAAATTTTGGAGAATTAACCAAAATGATCTGTTTCCTGAACAAGTTCATAAAGATTTCACAAGGCCAAAAAAAAAAAGAAAAAAAGAAGTGGTTGCAGTAGGCTTGTGCTGAACTAACCTTCAGATAGCAAATGCCTGGGAACAATGATGTGCTGCAAAGCTAGAACTGGAGATGATAAGGGAGTCAGCAGAGCAACATCAAACCTAACAATTATTGAATAATAAGGAAGCAAAACAAGTTAAGACAGGACTAAAGACATGCAGGTCCATCCTGATTCTGCAAAGTGTAAGGGGGAAAAAGAAAAAACTCAGAAGTAGCAAAGGAAAAGACAACTGTGTATACCAGAGTCGATGCGGTAATATCAGAGCCCGTAATGAAAGTGTAGCATCTGAAGAGGCAACAACTATGAAGCAAACCGTGGTCCTGAAGACAGAACAAAGTTCAGTTATTTCAAATTAAAGTAACTTATACAAAAGAGTGTTAAACAAGGTGCTAAGTGTTGATTTACTGACCTTGAGTCTGATCCTTTAGCAAGGAATGCAGTAACTGCCAGATATCTCCAATCATTTTCAGATCTATCTAGAAGGTAAGATTTTGATTCTATCTGACTGTCTTTTGATGGAAATGGTTGGTCATTTTTTACTGCTCCAATTATCTTCGGAATGTTTTCACGTATGCCATTGTTATTTCTAGTAGGCATATCACTAGAAAGCCACTGGAATAACGGAGGTGAGAATTTTTTGGATGATGAACCATGAGATGTACTTCCATCTCTGTTATCATGTTTGCAGTACTGGGATTCTATCCTTTGGTCTATTGACCTAATTTTTTGTTTCCATGCGGTAATTACCCTTTTTGCACCTACTGATATCAGTAATAAAAGATTTTCTTGGTCTTCCAAGTTTCCCATTTGTTGTTGCACCCTTTCCGACTTATCAGTTGCCTTCAGCATTATTCTATGAATCTTCGAAAGAGAGCATATTGATCTCACAGCCGATCCACCAACATGTTCTCCAAGTAGCATGGAAGTTAACCAACTCTCAGTTTCTGCTTCATACCTGAGAGTTACATGGTCATCAAATTGCAACAACACCATTGACACATTTAATAGCAGTTGAAATCCCAAGTTGATAATTTCTTTTGCACAGTTTTCTATTGCAGCTAAACTTTTAAAAAGTTCTAAGCATTGCATACAGGCCCAAGTCATGCAGGTATGGGGAAGACAGATGTTAGCAGACTTAACTTGTAGTAGTAGTAGTAATGTAAAATGAGATGTCTCCCAGCATTGCAAGAACCACAAACTACTTGGGGAAGTTGATAATAAAAATTCAAGGTTGGAAATAATTTCAATATAAAACAAGATGTCTAACAAAATAACAAATGAAGCTATTGCACCTTGTCAGTCGCACAGTTCCATCTTCACAACCTGTTGCAATCCAGCTAGATTCAGAAATGTAACTCTGTTTCCCATTTGGACTGTATGATGGATCCGGATGAATGAAACTTAAGGAATGTATCTCCCTCCCATGGAACTGCAAATGCAAATTTTTTGGGTACATCTCCCTGTCATTCTCTTCCACCCAGTACCTATGAATATAAATGATTCCATCCTGCATAGTCCCACATTACAAGTGTTAAACATGAATACTCATCAGACCCCAAAAAATGGTGATCATACATTTATAAAGGTTCCTTTTTTTTTTTTTTGGGTGTGAGCTCATACAAGTATACAGTTCAATTCTACTTTTCCAGGCACTTGTGAGTAATCCAGATCAGGAGTTTAACTTCTTTCTTGGTTCAGAACCCTTTATGGAACATGAATAAAGTAGAGCATGGAAACAGAAAAAACCTTCACAAATGCAAAGCAATTCTTCATCTCAGGAGAATGACCAAGATAATATGAATGAGGACGCCGCCATCCACCACATAATATTTGTACAACCTGTTCCAACACACAATGTAGGAGACGGAGTTTACAAAGGAGAAATCTAAATGTTGAGGGGTGAGGAGGAGAGGGAGGGAGGGGGGATTACCTTTCTTTCAGAACTTAAATTCCATATTATAAACTCTGACGATGCAAAACCTATAGCATAGCTACCACTTGGCAATTTGTTATTGTAGTCAGCATTGGAGTAGACTGATTGTACAGTGCTTAGTTCTTTCACTTGCTTGATTCCTGTGAATTCTAAATTCTTTTGATTTCTATCATATTCAAAGTAGCATATGCATCCATCTCCTCCAGTCTGAAATTTTTTAAAAAATACAGATAACAAAATAGTGAATATAGAATGAAAGAATATTCTTTTAGTGATATACAAAGCTATTTATAATCACAGACAAAGTGAAGGCAGGAGAGGAATCTCAAATAAGAGGGCCATACAGAATGTATATCAAGTTGACTTGGACTAGAGCCAACAATTGAAACACTACAAACTGTTGATATTCCATGAGCTCCTTTGAAAAAAGCCAGTGGAGATACATCCTCTTCTAAAGTTATAGGTGAGTTATATAGTAGATTCTTTTTCAAAGGAAACAGCAAAACATTTCCACGGATGTCCCCACACACTAGCACCTGTGTACAAGTAGATAAAGGCATCAGATGCAGTGAATTGATTTGAACATTCTATTCTATAAAATACAAAGACATTTCACATCAAAAGAAAATAACAATGGAAAAGATACAAATTTAGCCTCTATGTTTTCAATATTTAGTCAATTGGATAGTTTCATTACTAGTGTTAACAATCCATCCACATATATCCATTATCCAACAATTTCAAGTTATAGAGTATCAATATAACTTGCCACTTGTTAATATAAAAAATGAAAAATAAAAAAAATTTCAATTTTCATAGTCATCTGTGAGAGTGTGACGTCAGTTCACTGCATTTCATGCACCTTGCAAGGCTGAAAGGTGATGTGTTGACATGATAACATTGAAGGGTTTGGTCAAAATGATCAAATTAACCTAAATATCGAAAATATAAACTAAAACTGAATATATATAGTCTTGGTAATAATCTAAATAACCACTAGAAAGATCTATTCTTTGCTTCTAAGGAAATGCAGGATCAACATACTAAAAGTTAGTGTTCACAAATAGCAAGTATTGACACATGTAAAGAATTTAAAAAAATATAAATCAGAATGTAAAAAAGGAGAATAATTCAAAAAGTTGATTCAGACTTCTCAAGGTTATCTTAAATTATAGCAGCAGGATTTAGGACTGGAATTATAAATTCATTTTCCCCTTATGATAAGTTTCATTTTCATTATATGTAGCATTATAGTTTATTAAATCTGCTGAGAGGTAAACTGACTTAGAAAATAACTACATACAGAACTAATAAATGTCATTAACCTCATCCTCAAGTGATGCATCCAAGCAAATTATCCGCATCCCGACACAAGAGACAAATTCAGATACCAATTCTGGACGATAATCAGCCTCTACATGAGAAACAGATGACTGAGGGTTCCATAGCCTCCAGAGCTTCAACCTCCCTCTAGGATCCACAGTGAAGATGAACCTATACAAGATATACACCTCACTTAATCAGAGATAAAAGCAAAATCTAATTTCAAGTATGCTTTTTCTAGTATGCTTGAACAAACTCCTATAATAGTCTTGAGAAGTAGTGTTTCTACAAAGAGACATTAGACTGTCTCTACATGGGAGAACAATACCATTCTTTTCGTGAGATATGTTTCAAGTTTCAAAAGCCTGTGGACATATTAATCCCTATCTTCATTAAGTGAGAATAATTAGATACCTATACCCCAGTGAGTTGGACCAATAAGTTCCTAAAAGCTGCCGCTCAATTTCAGCAGACCAAGTGAACGAGCACTCAACTTTAGGACTACAAACATCACCAGCAAGGTGGGCAATCATCATTCTACCTTTACCATCTCCAACTGCAACCCAATCGTCAATTCCACAAGAGGGATCAGACCGGTTTGATAACATGTCCATACAAACGATTGGTGCATCCTCCCCAATGTGTAGAAGTTTAGTCCAACTAGCATTTCCTGTATGACATAATTTAGCATGGTATACATAGCCATTGTTTGTGGCAATATAAAGAGAATCTTCACATGAGAAATGCAAACACCGAACATATTCACTCTTGCTGCAAGAATTCATCCAAAAAAAAACCAGTTAACACATACTATCTGATGTGAGGATGGTATAGAATTTGTGAGTAAATGAAGAAAGAACTATGAAAAAAGGCATGCAGAAGCTACTGAAATGCTCTAAAATCTGAACTGAAATCAAATGACTAGAGTAAGGCTTGGCTAGTAAAAGCAATGTGTTTCATTCATAGATAGCAGATTTTCCTCATCCAGCATGTTAACTGGATCTAATAGATTCTAGTGAAAGAGTACAGTGGTAAAAGTTTAACAACTTTTCCCCGACTAAAGAAAGAAAAATATAATTTATTTCATTGAATTTTAATGCCTAAAGTAACAGGCGATGAAACTTGGAAAACTTCAAGCAGCATGATTAAATTATTATATTAGTTACCTATCCATGTGGCCAACATGCTCTGTGGAATTTGGAATAGAAAGTTTAAAGGCCTCCTTTTCATAAGTTGACAACTCTTGTGCCCCAAAAATTTTGCCCAAAAATTCAGGAGAAGTCTGCAGCTGGTGAACCTTTATGGCAGAATCAAACCCCGCAGTAACAAGCAGTGAAAAATCAGGATGATAGGCACACCGCCATACCCCTCTCCCACTGCAGAATAAGAAGATGGTAAGGTAGAAAATAGTGGCACAGTAAACATGTTGAGACATCAGTTGCAATTGACTATTTTAATACTCAACAAGATACCCACAAAAGGTATACTAAAGGTTAAAATAACACAACCATCTTCATTAACAGAGAATACAACCACAAAAACATGTATACCAATTCACAATGCAAATTTGTCTGTAACTCACATGTGCTCTTTGATCAAATTAAGTTGTGCACCATCCAGTCCCCATATTCGACATGTGCAGTCCTCGCCAGCAGTAACAATCAACTGAACAAAGTCAAACAAAAGATGGAGTGAGAGATCATGATCCAAACATGAAATATTCCAAGAGGAGTAAATAATTCAAATGACTTGTATTCAGGCATAATACAGAAAAGTATTTCCAGAACTAACATGGTCAAATATACAGCAATCCCAAACCCTGGCAGTGTGACCAAATAGAACAGAGCTGACAGATTGATTAGGACCCTCCACAGAGAACTGAAGGCATTTGCTCTCATCAAGTATCCAAACACGAGCACTGCAGCAGCCAGGAATAAATAAAACATCATTACAACTTAAATTCTTCTGTACATTATTAAACACTCAGCACAAAAGACAACAAACATCTACCTCCGATCATCAGAAACAGATACTATTTTTGACCCATCAGGTGACCAAGCAAGGCGAAAAATTGAACCTTCATGTCCAATCAGCCGGAATAAATTAATAGCTGTATATGGCTGAATAGGAAGATGATTGCCCTTTTCATTCGTCAGGTTTACATTATCCACAGCAGGACTTCCAAACGCAGGAACATCATTTGTGCTATCCAATTTCCAGACAATAACCTGCCAAGAGACAATAGTGTCTTTCAAATTTTTAAAGATAGGGATTCAACTAGAGGAAAATTCAAATATAGAACTGCAGCATATTCTACAAGAATGAAGAATCATTATTATTGTTTATTGCAACTGAAATATATTTATTTGCACTAGTTCAGCAACAAACATCCAATCACATAACCATTTAAAAGCTAGCTTTTATAATTTTTCAGTGCAGTAATGAAACTTGTGAATTAAAAAGGACAAGCAACATACAAATTTAAACCACCAGGCCCCACCCCTTTTAAATGATGAGAGTGTAAGAAGCCTGCATGTCAGAATTTCTGGATGAGATGAGAGGATAGCATTCCTGGGGCTAATTAATTCATAAGTTCACCAAATATGTACTCCGTATATTTTTACATTAAAACTCATATGTTGTATGGATCCAATTCTGGATTGATATGTCAGGGAGATACACATCAGTTACCTCATTAAAAATTGTACCCGAGGCAACACGGAGAGAATCAACTTCATTTCCCCAGATACGCATAGAGTATAACAGGCACCTCTCTACAAATTCAGTAAGTAAACACTGTGTCCAATTGATAAGAGAACAACATGCTATGGTACTAAATATTGCAGACAAGTATAACTCTACAAAGCTCAAAGATAATCTAGTTCACTAGAAAAAAATTGATGAACACACCTGAACAGCTTACTTGAGAAAGCACCTTACATCTCAACATGTCCCAGAAATAAACAGAATTGTCACTGCATCCAATTGCAAGCCACTGGTTCCCCTGCCATTACAAGTAATAATAACTGAGTATAAGAAGGAAATGAAGCCATTATGAAAGTCCGAAAACTGAAATTAGTTGGGTTACATGGAAGAAGGCAACGTCCAAGACCCAGTGGCCAAGTCTTGGCAGCGACTGCATTAGAGTTAATGACAAATGAAGAGATTCCCGTGGGTGAGCAAGTGAATTTATTAGCAAGCTGAATAATTTAACTCTTCTCTCGCCGAAAACAGCAATCTTGAAGGTGACAGTAGTGGAATCAGAGGAGTGATCACTGAAAGGCCCCAAAGAAATTCCATGAACTCGAACTCCATCGAAAACTTCAAAGGATCGTATAATGAGCCCGCTGGCTAAATCGTAGACAAGAATTTGCGATCCAGTTCCTAAATGTCAAAAAGAAAATTGAACGAAATTAGTAGCCGAATAGCGTGGAGTACTTCAAGATACGCTTGTTCAACTAACATAAGACAATCATTCATTTACTCATTTAGAAAAGAGAAGGTATAGTAATTTAGATAGCAAAGGAGAGAGGAGAAGACCGGCTAGAAGATACGGAAGAGAAGAGAGGTGAGGAGGAAGATGAAGAAAACACAGTGCAGAGATTTCTCCGAGGTACTGCCCTCGCCGGAGACACCAATCCTCCTCCTTGTGCTCGATCATGGTGGTGGGCGATTGTTGCTGCTCTATATTAATTTTACGAGCAGATAGATTTTATTTGCGGCCGTTGTATGTCGGATTCCGGTCGGATTAGAGCATCCCCGGGGTTTTGTGCTTGCTCTAAATTTCAAAAACCCACGTTAGGGTTTTGGGTTTTTATTTTTTAATTTAATTTAATTTTAAAAAATCAACACTCTTTCTTCCTAAATTATACTCCGTGTATGGCTCTTTGGCAGAACTTATTTAGAAGTTTATAATTTATTTTAACCTACTAATAAGTTAAGTAGTTTTTCAAAAATAAGCCGGTAACTTCTTAACTTTTTTCCATCTTAATCCATATTATTTTAAATGGAATCGAGCGATGCCTACATTTAATAGAAAATTTACCGAAATTTGCACATTTAGGTTAGGGACAAAAAGTGCAACGTAATAATAACTTAAGGATGAAATTTGCAATTAGTATAATTCATGAACGAAAAGTGAGTATGACAAGAACTTAGGGAAGAATTCTACAATTATCTTATAACTTAAGGATGAAAAGTGTAATTTTCCCTTTTACTATCTATTTTTATGCATTGGAGATTTTTCATTTGCACACCGTGCATGTTTATAGCTAATAATATAAATAAATAAATAAAATTTAATAAGAGTCTTAGTTTTTTAAAGATCTACCATGAGCATTGTAGACTATGGTCTAGATTATGTACACATATATTTAATATATATGTACTTTCAACTAATAAATTATGTACATTTATAATACAAATGATGACCCGGATCCACGATATAACTGTTTATTATACATTTAAACAACCAAACAAGGGTAAGCTACTACAAAAATCAAATTACAACACTACAATAAAATCTTCGAGAGCATTCGAACCCATGACTAAGTGTTCTGGTCTCAAAATTCTTGTAATAAATTTTGTTAAATTAAATTACATATTTACATTGAAATAGTGCACCTTTAAATTTCGAGATTTACTACTTGGTCCTGCTTAGATTCATTTATGGTATCATGTGATGCGTTTAAAATATAGTTTTACTCTGGGTTTGTGAGAAAGAAAGAAAAACATCATTGTAGGCAAAATAACTCGTTCCACTTTCGCCATCCCCGTGCTTAGGTATTGTTTCAGTAAGTTTAAAATATAGTTATGAACAGATATTCCATTATAACATATAACAAATCATTCAGTGGACCCGAATCCAAAAATAAACAATTTATATATTGAATGTTCACAATTTACATACTGAATGTTACCAATTTTTATATACTAAATGTTCACAATTTACATATTGAATGTTCACAATTTTTATATACTAAATGTTCACAATTTACATAGTGAATGTTCACAATTTTATATACTAAATGTTCACAATTTACATACTAAATGTCCACACAATTTAAATTGTGAACATTTAGTAGGTAAATTGTGAACATTCAGTATATAAATGGTATATTTTGACCCAAATTCATGGCATAACGGTAACAGAGTCTACGGTACTAAAAAAAAAAATTGTTCTACTTTCATTTAAAAAGGCCCAAAAAAGTTGCCTGAATAGTAATGTCATATCATTCTTGGTTGTCTAAAAGGTTTTTCACTTTTTTTGTGCTAAGAGGCAACTATCAAAATACCTTAAGTGAGCCATGGCAGAAACCTTCCAGTGAAGTTGCCAAGAATATAGTGAGCTTTACCCCCACCCCTCCCTCCAAAACTTGAACAACATTCTCTCAAAATCATTGTGCTCAAGACTTAACAGGAAAAAGAGATTCAGCTACCACTACAATTTTTCCCAGTCAAAAATATAAGTGGGAGAAAACCACATCCATTTTACTGTTTCCCATTCTTCAAACTTCCAAATGTATACAGACATCATAGTTTTGCTGGGAAAAAAAGTTGAGAATTTGACACTACTTGTGTTATGTGAAACTGCATCTAAAACACCATTAAACAATCTACAGCAAGCTAAGGGACAAGAAACTGGTTAAAGGTAAAAACTGATATTGTGGAATGTATGATATAAGGCATATCTCTCTATCTGATCTCTATCTAAATGTGTGTGCTAGCTAGTAAGCTATACCTTGAAGGGCGGATGAAGCAACCCGTATTCGTCCCTCGTATCAAGGGGATTGCTAGTTTCGTTCCGAATCCTCTTCACTCGCTTACTCGCGAGAGACTTATGCATAAATCCATACATCTGCAGGATCTGGTTGTCCCCGAAGTTGAAAGCGCGATCCATTTGTTTCAAGCACCTCTCGACGGGATAATCCCCAAACTTCAAGCAAGGCTTGCACCCCACAAAGTGTGTAACCAATGGCCACCTATGATCACCAAACCCAGGGTGATAAGTCTCCATCATTTCCTCATACTTATCCACCAATATCCCCCAATAACCATGCAAGAAATATGCGCTCTCCAAATACACCTTAGCCCCCCATCTTTCCTTTTGGCTTGCCAACAAATACACCATTGCAGATTGATCATCAGCCTCAAAAACTGGCCTCCCCTTAAGCTCTTTTGTCAGGATTTTCCCTGCTTCTTCCCTAATCTTCCCTTTTGGCCCCATTGGGGCCAATTCATCAAGAATGTCCAGTGACCATTGGGAATTTCTCAGCAAAAAGCTACCAGTGTTTAATCCAACCCAATTCCTATCTCCATACACCATATGATCCCAACCGTGCATTACTAGGTTGTATTCTTTATACCTCTCCCATGGCAACTCAAAAGCCATGTCTGTAAACATGGCATCACTGTCCATCCACCAAAAGAACTCAACTTCAGGGTGGGATAACATAAGCTTTCTAATCAATGGGAGTTTTGCCCAAAATCCGGCCATTTCTGCGTCAAGAAGAGCCATATTATAGAAAATCTCAATCCCGTGTAACCTACAATAATCAATCTTGTTCTTAATCGACTTTAACAAGTAATGATCCCCTATCGGGTTCTCACACGGTTTCGGTGACGACCCGGTAACTAACATAACCCTAGGCTTATTCCGCCGGTGAAAATTGGGGAAATCTCGATTTCTCCTCAACCATAGCCCTCTCTGCCGATCCCAATCGGTGATCTTCGGCCCGAGGCTATACGGCTGGGTCGGATCCCGCTTGATTTCAGGCTCCCCGTCGTCTTCATCCACCATAATCTTGGTTATGTCGAAGCCATTGTAGGTTTTGGCGCCGCCGGAGTCGTCGTAGCCGGAGGACACGGTGGCGCGTCGCGATTCTTCCAGGACGCGGCGCGGCTCGGTGAGTTTTCGGTAATACGTGAGCGTGTCGCGAATCTCCTTCAGGTCCTGCTCGGGGGTCCCGAATTTTCCGGCGCCGATGGTGCCACGTAGGACGACGACGGTGAGGACGAGGCAGAAGAGGGTTATTTTACAGTTGCGGAGAAGTCGCCGGACATGACACGCCCGCCGCGGATTCAAGAAGCGTTCCAGCATTTTTCCTCCTCGGCGCCCCCAGAGAGCGAAACCGGGAATCGCAATCGGCGATGGGAATGCGAAGTCGAGAAATTGAGAAATGGGAGATTTGTTATGGCAGAGAAAGGTGGCGATGGTAGAGAAGAAGGGAAATGGGAAGAGAACGTTGGAATGCAGAAGAATGTAGGATCCATGAAAAATTGAAAATCAATTCAGACATGGTCAAATATTTTTAAATTGCCTTTTCTTTATTAACTATATTTTCACCCCGCCGATCCCTAAAATAATAGTTTGACCCCTATTGGTTGACAAATTATTCTCAAGACCATTAATAAATACGGAATAATCTGGGGTGTGGTTGAATGGAATGGACTCATCCATCTTTAATCAAAGTTAAGTGTTCGATCATTGGCTTTGGATGTGGAGTAACTTTAAATCTCCAGACCAAATATTTTACCCAATAAAGGTGTCTATAATTCAATAATTTAACGGTGAAAATCCTGGGCTACACGCAAAAAAATAATAATAAATACGGAGTATTCATTTTCTACATCTATCTACAATCTTAATAAGAGCCAATAAAGTTAGGGTTCTGACGGGAAGAAAAAAAAATGTTGGTGGTAATTATTTACTTAAATGAATGGTTCATATTATTTGGATTTTAATAATTTTTTATGATTTTTCTTATTACCCTCTATTATATTATTTTCTTCCCTTAAATAACCTCACATTCCGTTAGTATAAACTTTAGTAACGAAATATTCTGTTAACTTTTAACGTACCCATTAATTTCTATAAAAAAAAAAAGTCTTAGGTTCGAACCTAAATTGGCCGCTACAACAAAAAAAAAATACATATGCACTTCTTTAATTTAGAATTCGATGTTTACAGTGACTTTATTCAAAAAAAAAAATTATTCATTATCAAAAAAATAGAAGATATTTTTTGATTAGTTATATTGTCTTTATTTTTTACAATAAAATTATTCATTATCAAAAAATTTAAAAAAGTTATATAATTTCATTAGTTATATGTCTTTATTTTCTACAATAAAAATTATTCATTATCAAAAAGTTAAAAAAGATATATAATTTCATTAGTTATATTATCTTTATTTCTAAAATAAAAATTATTCATTATCAAAAAATTAAAACAGAGATATAATTTCATTAGTTGTATGTCTTTATTTTCTACAATAAAAATGATTTCATATATAATCTTGTATTGATATACTTTGAAGTTCTTATTTAAAAATAAGTATTGAGCATTATCTTTGTATTGAAGGTTTATTACTTATTAAAAATTTATTATTTTTGTATTGAATGTTTATTATTTAGTCTACATCGAATAATGAACTTTCAATATACAAATATTGAATATTCAATGTATTAAAAATAATTTTTTAATTTATTAAAAATGTATGTTATGATAGTGGTTTTATAACCCCAAGCTTTCATTAGTATTATTTGTCCTTGAAATCCATTATCACTTCAATTTTATTTTAAACTCATTATTCATTATCCATATAGTTAATTTTTCCACTTACTTTATATTATCTACATTTCTTCTGAGTCCTATGTATTAAAAAAAATTATTTAATAAAAATTTCAAGCAAATAATGTCACTATCTAAATTGTCATAATATTAAAAAAATACATTTTAGTAAACAAAAAAATTGAACTAAACTTAGTCAATTAAAAAAGTCACAAAAACTTGAAGCAAATAATTCTTCTACCCATATAGACTCCATTTTTACAAATTTAAGTTTTTCAATCAAAAGAAGGTTTGATATTGTGATCACTCATTTGGAATGATAATAGATGTGTCATTATACTACATAATAGTTGACACGCATGCAATATATCTTTGTTTATTAACTATGTTCTTAATTAATTTAACTGAACGTTTAATTACATTTTTATGCTAATAAATGCAATGTTTTCAAATAAATATATGTTAAGAAACTGCATAAGAAATTAAGAACATCACTTAATTTTTTTAAAAAGAAGAAAATATATATTCAAAGTTTAGTCAAAATCATTTTAAATCCATCACTGAACACGTATATAAATATAAGTAATGTGGGCAACTCTCATCCAAGTTGGTTGGCCAATTGGTTTAGTAAATACAAAGTTAAAAATTCAAACTATTCGTACCACTATACATTGCCCAACAAGATTGGTCGGAACTAATCATCTCCGACCGCGGTTAACCCCATCTCCATACCAGGGTTCTCGACCCGAGCAAACGCCCGGTAAACTCCATTTTGAACAAACCTCACCCGACCGGATTTGACTGGAAAGTCCATTAACATGATCAGTCGCTAAGTCTTTTGCCACACAATTAATTCAACGATACTCCTTGTACAAAACGACCAGTCATATCGCATTATATTCATCACCTTTTCAGTCTCATATGAATACTTAGCATGATAGTTATGACTGCCCAACTTATACATCAACACATGTAAGACATGTTGATAGCCCGGCATGTTCACCTCACCTCGCCTATAAAAGGTGTATTAATTGCTAGAGGGAGGGACCTTTAGACTCCTTCCACACATTAGACACTTCTGACCATCGTATTTTGTTTACTGATCTCATTACTGATCGTAGTAGTCATATTCATTTGGGTTCAGACACAATACAACGAAACTACTAATCCAATTATTGTATTTGTCACATCATAATTAAAAATATTAATTAAATCTTCTTAATATAAACCTTAGAAACTAAATTAATAATTAATCATTTTTAATATAATATAGATTATGACTATGTTTGGCAAACCTAGCTGAAACAGTAGCTGAAAGCTGAAAAGTAGTTGAAAACTGAAAAACTATAAGCCCGAAGCTGAAATATGAAGAGCTGTTAAGCTAGCTGTTATGCTTAAAAGTGTTTGGTAAAATTAGCTTTTTGATAAGTTGATAAATGTAAAAAGACTAAAAATGACATCTTCATAAAAGTTAAATAGTTTTAAATTTAAATAGGTTTGTTTACATATTAAAATATAAAATAATGAAATTAATATAATTTAATAAAATATAAAGTAAGAACATATATTTGAAAATATATAAAGTAAAACAAGATGTTTATAATTCATAAAATTAGTTCATACAAAAATTATTGTTCAAACATAAATATCAATTTAAAATTACAACGAAACATATTGAATAAAAAAGGCCAAATGAGTTTTAATTGGGAAGGATGAATGATGTCGTTTATATAAAATAATAAGGATAAAGATGGAAAAAAGTTAAGAAGCTACTAGCTTATTTTTGAAAAGCTACCTGAAATAGCGTTTCAAAATAAGCTCTTATTTTAAGCTACTAGCTTATTTTGAGAACATTACCAAACAAATCTTATAGCTTATGATTAACAAGTGAGTTTGAATTCCGTAACTGATTACAGGAGAGAGGTAGAGTCCATATAACATAACACACTAAAGACTCTCCTACTCTATAGGCTAATCACTAAAGACTAGGCTACAACAACTAAACTAACAACATAACATAAAGAATAAAGAATAAACAATGATACAACATATCATAATATAAGCTGGACTCACACACCCCCTCAAGCGAATTGTTGAATCTCCACAACATTGAGCTTGCGTCGAAGAGCGTGGAATCGCGGTGCTGGAAGCGGTTTAGTGAAGATGTCAGCCAGCTGGTCCTGTGAGGAGACAAAATTTACTGTAAAAGCCCCGGAAGCTACCTTGTCACGAACAAAGTGGAAATCAATCTCCACATGCTTGGTCCTAGCATGAAACACTGGATTGGCTACGAGATAAGTAGCGCCGAGGTTGTCACACCATAAGTGAGCTGGTTTGCCGGTGTCGAGCCCTAGCTCACGGAGAAGAGAGACTACCCAGGTAACTTCTGCAGAAACATCAGCCAAGCCTTTATACTCAGCTTCCGTCGAAGAGCGTGCGACTGTACGTTGCTTGCGAGAGAGCCAAGAGATAAGATTGTCCCCATAGTAAACTGCGTAGCCGCTAGTGGATTTCCTGTCTACAGGGCAGCCTGCCCAGTCAGAGTCGGAGTAAGCATGTAGTTCTGTAGACGAAGAAGGAGATAAACGGAGACCATATTGCTGTGTTCCTTGCACATATCGAAGAACCCGCTTTAAGAGACTCCAGTGTTATGTCGTTGGAGAGTGCATAAACTGACAGAGGCGATTAACAGAAAAGGACAGATCAGGCCGAGTAATGGTGAGGTATTGCAGAGCACCAACTATGCGACGATACTGAGTAGGATTGTCAAAAACTTCATCAGTTGGAGTAACCAATTGAGTAGTAGCAGCAGGAGTTGCCAGTGCTTTGCAGTCCGTCATACCAGCTCGCGTCAAAATATCTTTCATGTAACGCCGTTGGGAAAGTAGAAACCCATGAGAGTCAATAATTGTTTCAATGCCCAGAAAGAAACTCAGAGCTCCCAAATCTCTGATCTTAAAGGTTTCGGATAGGCGGGCTAAGAACATGTCAATCAACTGAGTATCATTACCTAACACAATGATATTGTCAACGTAGACTAGCAGGTAAATCTTAGACGCACCAGCTGTGTGGTAAAAGAGAGACACATCAGTCTTTGAAGCAGAAAACCCTGAGGAACACAAGAAGTCATGCAGGCGCTTGAACCACACACGAGGTGCCTGTTTAAGCCCATAAAGAGATCGCTGTAGATGACACACATGGGTAGGATGTACAGGATCCTCATACCCCGGAGGTTGTTTCATATACACAGTCTCGGAGAGATGACCATTTAAAAAAGCATTGTGCACGTCTAGCTGGCGTAGTGTCCATTTGTTAGAGACAGCAAGGGAGAATAGTAGTCGAACAGTAGTCGGTTTGACGACTGGACTGAAGGTGTCAAAGAAATCTTCTCCAGCAACTTGATTAAAACCTTTGGCAACAAGCCTTGCCTTGTGTCGTTCAATTGTGCCATCCGCCTTACGTTTAGTTCTGAACACCCATTTGCAGCCAATGACATTCATGTTTGGGTTCGGGGGTATTAATTTCCAGGTGTTATTATGGAGCAAGGCATTAAACTCTTGGTCCATAGTATCCCGCCATTGGGCATGTCCGACCGCTTGTGAGTAACATGTGGGATCCACAGTGGTTGTAAGGGCGTAGAATTGTTCACCAGTTCCTTTTGTTTTATGCCGAGTGCGCATGGCATGACCCTCAGTATTACCAGGTCTGACCTGCGACGGGGCTGAATCAGATTGTGCCTCAGCTGGAGCTGGAGGAGGTTGAATAGCGAGGTGAGGTGGTTCTTGAGCCAAAGGCAACACAGCAGGAGTCAAGTTCATTGCTCCAGCTACAGTGCTTGGACACATACCCCAGGGTTCATCACTGAGTGGTGGCGGAGTAGGATTAACCTGCAAAGGAGTTTCAAAAGGAAAGATGGACTCGTTAAATCGGACATGACGACAGATGTAGACAGCCCCAGTTTTCAGATCCATGCAGTGATACCCCTTAAATGAAACCGGGTAACCTAGGAAGACACATGAGGTGGAGCGATACTCAATTTTATGCTTGTTATAAGGACGAAGATAGGGAAAACATTGACACCCGAAGACACGAAAGAATGTATATGTAGGTGGGGTTTGGAAGAGACGATAGTGTGGACTGTCAAAGTTAATGGCAGCCGAGGGTAGATAATTGATTAATTGTGTAGCTGTTTCGAAGGCATAGTCCCAGTATGTATGCGGAGTAGAACTCGTGGCTAAAAGAGATAGACCGGTTTCGACAATATGTCTGTGCCGACGTTCAACTCTGCCATTTTGTTCGTGAGTGTATGCGCATGATTTTCTGTGAAATATTCCGAGTGATTCAAAGGTTTTATGAAGGCGGAGGTATTCACCCCCTAAGTCAGACTGTATGGTTTTGATAGAACAGGAAAACCGCCGTTCCACCATCACCCAGAAAGAATCAAAAAATTTATATATATCGGACTTCAGCCGTAAAGGGTAAAACCAGCAATACCGGGTGAAATCATCAACAAACAGCACGAAATATCTGGACCCAGTAGAGGAAATAACCGGAGATGGGGCCCAGATATCTGTGTATAATAAATCTAGGACATTGCGACTATTATTATCGACCATATCTAATGGAAAACGTGCCGATTTTCCAAGTTGGCACGGTGTACAAAGATTGTGTCTATTTAAATTATTAACACTAACAGGACACTGTGGTAAGACACGACTCAAAACTTGATTGTGGGGATGCCCAAGCCGTTGATGCCAAATAACTGATGAGGCTCGAGTAGACACGAACGCAAAGTGAGACTGAGGAACGGACAACTTGTAGAGACCACCGACCGTTGACCCTTTAAGAAGCACCGCCCGAGTGTTGCAGTCCTTCACAAAGAAACAGTTGTTATGAAACTCAAAGAATACATTATTTTTCATTTGTAAATTTAAACACAGATAGAAGTGGTAACGATAATTTTGGAACACATAGAATTTGTGACATTTTTAATTGTTTAGACTGGGACGGGATTACTGCATGGCCGATTCGGGAGACTGCCAAACCTGCGCCATTGCCGACCTTTAACACGTCCCCGCCATTGTAAACATCCGAGTGATTCAGCATAGCGTCGTTCGAAGTTGCGTGAGACGTAGCGCCGGTATCCGGGTACCATGCGTCGGAGACTACCGCGCCATGCTCACCATCCACAGCGACATTCGCATGAGCAGCCGGGCGATCATCATAACGCCGGAAGCAGTGGACGGCGGTGTGGCCATGCGACCGGCATATCTGACAGCGAAGAGAACTGCCGCCGCCGCCGCCTCGTCCACGACCTCCATTGCCGCGACCTCTCCAGTTCCGGCCGCCGCGGTGTTCCTGAATGTTAAAATTTATCTCACATTCTGTGTAACATTTTGATTTTTGCATGGTCAATTTATTGGAAGTTATTATAAAAAGATCTAATGTTTTGCCTTGTTTATGCTTTAATTTCTTGATATGTTATGGCCTCTTGGTGGCTACTTTCGGATTTATGGGTTGTTAATTGTTATGCAATCAAATTCATTTTGGTGTGATGCCTAAGACTCTAAGAAGTAGTTTTATGGGTCATGTCATGTGTATACCATTCCTTTTTTTTTTTTGGTGTCGGAGAATTTATATCCTCTTATTATTTTTAATCTTGAAAATATGTTTGACAACATAAAAAAGGGTTAAATTTCCAAGAGACCTCAAGAATAAATATTTGATTGGAGAGCATTTTCTTATACTATGACAATCCCTAAAGGATCTTTCGGGTAACAAATGGTTATAATTCCCAATTGACTAAATTTAAGACCCCATAATTTTGTATGTCTCTAAATATGACAACCTTACATTTTCTCACAATTGAAACTCTGTAAGCAGAACATTATAATTGATAAAAATACAAGTTAATTACCTTGTACTTTGACAATCATGACAAATATTACACTAAATATTTTGAGTCTAATTGATTTTTGAAAGAAACACCAAAATAAGTTCAACAAATATTCCGACCCCGATTGAGGTGAGACTTGAACTTAAAACCTTCTTTATGGAAAGTAACAATAATACAATCGATGAGATATTGAGTCACTTGGACAATGTATGATGAGTAACTTTTTACTAATTTCGTTGGACATATATATATATATATATATATATATATATATATATATATATATATATATATATATATATGTTGAAATAGGGGTGGACGTTTCGGGATTTGGTTCAGTTTCAGTATTTCGGTATTAAAAAAATGATATCATTCGGTTTAACATTATAGTACGGTTTGGTTTCTATTTGGTAGATCGAGGACTGTCGAAGAGTCATCAAAGTTCATCGAATTTTTGCTGGAATGGTAGTGACCGGTTATGACAGGCCCATAACCAATTGGTGGACTTCTATGCACGAAAATAATATTTTAGATGGTTTAATTACACCATTTAAAAGTTTAATGACCTAATTATTTTATCAAGTAGAGTTCAAACACTTATTTGAACATTTTTTTTTTCATTTCTTTTGAAAGGAATCTTGTTATTTTTATTTTTATTTTTTATTTTTAACATGAAATTTATTGCGGATTGAGTTCTCTCTCTCTCTCTCTTTTTTTTTTTTTTTTTTTTTTTTTTTTTTTTTTGAGTTCAATTTTCTAAAAGGGTTAAAGGGATGATAAGCAGAAATTACAAAGGTGGGGGGACCCATTTTATCATTTCAAAATTCAAATTATCATAAAAACTCACAAAAAATCACACTCCCCATTTTCGCACTTCCGCTCTACACATTTACACCCACAAGTAAATCAAACCACCTTCCTCATTCGGACTCCAGAGCTTCGAGAATCAATCGGAATTAATGGTAAATCTGATTTGGTTTTATTTTTCTGTTCCTGAAAATCAAATCAATTGAGTTTTATTTGAGATTTAGGGCTAAATAATTTACCTTTTACATATGAACTATATTCGGCCTGTTTGAACTGCTGCTTTTAGATTTTGGACTATGTATTATAGTTTTCAAGCTAATTGAGAAAAATATTACCAATTTATTGATATAAAACGAGAATGTGTAGAATTGTACTGAAATGATGAACGCAGTTTTCACGTTAGCTGGGATGTGGTCGTATAAACTAAGAGAGATTGTCTTAGGTGGCTTCAGACTTCACTTCTAATGGGCTGTGGAGTGTGATGCTCAATTTTGGTAGATAATATATATATAGCTTTGCCATTTCCTGTGGAAAACCCTACTTATGATTTCTGCTTATAATTTTCAACAAGTGTCATGTTTGTAGAGTTTCTGAATGGAAGTTAGTTGAGCTTGATCTATGTTTGCTAGTTGTCTATGAGATGAGAATTATGATTATTTTCATGGAGCTTAGGAATGGGAACCTTTCTATTAAGAACTTGTTTCAAGGTTAATATGTGCCCTTTCTGATATTCATATTTGCTAAAAACATTCTCTTTTTCTAATATTCATATTTACTTTCAAGTGTCGTTTTTCTCCTTTCATATTTATTTACTAAGTGATTAGGATTTTCACACTTTTAATGGCCTCATTTTTGCTATATCTTGAGACAATTAAGTTGTATTTCCTAGTTTTGTCATTCTTGAGTTTTAGTTTCCAGTGGGTATATGACAAATAAATTTAATTGATACAAGTTTCCGTTAAGTTGTTAACCTCAGTATCTATTATGATTGAGTGCAACAAAGGCACTAACTATAACAGTCTAGGGGCTGTATAAGCATATTGTAATACTCTGTACTAGTTAAATTGAAATAGAGAAGATTTCTATTTCAGCATCAATGTCATTAAAATGTAAAGATGCTTAAGAAATCACAGATGAAGTTTTCTACCTGGATTATTTTCCTGTGGAAGCGAATTTGTGTTCTAGCCTCAAATCTGTCTGGTTATATGTGTATTCTTTTGTTGAACTGCTGAAATTGGCATTTGGCAGGATGGGCATGATGGAGATAGTTCAAAACAAAGCGCTGATATGACTGTATTTGTAAGTTTTCATATAAACTATTCAATTTTCACTTTCTTTGAGATAAATACTCCAGGGTGTCTAACAAGCAAACTTGGATTTTCCAATTATAATATCAGCAATAGAAAATGGATTTAATGAATACTGATCTCAACTATTAAGATTTCTAGTATACATTCTTTTGTTCATGGTGAATGTTTGTCAAGGTTGCTGTTTTGGGGAAAAATAGGGACCTAAATTTTCTTCTTTTTCATAAGCTTTATTAATATTGAAATATGATCATTCTTATGAAAAAAAAGCTGATATTGTTATTATTAGTGATTATTGATATGGTACTTTTATTATGGTTCTATTTATTAGAAATTTACAAGAAAATTAATGGTGACCCTCTAGCATACTTTCTTAACCCTGAATATATTTTACTATTATGATAGGAGCATGGTTGTTAACATATCATATACAGGATGGTATCTTTTGTATACTTGATGTTTTGGATGTATTGATCACCTATTCACCTATAGCCATTACCTTTATTGACCTCTTTCCTTTTTTTTTTTGCTTGTCCCTTGTTTTCTTTCCATACCCCTTTCAGGTACAAAATCTTCTTCAACAAATGGTGAGTTTTCGGGCTCCTCCAGGATTTTTCTTTGATTAATTCTATCATTTGAATGTTTCAAAGATCTATCAATTTTTAAATGATTTTCCTTTTCATTGCAGCAAACTAGGTTTCAGGCAATGTCTGAATCCATCATTTCAAAAAATATCCTTTTCCATGGACTTCTTTTTATATTATACCACCTTTTTTTTAATATACCTCTTGCACTGTTGCATTTCTTTCTTAGACCAACTATTTCATGCATTTCCTTTAGTCAGCAACACAAGTTATACTAAGGGTGTGTTTGGAAGCCCGGAAAATGATTTCCGGAAATCATTTTCCGGGCTTCGTGTGTTTGGCAACAGCAGGAAAACGTGGTCAACAGAAAACATTTTCCGTTGACCACGGAAAATCAATGCAAAATTCCGGAAAACAACTTCCGGACAAAAAGTCCGGAAGTCGTTTTTCGGAAATGGGAACAAGGCTCCATAGCAAGCCGTCCCTCCTCAGTCGGCGGACTGGTTTCCGCCGGAAACCGGGCAGCCGCCGTCTTTTTTTTTTTTTTTTTTTTTAATAATATTTTTAATTAATTAATTAATTTATAATAAATATTATTAGTTTATATATTTTTATATTTTAAATAAAATAATAAAAATATATAATTATATATTTCTACTCATTTTTCACTCATTTTCCGGAAAATGAACCAAACAACCAAAGACAGTTTTCCGGAGTACATCCAAACACTGAAAATGAACTCATAGAAAACATTTTCCAGAAGTTATTTTCCTGCTTTCCAAACGTACCCTAAATATATGTTTCATTTGAAAGAGAACAAAAATATCCAAGGATGTGAAAATGAACTTTCTTGTTTGGGTCCTTTTGGGATGCAGGACTAATTTAAGCTACAATTCAAAATCAATTTTAACTGAATATGTTGCTACTGCCAATGGCGATAAGAAAGGTGTCATGATGAATGTAGTCTCTTTTACTGTCATGGGAATGTTTAAGAGTGCCTTATGCTTTGTGTAAAAATAAATTTTGCCCTTGACAATGTTGCACTTGATGAGATGGGCAATCGGATTGATGAATTGGAGCAGAGCATTAATGATCTGAGGGCAGAAATGGGTCAAGACGGGTCTCCATCACCATCAGTGGCATTGAAGTCAAAGGAAGAGTCCAAGTCAGAAAATGATTCAGCATAAAACTATGCATACTGTAGTATCTAGATATGGCTGGATGGGTGTTTGTCATGTTTGGTATGATTTCCATAAGATTATTTTGGTATAGTGGGTTAACTCTTGGAATTTCAACCTCTTAATTATATTTTCTTTAGAACCGGATTTCACAAGGAAAATTCTCCAAGTGCCATTTGGTCTTTCTTGAATTTTTTGTATTCTCTATATGTAGTGTAATATATACTTGGGAGCGTGTTCGAGCCTATCCATGGTTGCTGTTTCATAATGTGGTTTAGTATTATTTGTTTAAGGGAAAATGACACTTTTTCTCTCTATGTTATGAGTATATAGCACTTTTTCTCCTTGAGTTATTAAAGTGACAGTTTTTCTCCCTCAGTTATTTTAAAAGTGATAGTTTTTCCTCCTATAATGTTAAATTGACATTTTTGCCTTTAAAAATAACTATTTCATTTATTTTTATTCTCTAACCAATTATTACTAATATGTATGAAAGATCATGGTTCGATACGAACCTAATAGAGTACTGTAGCAATTGAACTTAAATAGTATGGACGGTTACGGTTACGATTCAGAACCGAAAAAAATAAAATAAAATAATTGTTGAATTTAGACTATTTTTAAATAAGAAATAAAATTATAAAAATAAATAAATAAATAAATAAGTTTTGATTGACGGTTCAAAATTGAAAATTGTAATCGAACCGTACTGATTTATCAAAATAAGTGTTTGATCATTTTCACTATATATGACTGTGGTTCAATTTCGGTTCACGGTTCAACAATTATTTAATTTTATTTTTTCGGTTCTGAATCGTAACCAGAATCGTCCATACGATTTCAGTATGATTGCTACAGTGTTTGGTTAGGTTCGAACTGAATCGTGATCATCCATACATATAAGTAATAATTTGTTGGAGAAGAAAAATAAATGAAATAATTATTCTTAAGGATAAAAATGTCAATTTAACATTTCAGGTGTAAAAAATGCCACTTTAATAACACACGGGGAAAAAGTGCTATATGCACATAACATAGGGGGAAAAAGTGTCATTTTCCCTTTGTTTAATCTGATAAAAATTGTAGATTTATGCCTTTCAGGTGAAAATTAAAGCCACATGCTCTGGTTTAAGCACTTGCTCAAACCCTTCTCCCCCGAACGGTTGTGGACCCCACTTTAAATTGTACTACAAAATGGCCACTTAAATGTCATTTTAGTGCTAATTTTTTAAAGGTGAATAAAACAATAAATAACATTTGGTACTCTATGATTGTAAATGGGAAACAAAAAGGATTTTTCTAATCTTCTAGGGGTTTGGGGAATTGGGGCAAGGGGGTCCAATATCCCCAAACCTCTTTGTTGTTGTAGTTGAGTTGTTATCCATGCTCATTGCTCAGAAGGGGGCTTCTTTTTCTCAACTCATTGCTCATTGTTCTAAACTTGTCTTTTGCTGATAACATTGTTATTTTACTTATGGGAGACTAAGAATAAAATATTGTTATAATACACCCTTAAATTTTTCAATGTGTTAGGAATAAAATATTATTATAATTTATAAATTTTGATGATACAAATTATTATACATAGCGACTGTGTTTGTTTGAATTTTTGCACCCATTTGTGGCCCACCCATTGCGTGTTCAATTGTTTATACCTACACTAGGATTTATCTTGTATTGTGGACTCTGATTCAAAATGACATTTAAATTAAGTGCTTACAGTTAATATATTATGTACCTATTACAATTAACATATTATGTACCTAAGCCAAAGACCTTGTGGTCTAGTGGCACCTGGTGTCCCGGTTTATACTCCCACATGAATAATGGGAGTGAGTTTGAGCTTTAGTGGAGGTAACTGTTGACTCTTTGTATATGTAATAAGTTATATACCTGCATAACTTGCATTTAATAAATTATGTATATGTAATTTAAAATATTATATAGCTTAAACTTATTTATAAGTACATCATCTAGTAACTGAAGATATACAATATATTAATTGCATGTATATAGTATGAATGTCATTTTGAATCATGTCCATGGTATGTCGTTGTCTAATGAAGATCTTGACTTGGAAAATAATTGGTATATATGCTTCGACTTCTTCTTTGACGGACTAATGAAGATCTTGACTAGGAAAATGATTAGTATATGCTTCCACTTCTTCTTTGACGGGCTAATGAAGATCTTGACTTGGAAAATAATTGGTATATGCTTCCACTTCTTCTTTGACGGGCAATGGATCGGATGACCTTTAATTACTTGGAAAAGTCTTAGGATATGTTTGGTCCGCATATGAATCGGAATCGGTATGATCATCAAATACTTGGTAATGGTAATGAATTTTGGTGAAAGTATTTTGCATGTTTGGTAGTAGGGTGGAATGAGAATGATTATTAATAGTTGCGGAAGAAAAGAGGAAGAGAAATGAAATTCTTATTTAATAAGGGTATGAATTTTTCAATTAATGGAGTATTTCAAACCCATAGTAGTATTCTAAAAACCTATCAACCAAACAATAACAATCACTTTGATACCCATACCTTATACCAAAACCTGTCAACCAAACACACCCTTATATTATTACATAGCGTGGTGGATTGTGAGGGGTGTGTGTAGTGTTGGGAATCATGCTTTAAATGAGAACGTGAGAATTATATGAGTGCACACAATTTACTATACGAATGCACACACAACTATTTGAGGGTCTTCACCGTTATTTAGGCATGCCTAACAATAGATTGTGTACATTTATGTAGTAGATTGTATGCACTCATGCACTAGTTCGCAAATTCTCACCTAAGCATGATTTTCATATGACGACAAGCATGTATATATATGTGTGTGAAATAAGTATACATACATAAAATTTGGAGAAAAAACACAAAAATAGATACATATATACAAAAATATGTAATTGAAATTAAAAAAAAAGAACTATATTTACACCCATATATGAAACTGAAAGAAAGAAAAAAATAAATAAAAAATATAGAAACATATTATCGTACCTTAGCTATGATAGAAGTTGACATATTAATTGTATGAGTTTAAAGGAGGTTTAGAAATATATATATATATATATATATATATATATATATATATATATATATATATATATATATATATATATATATATATTTATTTATTTATTTATTTATTTATTTATTTATATGAAGGGTATATAAGAATTAAGAGTATTTTTGAATTAAAAAAAAATAGATAATCCTAATGGAATAAAAATAACTAATAGTAAGTGAGTCTTGGAAATGACTAGTATAGTTTCATACTTTCATTGTAAAGGGAATAGTTAATTCCGTGAATTCTATTCATTGCTATCAAAATCGAACCATATATCAGAATAAATATATTCTAAAATTGACATTTCATTCTCAACGTATTCTATAAACAAAATATTACATTAAATATTTTTATATATAAATTTGTATAAATTCTTACAAAGTTTAAAACAATTCTATAAAAATTATTAAAAATTTATTAAAATTTATCACTTTAAAAATCTTAAAAAATTTACATACGTCGTGATTGAATACATACTCTCGTTAATTCGTTATTAGGTCTATTGAGCTATTTGCCTATTTAAAACACGTAACGTGTACGTAATCCTATTACTGGCACAATAAATCCCAGTAAATGTATTGCTTTTCCAACTCAGGTGTGGCAAATTTTTATGAGGACCATGGTCCACATAATTATATAAATAATAAATAAAATGTACATTTTTAATATATTAAAATTATATTATTTATGTATTAAATATATATTAGTTAATAAATTAATAGTATATAAAATAATATACTTTCAGCATCAAGTAATATATTATTTGACCAACTTGATTAGAGTTACCCTATTTTATAATTCATTCTACAAGACCAATTCCTTCCAAGTAATTCCCTGATTCCCTTCTTTTTTAAAGAGGAGCCACAAGAGAACACAACTCCACACACCACATTTTGAATTGTCTACTTTTGTACTGTCATCAAAATGGGCAAGTTTTGGATTATCCCCCTCATCATAACATTAGTTCTGGCAAACTTTTGGCTTTGCCGTGGTTGTTGGGAAGAAGAAAGGGTTGCACTTTTACAGCTCAAATCAAACATAAACTATCCATATGGTAACTCTCTTCCATCATGGATAGATGATAATAGGTCTGATTGTTGTGAGTGGGCAAACATAGTGTGTGACACTACTACAAAGCATTTTGGTTTTAATTTCTCTTGATTCCACAAGATCTTATTGGTATGGGATACAAGATCGTTGGCAATTCAATGCCTCTCTTTTCCTTCCTTTTAAAATGCTAAGGCTCCTTTCCTTGGCAAGGAATTGGTTGGATGGATGGGTGGAGAATCAAGGTTTGGTTTATATTTAAGTACCTATTAATGCTATATATTATAAAACATAAGTATTTATATAACTAATTGTATAAATTTGTGATGTTATGTGTGCAGGGTTTGAGAAACTATCGGAATTAAGTAAGTTGGAGGTCCTAAACTTGACGGAAAATTACTTCAATCGTAGTGTTCTTTCATCTCTCAGTCACCTCGTATCTCTTCAATATCTCAATCTCGCTGGAAATCGTCTTAGTGAATCTGGTAATCACAATATGATTTTTAAATTTAATTACAATATTACTGTCTTCTTTTGCTTATATATATGTGTGTGTGTGTGTATTTTTTAACTGGACAACTCTATCTGTGTGTGTATTTTTTTTTTTTAACTGGATAACTCTTTTTATACCATTTACTTATTTGATTTACATGTAGTGGGGGTCAACCAAGTTATAATCTTTTTTTTTTTTTTTTTTTTTTTAATGTATAGGTGTTACAGGTCATGAAAGACTTTCAAACTTGAAAGGACTTGAATTTTTACACTTAAGTGGTAACTTTATGAGTGAGAGCAATGTCCAAACAATTTGCAGTAAGTAAATTCAAGTTTAATTCCTCAAAAGGTATTTGTTTGTAGCTATAACATTTATATTACAAGCATTCAACTTATACAATGCAACTTTATCTGGACAGGTATAAATGATTTCACAAATTTAAAGGAGTTAGACATTTCGGACAATACATTCCAAAATTTTGGGCCCGTGCATGGTACACACACACACATATATATATATATATATATATGCACACACGGAGAGAGTGTGTATATATGTATATGTCGGTGTGTGTATATATGAATATATGATATGTCTGAAAAGGGTGGTCAAGTCAGACGGATCCATTTGTTATATATATAGTATCCTATCAAGTCACATAAGACATGTATACCATGGTTGTGTAAGGCTTATACTGGTGTCGATCCAACTTGGTTACTATAAATGGGTTTTTTTTTTAATTTTTTTTTAATTTTTTAATTTTTAGATAAACATGAATTTTCTAATACATGAAAAAAATAGTGATGCCATTTTGTCACAAGTCACCTTTTTCCCTCCATTTTTTAACCAAATTGATGTGATCAAAAGTATTTGCGAAAAAGGGTCAAATAGGCCTTCAAACATTACCTGAAAACTCATGTTAATTTAGTTCATCAAGACCCAATTACCTATTAGTGGCTTGTAATACCAGGTCACTAAAATTCCGGTGATTGTCCAACAATAAAAATCGCCGAAGGAGAGTAAGGCGTTGCCGGAGAAGGAGACTCACCAGTCACCTTCTCCGTCGATTAGAGATGGCGACTGGTTGGTCGCCTTCTCCGTCTCTTGGAGATGTCGACTAACCAGTCGCCATCTCCGTCAACGGGTCTCCATCCCTGGGAGATGGCGGCCAGTTTAGTCTCCATCTCTGTCAATTAGGCAATATATGACATTTTATCACATGATCACTTTTTTGTCTTTATTTTTCAATCCAATTAATTTATATGACCAAAATGCTACAATTCTTTTTAGTTTTATAAAGAAGCATAGTAGTATAAAGCATTTAAAATCTTCATATTTGAGTGTCCATATACTACTTTAATTTGGCAGGACTACACAATTTGGAAATTCTACGTGCAGCAAAAAATGACTTCGATAACAGTATAATCTCAAGTGTCAAACAATTTTCATCACTCAGATTCTTAGACCTCTCAGAAAATAATGCTATAAATGGAACACTACAAGTAATTAATGGTTAGTTTTCAACTAATTTTCTGTGTCGTGATATTTTCCCATTATTTCTAATATTTCTCACTACTGTATTATATCGTATTGGTTGACTAACTTTTATTTTTGTATCATGGTATTTTCCCATTATTTTTCAATATTTCCCACTACTATATTATATATATCTTATTGGTTGACTAATTTTTATTTCTTTTCTATTTTCTAAGAGCTGCTTGCTTTGGAAGAGTTGGATTTATCTGAGAATGGAGTTAGTAGCTTTGTCACCAATAAAGGTATGGTTATTTGAGTTTCAATTAATAAATGTCAATAAATCTTATGGTTCAATTGTACAAGTTGGTATACTATGTGTGGCTAGTGAGTTGTATGGAGTAGAATGATTGTCTGTACCTTTCTTATAGTCTAGGAGAGTTTTAGGTGCCCTTATAAGACTCTATTGTAACAGTTTGAGTTAAATGATAGAGTTTGAATTCTCATCTGAAGTAAGTAGACTGAAGATACCAAATCTGTAGCAGGACGGAGCGGGCAGCTGCCCCCTCTCCCTCCCCCACCTCTACCCCTACCCCACCACTTATATATATATATATATATATATATATATATATATGTATGTATGTATGTATGTAAGTATGTATGTATGTATGTATGTGTGTGTGTATAAAGTAAATAATATAGATATACATTATTTAAAGATGAAGTAGCTTAGATAGTTAAGTATGTAAGAGGTCAAATCTATCCACTTTGATTAATTTTTCTTTCAAAATATCTCATTTGTTTTAATTTTTTTCCTTAAGGGATGAAATTTTTTGCTTCGTCCTTGCGTCGTAGTGTAAAAAATATCAAATATCAATAAAATGTTAATTATTAAATATTTAAAAACATTATATATGAGTGAATGCTGGTTTTGATATACTTTAATTTGGCAGGACTACCAAATTTGAAAGTTCTGCATTTACGAGCTAATAGCTTCAATAATACCATATTCTCAAGTCTTAAACAGTTTCCATCGTTAAGGTTCGTAGACCTTTCTGCAAATGACGCTATAGAAGGATCACTACAAGTAAACGGTTAGTTTCCATTTTCAAAGGGAAATTGATCATGGCATTTTCCCATTATTTCCAATATCTATCACGGTTATATATGATTTGGTCTTGTGTGAGACACGTAGTTAGACTTATAAAATATAATACTTTTTTAATAAGCTTGGTTGACAGTTGTGTAATCTCGTCCCTTAAGAGAGATCGTGCACTCTCATTTTTTTAGAGAGGTCGCGAGTTCAAACCCACTTTCGTATAGATACATTATCTGAAACGTTTTGAACAAAGACTTATTCATTATATATGTATATATTTTTTGTTCTCTCACTTTTGTAATGTTCTAGACTTATTCATTATATATGTATATATTTTTTGTTCTCTCACTTTTGTAATATTTTTTTCCTATTACTTTAAGAGGTACTTGCATTGACCCAATTGGAAGAATTGGATTTAAGTGAGACGGGAGTAGACAGGTTTATCACTACTAAATGTATGGTAATACAAATCCTAATTTACAAATATTTTATGAATTTTATTGATCTTTTTATTTGAACCGATCAACTATGAGCAATCTGAGCTAGTTTATCTCATTGTGCATGGTCCTTTGTCATTACCATGTCTAATTTGTAACGATCACTTATCAGGCATTGTAAATGTATGCCATCTTCAAGTGCTACATCTAGATGACCTAGATAGTTCAACCTCCAACTACAACAAATTGCTACAATCTTTGACAGTTTTTTCATCACTCAAGACTCTCTACTTTCAAAATAATTTATTTACAGAAAGTCATTGTAAGTTTTGTTATTAGCTTTCCATCCATATATATATAAGTGTTATAACTGCCGGTGTCATCAAATCTCAAATGATATTGTTTACAATCATTTTTAGACTTGAAAAATCTCAGCAAATTGGAAAATATGATCTTGGATGGTTCCCCTCATGACAAAAGTGTCTTTAACAACATTGGAGGATTGAAGCATCTCAAAGTTATTTCACTTTCTGGGTGCGGACTTAGTGGATCCTTGCCTAGTCAAGGTATACAACATTTTCATGTTTTAATTTCCCACATAACATTTGTTTTTCTCATCAACAACGTAACTATGATGGTGTCTGGTAAATAGCTGATAGCTGATTGAGTTAATGAGTTTGACTAGTTGATAGCATTAGTTGATTGTTGAAAAATGTTTGGTAAATTAGCTGTTAGCTGATAGTTAATTATATGCAAAATTACTTTTTCAAAAAAGTTGCTCAAAACAGCTTTTTTAATGTTAGCATTTTAGAGCAATAAGTTGTTATAAAAAGCTAGCTAATTAATCAAACACTCATATTGATTGTTTAACTAAGTCGAACAACTATTAGACTATTAGTGGTCAAATAAGTTAAAATTAACTGATAAGCTAACTATGTTACCAAATCGGGCCTATATATGTCTTTTAATTAGTTATGGTGACTTGAACTTATTAAAAACACTTTTTACATGCAGGTTGGTGTGAGCTTAAAAGCCTTCAAGAGTTAAGACTTAGTAACAATAAGTTCAATGGAGTGCTTCCCCCTTGTCTAGGAAACTTGACTTCACTTCGATTGATTGATCTATCATCTAATCAATTCTTTGGTAACATAGCTACCTCCCCCTTATCTAGATTGACATCACTTGAAGCTTTAACTATTCCGAATAACCACTTCCAAATCCCCATCTCTTTTGAGTCATTTAGCAATCACTCAAATCTCAAATGCATATTTGCTCCCAACAATGAAGTGATTTCGGAAACTAATAGTTTCAAAAGCCCTATCATCCCATCCTTCAAACTAGAGTGTTTAAGTCTCTCCAACTGTGTAGGGCAATATCCTAGATTACCAAGCTTCCTTCTTCACCAAAATCAGTTAAGAATCATTGATTTGTCAAGTAATAATGTTGGAGGTGATTTTCCTGCTTGGTTGTTCGAAAATAACACAAAACTAGAAGGGTTTTACATGGGTGGCAATGCTTTTAAAGGAATCCTCAAGTTTCCACAAAAATCCAATTTCCACCTTACCACAATTAACATCTCTGAGAATCACATATGTGGACAAATCCCAGAAAATATAAATATTGACTTTCCAAACATAGAGGCACTAACCATGTCTTGGAATAACCTTGTTGGTAGCTTACCTTCTAGTTTTGGTGACCTTAAATCCTTAGGGTATCTTGATTTGTCAAACAACAACTTGACGGGGGAATTGCCACAGAAGTTGGCTACTAATTGTCACTCTTTATACCTTTTGAAACTGTCAAATAACATGTTCCAAGGTCAAATATTTCTAGGAGCTCTACATACATTTGAATTGATAGTCTTGCAACTTGACAACAACAACTTTGTGGGTAAGATACCTGACAGTCTCTCTACCAATATTCTTTTTCATCTAGAAGCAATAGACCTTAGTAACAACCATTTGCATGGGGAACTTCCAAAGTGGATAGGTAATATGACAAATCTTGCCCATCTTTTTTTGTCTGGGAATCAACTTGAAGGTCCATTTCCTATCGAGTTTTGCGATTTAGAAGAGATTGAGCTCTTGGATTTATCAGACAATAAGTTATCAGGCTCAATTCCATCTTGCTTCAACCCTGACACCTTAAGACATCTTCATCTAAGCAATAATTGGTTTGGAGGTAAACTCACACGTGCATTTCGTAATAGTTCTTCTCTACTAACACTAGACCTTAGTGATAACAATTTTAGAGGAACAATTCCCAAATGGATTGGAAACCTTGAGGGGCTAAGCATTCTTCTCCTTAAAGGAAATCATTTTGAAGGGGTTATCCCTAGTCAATTATGTCAATTGAGAGATCTAAGCATTCTTGACCTCTCTTCCAACAATCTTACTGGTTCAATCCCTCGTTGTTTGGGTGGGATGACTTCAGATGGGCTTGGATCCTACAATACAGATGTCACTTGGATAGTAATAGGCAATCCTATGCCCGATGCAACAATTTCCTACTTGCAAACAAGCAGATTTGCAAAGACATTTCACCTTCCTTTGGCTATAATATATAATGAGGAGAACAATTTCATCGATAATCACAACATCCGGGCCGAATTTACTACCAAGTTGCAAGCGCATTCTTTTCAAGGGATTGTGTTGGAATACATGTTAGGGATTGATCTATCTTGCAACCAATTGACTGGGAACATTCCTCTTGATCTTGGAAACTTGAGCAAAATTTATGCTTTGAATCTTTCGCACAATAATCTCACCGGAAGTATCCCGATAACCTTATCAGGTCTTGCAAAGGTTGAGAGTTTAGATCTTTCCTACAACATGTTAAAAGGGAGAATACCTGCTCAACTAATTGCACTCAATTTCTTGGAAGTGTTCAGTGTAGCACACAACAATTTAAGTGGTCCCACCCCAGATCGTAAAGCTCAATTTGCAACATTTGATGCAAGCAGTTATGAAGGAAATGCTCTTCTTTGTGGCCCTCCACTTAGCAACCTTTGCACCCATAAAGAATTGCCGCCACCACAAGTGTTGTTACATGAAAATGACAAAGAAGAAAGCAATTTTATAGACATGAAATCATTCTACATAAGCTTTCTCATAGCTTACACAGTTATGTTGGTAACAGTGGTTGCAGTACTGTGCATAAACCCATATTGGAGGAGAACTTGGTTTAATTTCATTGAGTTCTGTGCAATGTCATGTTATGACTATGTTTGGATAGCATTTCTTAATTTCAAATTAAGAATGCGAAGTATTCGTGCAAGATTTATGTAAATATGATCAATTTATGTTTTCTTTAATGACATTTTCTACATATTTAATTGTATTACTAGCTATATTATTCGCACTACGTGCGAAATGATGTAGTCAATAGTGACAGTTTACGTAATAAGTTTGTTACTGTAATAAATGAAGTGTTAGTTATTCAAAAATAGGAAACTTGGAAAATGTTAATGTCAATGAAAGAGTTACTATAAAGTATAAGAGTTAATTCCATTTTGGGCTTAGATTTATAGGCTTCATTCCACTTTTAGTCTTTTTTTTCTTCAAAACATCCCATTTTGGTCATAGTATTATTGTGGTATAACCATTTTTGGTCCTTTATCAACAAAATCGTTAAAATTCTCATAGATGAAAGGGCATTTCGGTCTTCAAATATGCATTCTTTAATAAAGTAAAAATAAAAATATAGCGGATGAACTTACTTTGGAAAAAAAAAGATCAAAATACCATTGTATTTAAGGTCATTTTAACGATTTTGTTGAAGGAGAACCAAAAATGGTCATGCCACAATAATACTAGGACCAAATGTGGATGTTTTAATAAAAAAGGACTATCACCTATAAATCTAGGACCAAAAATGGAATTAACTCAAAGTATAATATGCATGCCTTAATGTGAGATGAATTTATCAAAGGCCAGTGATAATATGGTTTTAGTGAGAATAAAAAATAAGTTCTTTTTTTTTTTTAAACAAAAAACAAAAAATAGGTTATTATAATTAGATATAATATTAAGTACTTTTACATTATGTTTTCTTTGTACATAGACAAATTATTTCCCAAATTATTTCCAACTTTGTTTTTTTCTTTTCCTCAAAACCATTAAATATAACAAATTTTACATTGTATTTAAACTTTTTTAGACTTTGAAAATGTTGTATATACTCTTTTTCTTTGTCAACAACGCTTTTCAACACATTCCTTTCAATAAAAGTACAGTAACCAAACAATCATTCATCAAGATATCTCCCATTCAATTGCGCAATCTATTCTTCACTAATCACTATCTTCATTGCTGAAAAAACTCTTTCAACACTTACAGTCGTCATCGGCAATATTAAAGTTAAATTCACAAGTAAAAAAAATTAATGGATACACACTATTTTTCTTTGCCTCCACTAGTTTTAGCAAGAGAACCAACCCCTGGATATTGGAAAATGCAGATCATAGTTAGAGGGCACATGCTTAATAAGTTAATATGCACATATCAAAATACTCCATATGCACACACACGTTTTTAATTCTCTCAATTAATCTCATCTTTATTATACTAGCCTAGTCCCCATGGACTCATGGTGAGGTTGGTTCTCGATCATAGGAATACCACCATATATATATATATATATATATATATATATATATATATATATATATATTGACCTTGGAATAGTAAAAACTTGGAGGGTAGTTTTTTTTTTACAAATGTGAGGGATGGGAAGGTGGTGTTTTAATGGGCATTTTTCTCCTGCAAAACATGGGGTTTTGTCAGGTTTGGTGAGCCCCGCTGTGGAAAAGTCATTGCGCCTCACGTGCGTGAGGCACAGTGGCCGCGCCCGCCTGGTCACACAAAATATATATATATATATATATATATATATATATTTATTTATTTATTTATTTTTATTTTTAGTTTTGTTTTGTTTTTTTTTCCTCTACTATCATTTTCTCTTTTCTAATTATACCTGTAAAATCCCCTAAAAAACCCACCACTATTGAAGGAGACCTTAGTTGTATTACCAAGGGTTAGTTTTGTAATTAGTGTGTCCAAATTGCAGTTGCACAGATATGTTATATCCCACTTCAATATAGAAGAAAATTGAAGCACCATTTACATAAATTTCCAAGTCAAGGTCTTCACTAGCCCACAATGGGAAAGGGGCGAAGGGCCAAACACCCCATTTTATTTTCTTGGATTGCGAAAACCACAACTGACTTTAACCATTTAGTCGACATCTCACATCAATATAGAAGAAAATTGAAGCAGCATTTAAATAAATTTCCAAGTCAAGATCTTTACTAGATAACAATGGAAAAAGGGCCACAAATATAATGGAAGCAAATATTCAAACAAATGGTGCACCTTCAATACATAAACCACGCACCTTAAGTTAAGAACACAAACCACACGCCTAAAGTTTTTAAATGGTGCACCTTCAATACACAAACTTCACACCTTAAGCATACAAACAAAGCACCTTTAAGTACACAGAACATGCACCTTAAGCCAAGAAAACAAACCACGCAGACCTAAAGTTTTAAAATGGTGTACCTTCAATACACAATTACGCACCTTAAGCACACAAACCACGCACTTTAAGAAGGAAAACCATGCACCTAAGCAACTGCACAACTGCACCGGAGAAGGTCAACCGCACAGAAGCTCACACACACACACACACACACACACACACACACACACACACATATATATACTAATAAGAGCCAAAGAAAGTTGCCTATAATGGGTAGAAAAAATGACGGTCAAATTATTAAATCAAATTGATGATTCATATTGTTTAGATTTATATTTTTCCTTGAGATTTCCTAATTTATCCTTAGTTATATGATTATCCGTTAAATATTCCCTTCTCCGTTAATACCATTAACTTTTAACTTACCCATTAATTTCTATAAAAAAGGTCTTAAGTCCGAACCTCATCCCAATCAAAACTGGCATATTGTTGAACATATACTACGGATATGTTAGAGTATATTATTCAAAAGTAATACCACTTTATTACTCTTATTAAAAATTTCACACACAGGTACAGTAGATCCATGCAGCGCAGCATATGAGTTTTCCAAGTCATCATGGTCTTCCACTTGCCAATGAACAATGGAAAAAACACGTTTTCCCCCTTCTTTTAAAGGCCACCATACACATCTCTATACACAACAGCATTGACTGCTGATCTGATCTTGTAGTGTAATCAAAATGGGAAAGTTTTGGATTAGCTCCCTCATCATCATACTAGTTGTAGCAAACTGGTGGTTTTGCAATGGTTGTTGGGATGAAGAAAGGTTTGCACTTTTGCAGCTGAAATCCAGCTTAAATTATCCAAATGGAAATTCTCTTCCATTATGGTCGGAGGATATTAAATCTAATTGTTGTGAATGGCCAAACGTGGTGTGTAACACTACCACAAAGCATGTGGTAGAAATCTCTCTAGAAACCACAAAGGAGGATATTGTGGTGGTGCAAAGTGATTGGCATTTTAATGCCTCTCTTTTCCTTCCTTTTAAAATGCTTAGGGCTCTTTCCTTGGCATCTAATGGCTTGGTTGGATGGGTCGAAAATCAAGGTTTGATTCATTTTAATTTAGATTTTTTCTTTAAATAATATTTTGTTTGTATACTATTAATTACACGTGCATAATATAATTGGGATGTTCTACATGCAGGGTTTGAGAAACTATCAGAATTGAGTAACCTGGAGGTTCTAAATTTGTGGGAGAACAACTTCAATCATAGTGTTCTTTCATCGCTCAGTCACCTCACATCAATTAAAACTCTCAATCTTGGCCGTAATCAGATAGAAGGCCAATCGAGTAATCATAATATGATCGACCTTTTTCTTTTTTAATAAGTAGCATATTTTACACACACACTTACTTTAAAATCTTGATCCATTCATTTAAAAAAATAGTCACAACATTATTCTATTAGATTTTTTTTTTTTTTTTTTTTGTGCATGTGATGATTATTGCATATTTGCATAACTCTTTTATGGCATGTTCTTATTTGATTAACCTGTAGTAGTGGGGCTATCCAAGTCTTGGTAATGAATATAAGCGATTTAAAAAAAAAAAACTTATAACCACGTTGTAAAAATAATTTAAAAACAATTTTAGGTAGGGAATGAAAATATAACCTTATTTTTCTTTAATTTATAGTGATATTAAATTTTGACAAATTAAATTGTTTAAATTATAAAATAGTTAACAAAATACATAATTAAATTGAAAAGGATAGGAGTCAATTTTCTTAATTAACTATAGAGTATATCTCGGAGTATTATAATATTATGTTTAAAAAAAAAACTATTTAATAAATTTTCTTGTGATGTAGGTCACAAACGACTTTCAAAATTGAAAAGACTTGAATTCCTATCTCTTGATGGCAATGGAATAAGTGATTTTGAATCAGTTTGTAGTAAGTTAATCTGAAATTCAATTTCTCGAAAGTATTTCATTTGTATAGCTATGAAATGTACAATACAAACATTCAACTTATATAGGCAACTTTATTTAAACAGGTATAAATGATTTCACCAATTTAAAGGTGCTAGACATATCAGACAATACATTCCAAAGCTTTGGGCCCATGCAAGGTATATATGAGGAGTTTGGAGAAAAAGAATATCAATTGTTAATTGTTATATTATGGACCATCTTGCATTGTGAATTATTCTAATTTAGTCTAAAAATTATGTGTTTGTAGTTGTTATATTTTGGACTTACAGATAATTATTTGTGCTTGTAAATAAATTGAAAGCACATAATATGTTAATTACAGACATATAATGGTAACTATAGACACAAACTGTTAATTACAGGTACAAAATATGTTAACGACGACAGACACATAATATGTTAATAACATATTATGTGTCTACAGTTAACATATTATGTATTTGCAGTTACCATTTTATATGTCTGTAGTTAACATATTATATGATTTCAATTTATTTATAGGCACATAAATTGTTAATTGCATATTCAAATGCATACACATATTCTGAAAGTTAATTTTCCAAAGAATATGATGAAGAGTATAAGCAAAATGAAACCACCGTTATTTTAACCTGTATATGTGGAGTGTGTGTTGCTACTTGCTACAGGCAAATTATAGGTCCACATTGCAAGGTGAACCCGGGTTTAAAATGCACAATTTATATACTGGATGTTCACAATTTATATACTGAATGTTACAACCGAATGTTTACAATTTATATACTAAATGTTCACAACTCAAATTATAAATATTGAGTATATAAATGGATACAAATCTATCTTGCAAGGTAGACCCGAGTCCATGGTATATGTATTGGTTGCTACATACAATCACAATTAGTAGGGATGGCAAATAAAAATTGGTCGATTTTAATGTGTTAAAAACGTACAAAAGAATTGCCTAATGTGTACATTTTAATTGGGTTGACACTAAAATGCTAATCACTAAAAAAAATTATTATATATGACTGGAGCTGGATGTTGGTTTTTATATATATACTTTCATTTGGCAGGGCTACTAAATTTGAAAATTTTGAAGGCATCATCCAATCGCTTCGATAATAGAATATTCTCAAGTCTTAAACAATTTCCATCACTCAAGTTTTTAGATCTCTCGGTCAATGACGCCATAAAAGGATCAGTGGATATGAATGGTCAATTTGCAATTCCTACCCTCTTTTACTATCATCACATTTAATTTCCCCATTATTTTCAATATTTGTCACAATATATTATTACATCTTTAATTTAGGGTGTGTTTGGTCGCACATGAGAATCGGAATCGGAATGAGTATTAAATACTTGGTAATAGTAATGAGTTTTGGTAAAAGTAGAGAATGATTATTAATAGTTTGGAAAGCGGAAGAGGAAATGAATGAAACTCTTATTTTATTAGGGATTGAGTTTTGCAATTAAGGAGGTAATCAAAACTCGTAATAGTGTTCTAAAAACCTGTAAGCCAAACAATAAAAATGACTTTGATACTCATTCCTAATAGCTAAACATGTCAACCAAACACACTCTTATTTCTTGTTCACTCACTTTTATTTTCTTCTTTTTATGATTACTTTAAGAGCTACCTGCCTTGAAAGAGCTGCATTTAATGGGTACCGGAGTTGACAACATTGTCACCAGCAATAAAGGTATGGTTATATACATGACTTATGAGTTTCAATTAATAAATATTTTAGTTGTGACTATTAACAAAAAAAAAATAGTAAAGAAAATAAATTAAATGCACTTGATAATAAAGAAGTACAGTAAATTATATTGCTTGTGTATAACTGTATATCTTAATTAATAAAGAGCTAATGCAAATTATGTCACTGAATTATATATATCCGTATTCTTTGTGCTTGTGAAATTGTACATCATGTTAAAATTATTATTGTAATTTTTTTTTAAATAAAAAATATTCTTACATCGTTAAATATTATGTTTTTTTGAAAACCGTTAAATATTATGTTAGTTAAGTATTAAATACTAAACAAATTTATCTAATTGTACTTACCAAAATAGTTTACTTAGCTAAATACTCCGTACTATATTAAACTAAATATATTTTACTATATATATGGAGTAGCATTTACATATTTACCTAGACAAACATATCTTTATAAGAAATACATATAGATAAAATATATATGTAATAAACGAATTAAATCTTCTTAATATAAACACAACAATTAAGTTAATGATTAATCGTTTTAATATTATATAGATTTTATAGTTTGTGTTATTTTTTTATTTATTATTTTTAAATTATTTTAATATAATCAGAATTTTAACATTATTATAACATCAATGTTAGCGCATAATTTTATACATCGCCCATATAAATACTAGTTATATGAGAAAATAGATGTTATTTTTTGATATACTTTAATTTGACAGGCCTACCAAATTTGGAAATTCTTCATTTAGGAGATTGTAGCTTTAATAATAGCATATTTTCAAGTCTTAAACATCTTCCATCACTCAGATTCTTAGACCTCTCTTTCAATGGCGCCATAAATGGATCGATACAAGTAAATGGTTAGTTTTCAATATATCAATTTCCTATTTCTACCCTAGCCTCCTTTTTTTTTTCTTTTTTTTTTCTCACCCACTTTTATTTTGTTATTTTTTATTACTTTAAGAGCTACCTGCTTTGGAAGAATTGGATTTAAGTGCGAATGGGATTAGTAGCATTGTCACCACTAAAGGTATGGTTATATGAGTTTCAATTCAATTAATAAAATTTTATAAGCTGCATGTGTCTATGAATTTTATGATGCAATTGTACAAATAGTTGGTATATGATAAGTCATAAGTGTATAGTAACATATCTCCCACACCACCTCATTATAATGTGCCCCTTTATATTTGATGGACACCATTGAAAATTGGAAACGTTATTTTTTTTTTTTTTGACGAAAAATAGTAATTTGAAAATTGGAAACGTACTAATGAAAAATTGACAATAGTTAAAATAAGGATCACGTTTGTGTGAGGCCGTCTCACAGATCCTTATCTGTAAGACTTGCCGGATCAACATACAAATGTCATACTTATATGCGCAAATGTCATACTTATATGCTCAAATGTAAATACTAATCAAAAATAAAATATTTGTTACTTCTAAGGAAAAAATATAATTTTTTTGAGAAAAAATGTAATACTTTTGAATTTTGATATAAAAGTATTATATTTACATAAAAAGTATTACGGAGTATATTTTTCCTAATAAATAATGTTGTCAAGAATTTGTTACTTATAAAGGAATATTTCTGAGAAAAAATGTAATATTTTTAAATAAAAATGTAAAAGTATTACATTTTTTCTTAAAAGTATTAAATTTTAACTATAAATAATAAACACCGCACTTCATTGTTAATTTTTTTGGTACTAGACTTTATTGTTAATTAGTATTACATTTGTGCGTATAAGTATTTCATTTTCATCTCGACCCGACCTGATCCGTCTCATGGTGAAACAATCTCACACAAATTTTTGCCTTAAAATAAACATTATATATTATCTAATATATTTATTTTGGTATATATATTTTTACAGGCCTACCAAATTTGAAAATTCTTCATTTACAACAAAATCACTTTAATGCTAGTACATTCTCAAGTCTTAAACAGCTTCCATCACTCAAGTTCTTAGATCTCTCTCTTAATGAAGCTATAAAGGGATCAATACAAGTAAATGGTTAGTTTACAATTTCTACACTCTTTACTATCGTTACGGTCAAATTATTTTGTGAATCCGGGTTCAAAATACACAATTTATATACTTAATCTTCACAATTTATATAATGAAGATTCACAACTAAATTGTGAATATTTAGTATGTAAATTATGACGGGTCTACCTTAAGATAGACCCGGGTCCATGTTATAACTATTGATCATCACATTTCCCTATTATTTGCAATACTTGTCAAAATATATTGTTTTATCTTTAATTCATACCACTTTTTTTTTTTTTTTTTTTTTGATATACTACACTTTTATTTTCTTCTTTTCATATTACTTTAAGAGCTACTTGGTTTGACGAATTTGCAAGAATTGGATTTAAGTTCTACGGGAGTTGACAACTTTGTGACCACTAAAGGTATGATTATATAAATCTTAATTAATAAATATTTCAGTTATGTCTATGAATTTCATGGCGAATACATGCATGCATTTATAGTAACTCCAGTGCTAGAAGTTTACTCAAACATCGTTATCAACCGCAATTGATAATATTTATTACATTAAAAATTGATTATCATATATATGAATAATATAATTTAACTTTGAGTCAAAAGTTGATTCTACTGAAGCTCAAACCCACTCCCATCACCCATGTGGGAGTGTAAACTGGGACACCGGGTGCCACTAGACCACAAGGTCTTTGGTAGCCATAGTTATTTAATCCGTTACTAAATATATAGATATATTTTAATGTTTTGTTGTAGTGAGAATTGATCAATTGTGATGTCTAATTTGAAATAATAATTTATCAGGCATTGCAAATGTAAGCCATCTTCAAGTGTTGCGTCTAGATAATCTAGATGCATCAATCTCCAACTTCAGCAATTTGCTACCATCTTTAACAGTTTTCTCGTCACTCAAGACCCTCTATTTTCAGTATAACAGCTTTCTAGACACTCATGGCAAGTTTACTTGTTACTTTTTAATGTTCCTTTATGTGTTTTAATTTATGGTGTCATCAAGTCTCAAATAACTTATGGTTTATATTATTCGTAGACTGGAAAAATCTGAGCAAATTAGAAAATCTTATCTTGGATGGTACCAATTTTGTTGACAAAAATATCCTTAACAACATTGGAGGGTTGTTGTCTCTCAAAGTTATTTCGTTTTCTGAATGTGGACTCAGTGGAGACTTACCTAATCAAGGTATGTATACAACATTTTCATGTTTTCCACTTAATTTTTTTTCTTAGTGGTTATGCCTTTTTAGGAGTTAATACCCAAAATGGTCCATTGACTAGAGCGAAATTCACAAATCAGTCTTCGACTATCAAGTTTAGCAAATTAAGTTCTCAACTATTCAATCCTTACTCAATAAGGTCGTCAACTATTCAATTCTTACTCAATAAGGTCTTCAAAGAAGGATTAATTTGTGAATTATTGAGTAAGAATTAAATAGTTGAGGACTTAATTGGTAAAATTGATAGTTGAGGACTAATTTTTTAATTATGGCATAGTAGAAGTACCATTTTGGGTATTTACTCTACCTTTTAGTTAGTTAACTTTTTTTTTTTTTTGAGTACGCTTTTTAGTTAACTTAGTAAGTATGACTCAAAGTGAGAAGATATATATTTGACTATAATATATATTAAAATATTATATTAACACTTTTTGCAGGTTGGTGTGAGCTTAAAAACCTTCAAGAGTTAAGGCTCAGTAAAAATGAGTTGAACGGAATGCTTCCCTCTTGTTTAGGAAACTTGACTTCTCTTCGATTGATTGACCTATCCACTAATCAATTTTATGGCAATATAGCCATATCCCCCTTTTATAAACTAACCTCACTTGAATCTTTAACTATTTCAAATAACCACTTCCAAGTCCCATTTTCTTTTGATTCCTTGAGCAATCATTCTAATCTCAAATTCATTCTTGCTGCCAACAATGAAGTGATTTCGGAAACCAGTATAAAAAACCTTGTCCCATCCTACAAACTAGAATTTTTTAGTCTATCTAACNTTTTTTTTTTTTTTTTTTTTTTGATATACTACACTTTTATTTTCTTCTTTTCATATTACTTTAAGAGCTACTTGGTTTGACGAATTTGCAAGAATTGGATTTAAGTTCTACGGGAGTTGACAACTTTGTGACCACTAAAGGTATGATTATATAAATCTTAATTAATAAATATTTCAGTTATGTCTATGAATTTCATGGCGAATACATGCATGCATTTATAGTAACTCCAGTGCTAGAAGTTTACTCAAACATCGTTATCAACCGCAATTGATAATATTTATTACATTAAAAATTGATTATCATATATATGAATAATATAATTTAACTTTGAGTCAAAAGTTGATTCTACTGAAGCTCAAACCCACTCCCATCACCCATGTGGGAGTGTAAACTGGGACACCGGGTGCCACTAGACCACAAGGTCTTTGGTAGCCATAGTTATTTAATCCGTTACTAAATATATAGATATATTTTAATGTTTTGTTGTAGTGAGAATTGATCAATTGTGATGTCTAATTTGAAATAATAATTTATCAGGCATTGCAAATGTAAGCCATCTTCAAGTGTTGCGTCTAGATAATCTAGATGCATCAATCTCCAACTTCAGCAATTTGCTACCATCTTTAACAGTTTTCTCGTCACTCAAGACCCTCTATTTTCAGTATAACAGCTTTCTAGACACTCATGGCAAGTTTACTTGTTACTTTTTAATGTTCCTTTATGTGTTTTAATTTATGGTGTCATCAAGTCTCAAATAACTTATGGTTTATATTATTCGTAGACTGGAAAAATCTGAGCAAATTAGAAAATCTTATCTTGGATGGTACCAATTTTGTTGACAAAAATATCCTTAACAACATTGGAGGGTTGTTGTCTCTCAAAGTTATTTCGTTTTCTGAATGTGGACTCAGTGGAGACTTACCTAATCAAGGTATGTATACAACATTTTCATGTTTTCCACTTAATTTTTTTTCTTAGTGGTTATGCCTTTTTAGGAGTTAATACCCAAAATGGTCCATTGACTAGAGCGAAATTCACAAATCAGTCTTCGACTATCAAGTTTAGCAAATTAAGTTCTCAACTATTCAATCCTTACTCAATAAGGTCGTCAACTATTCAATTCTTACTCAATAAGGTCTTCAAAGAAGGATTAATTTGTGAATTATTGAGTAAGAATTAAATAGTTGAGGACTTAATTGGTAAAATTGATAGTTGAGGACTAATTTTTTAATTATGGCATAGTAGAAGTACCATTTTGGGTATTTACTCTACCTTTTAGTTAGTTAACTTTTTTTTTTTTTTGAGTACGCTTTTTAGTTAACTTAGTAAGTATGACTCAAAGTGAGAAGATATATATTTGACTATAATATATATTAAAATATTATATTAACACTTTTTGCAGGTTGGTGTGAGCTTAAAAACCTTCAAGAGTTAAGGCTCAGTAAAAATGAGTTGAACGGAATGCTTCCCTCTTGTTTAGGAAACTTGACTTCTCTTCGATTGATTGACCTATCCACTAATCAATTTTATGGCAATATAGCCATATCCCCCTTTTATAAACTAACCTCACTTGAATCTTTAACTATTTCAAATAACCACTTCCAAGTCCCATTTTCTTTTGATTCCTTGAGCAATCATTCTAATCTCAAATTCATTCTTGCTGCCAACAATGAAGTGATTTCGGAAACCAGTATAAAAAACCTTGTCCCATCCTACAAACTAGAATTTTTTAGTCTATCTAACTGTGTAGGACAATATCCTAGATTACCAAGCTTTCTGCTTCATCAAAATCAGTTAAGAATCCTTGATCTGTCATATAATAATGTTGGTGGTGATTTTCCTGTTTGGTTGTTGGAGAACAACACAAAACTAGAAGGGTTTTACATGCGTGGCAATGCTTTTAATGGAGAACTCAAATTTTCTCAGAAACCTAATATCCACATTGGGACAGTAGATATCTCTATGAACAACATAAGTGGACAAATCCCAAAAGATATAAATATTGTCTTTCCAAACATTGTTGTACTAAACATGTCTTGGAACAATCTTGTTGGCAGCTTACCATCTAGTTTTTGTGGCCTTAATTCCTTGGCATATTTGGATTTGTCTAACAACAACTTGACGGGGGAATTACCACAGGAATTATCTACTTCTTGTGTGTCTTTACAGTATTTGAAACTGTCAAATAACAAGTTCCAAGGGAAAATAATATTTCCAAGAGCTTTAAATACATATCAATTGTCAGTCTTACAACTCGACAACAACAACTTTGTGGGCACGATACCTGATAATCTCTCTACCATTTTTGTTACTCTACGAGCACTAGACCTCAGTAACAACCATTTGTATGGGGAACTTCCAAAGTGTTTAGGCAATATGATGAACCTCAATGTTCTTTCCCTGTCTAATAATCTACTTGAAGGCCCAATTCCTGTAGAGCTTTGCAAGTTAGATAGCATTGAGCTATTGGATATGTCATACAATAGGTTATCAGGCTCGATTCCATCTTGCTTCAACCCTACAAGATTGAAACATCTTCATCTAAGCAACAATTTGTTTGGAGGTCAACTCACTCGTGCATTTTTTAATATGCCTTCCCTAGCGACACTAGACCTCAGAAACAACAAATTTAGAGGGAGAATTCCAAAATGGATTAGCAACCTTAGGGTACTAAACATTCTCCTCCTTCAAGGGAATTCTTTTGAAGGGATCATCCCAATTCAATTATGCCAATTGATTGAACTGAGTATGCTAGATCTCTCTTACAATAATCTTAGCGGTTCAATTCCTCGTTGTTTGGATAAGATGACGTTAGCCATGGATTTTTCCGATTTTCATAAATATTCTACTATTGAAGTAGCAAGCAGTCCTATGACTTGGGCAACATTGTCGTACTTGAAAACAAGCAAATTGGCAACGACATTTCACCTTCCTTTGGCTGTGATTGATGATGATTATTATCCCTTAACCGATGGTGATGTCACAGCAGAGTTTACTTCCAAGCTGCTATCACATTCTTATAAGGGAATCGTGTTGAAATACATGTCAGCAGTTGATTTATCTTGCAATCAACTAAGCGGCAACATTCCTCTAAATCTTGGGAACTTAAGTGAAATCCGCGCTTTGAACCTTTCACACAACAATCTCACTGGAGCCATCCCGACAACCTTATCTGGTCTTGTGAAGGTCGAGAGCTTGGATCTATCCTACAACATGTTAAATGGGAGAATCCCGGCTCAACTAGCTGAACTCAATTTTTTGGAAGTCTTCAGTGTAGCACACAACAATTTAAGTGGTCCCATTCCAGATCGCAAGGCGCAATTTGCAACCTTTGATCAAAGCAGTTATGAAGGAAATGTTCTCCTTTGTGGCCCTCCACTTAGCAACCTTTGCACCCAGAATAATGAACCGCCCCCACAAGTGTTGTTACCCGACAATGGCAAAGAAGAAAGCAATTTCATGGACTTGGAATCATTCTACATCAGCTTTGTTGTATCTTACATAGTTATGTTTCTAACTGTGATTGTTGTATTGTGCATAAATCCATATTGGAGGAGAACCTGGTTTGGTATCATTGGGTTTTATGCAATATCCTGTTATCACTTAGCATTGGATAGTTTTTCTTAATTTCAAATTAAGAATGTTAAGTATTTACGCCATATTAATGTAAACATTATCACTTTACTATTTACTTTATGAACTTTTCTAAATCTTTTTTCTTATTATATGAGATCTGAACTGAAACAAGAAAATAAGAAATCTTTGACTTACCGTCAGTGTTACACGCCTTTTTTTTTTTTTTGGTGGATGGGAGGAACCCTAGGGTCCCGGGAGGTTAGCGACGTCTACTGGTCGCCTGGCTTGAAGCATCTCGGAGTAAGTGGCTGGCCAGGCCATTCAGGGGTTCTCGAGAATTGACTTGCCCCAGGAGAGTTCTTTCCCATGTTTGCAAGAAAATCCGCACATTGATTTCCTTCTCTGAAGATATGAACAATCTTGAACTCTTGGAATTGAGACCTGAGAAGATTATAGTCCATAGCTAACATAGTTTGAGGTTGGAAATCAGCACCCTTAGCTAGGAGTTTCACCACGGTTTCAGAGCCTGTCTCAGCGATAATTCTTAGGAATCATCGGGATTTTGCAATGTCAAGGTCCTCCCGAAGACCCCAAAGCTTCGCCAGGAAGCTGCTAGTATTACCAATATTAGAAACGAAGCCATTATGATTTATGATCACGTAAGAGGCCCTGGCGCTAGCGACCCCAGTTGAAGCCTTCCTTGCGCCATCAGTATTCAGCTTGACGACTCCAAGAACGGGACGGAGGTGTCCAGGAAACCCATCGTTGGGAGGCAAGGAGTGTTACACGCCTTTAAATTGCATCAGTTTTGAAATTCGGCACTATGTAGAGCTTGAGGAAACATAATTTAGCTTCAGTTTTTTAAACTATTGGAATAATCAATGCTAAACACCATCAATTAAGAAAGAATAAGAAGGGTAAAAACTCATGTCTAATCAAAAATTTTGTTTTCCTCACATGTGAGGAATTCCATAAATCAAACACCAAAAAACATATTTTTCTTCACTTTAAGGAAAATATTCTTCATTGAAAAACTTTTCTATCTACCCAAACATGTGTAAGTCTAGACTACTAATGAGTTACGGTGTAGCATCAATTAACAATAAGGGCCCACTTGAGAAAGATAAATTAGTATCACTAGGACAAAAATAATCAATAGTATCTACAGTAGAATACAATTGTGTCTATATATACTACCAGAGACACATATGGTATAGACGAAAAACATGACTGTACGCGTATCTACTAACAAAGATGCATAATTTTTTTTTTTTTTAATTAAAATACTTTAGGCATATGAACTTAACCAATTATAGATGCCTAAAGTATTTGTTTGTTTGCTTTTCTTTTTAAACTTTAGGCATCTATACTACTAATACTAGTCACGTACAAACACCTAAAGTAATTATTTTTCAGGACAACAACCAAAGTAATTATTTTCTAGAGGACCGCTCTTCTTGGTTCATGGCCACCGGGGCTAGGACCTCAAGCCATTGGACTAGAGGAATTAAGTGAATCTAGAGGGTGTGAGACAATGCACCCTATTTATATTGTTGAAGACTTTCCAGATGCTTGACAAATGTAAGACTTTAGTTTTCCTTCATTCTTGGCCATACACGTATCCCCCACTACTTGGATGCCATCGATCTTTCACATAGCTAAGTAGAACATCTTGTCTTTTAGTACTTGAAATTTGAGTAGCTTGGATGGCTAGTGCTTGTGTTGTTAAGTAGGAGGTTGTGTAAAGATATCCCTAGGTAGCACTTCTTTTGTTTATTTTGCTTTATGCTTCCTTCTTTCCTTAGCCCAATAGATTTCAATTATTTTTGTTAGGTCAACACCTCATCAGTAAAAATGGACACCTCGTTTGGGCTAAGACTTTCCCAATAAATTGGGCCCCTCGAGGTTTCATGTCAATATCAATAATGAAAATTTAAAATATCTATGTACTAAGTAAAATTTTAATAGAGTTTTATAATTTTGTTCCTCAAATTGTTAAAAATGTAAAATTTTTGAAGAATTAGGGGTTTATATTGTAGCATTAAAAAGTTAGGGACTAAAATGACTAGTAAAAAATTGAGAAACTAAAAATACATTTTTCTAAATAAAAAATAATAATCAACTCAACACTCTCACAGAATGTGCATTTCAAAAAACAAGAAAAAGATAAATAATAATAATAATAATAATAATAATAATAATAACTACCAAGAATTTACCGTGCGTGGGTCCAAAGCTTTGGAATGTATTGCCTGAAATGTCTAAGGGTGTTTGGCATAAATAAGCTACTAATATGTTATAAGCTCTATTTGGTAATGTGTCTAAAATAAGCTAATAGCTTAAAATGAGAGCTTATTTTGAAACGCTGCCTTAAGTAGCGTTTCAAAAATAAGATATTAGTTTCGAAGTTCGCTTACTCCAAGGCTAGTGATCTCGCCTTCTAGAGTTGCCTTCCTGCTCGCAACGCTCATCTCCCTCGCCTTGGCTGAGAAGATAGACACCGGCGCTGGTTTCCAGAGCAGTTCGGCCGGAAATCAGAGCAGTCCAGAAACCTCTTTTTTTATTTTTTATTTATTTTATTTTTTATTTTTTTCTATACTTTTAAACTAAACATCATTATTTTATATATTTATTATTATTTTTTTTGTATATTTAAAAAGAATAAGTAAAATGTAAAACTATTCAATTTTATACATTTTCCAGAAAATTAACCAACCACACAAAGTTTTATAGAATGCAACCAACCACGGAAAATGAAACTGTTTTCGAAAAATACTCATTTTCCAGAAGTAATTATCCTGTTTTCCAAACACACCCTAAATGTAAAATACAATTAGGGCAATGACTCAAATACCAAATGATTAGACTAAGAAACAACTACTTTACTCACAGTATAAGCTAACTGGTTTGCTGACTTATGAACAAAACTAATAAAGCAAAAATTTATAGTTTAATTGAATAACGCAATCAACAAAACCTCTTTACCAAAAAAAAAAAAAAAAAAA